>NC_081565.1:40666875-40741500 GCF_022355385.1 Mustela nigripes | reverse complement strand
GAGCCCGATGCGGGACTCGATCCCAGGACCCTGAGATCATGACCTGAGCTGAAGGCAGCGGCTTAACCCACTGAGCCACCCAGGCGCCCCTGGAATGTATTTTTTACTTGAATGGTCTGAAGCTACTTTCTGGAGTTTTTCAGTTGGTGCAAGAGAACTTGGCTAGGAATTGATAGTCATATTTCTAGATTATTCATATTTGAGTATATGAATAAGGGCCATTATTAGAAATTCACTATCCCAAATACTGACTTACTATAGTTACGTTTTTTGTTTTCACTGGTCCTTTTCTTTCTTCTCTCGATCTTCTGTTCTTTTAAGTTTACTGCTCATGTTTGGTATGTAATGTGAGGTTGCTCTAGAAAATCCTAAAATAGAAATGAGTCAAGTGTGAGACAGCTAGGTTGTTCAGAGTATTATTTTCAATTTGTTTGTGTGCTTCATAATATTGAAATAATAGGTCCTCTTCAGGGTAAGTCTCTGAGGAACACTGGTGATTAGGGCATCTTCAAAACAAAACATTAACAAGTATGCTTTTAACAACCCAGTTGATATATGAGAAGGACTATGGGTATCATGGAGGAGTGAGTAGTGTGAGCAGAGGCATCACTGCCAACATGTGCCAGTCTTGTTGAATGTTCTGGGGTGCATGACATGCCACAGAACAAAGGTAAGAGGCATGAGAAGTGAGTTAAAAGCACTCTGGAGATTTAGGAATAGTCAGCATCCCAGCTGGAATTATCTAAAAAAAAATTTCTCTGCTGAAAAACAAACAACAACAACAAAAAACCCACAAAAAACACCCCCAAAACAAGGAGTGCTCTTATATTATTGAATGAAGTATTCAGAGCAAAAGACCCTGCAAGTCAGGAGGAAACCTGTGGTCCATAAATGCCCATAGAGTGTCTGTGGTATTTAGTGTTTGTTTAGTAGGGTAGTGAAACTTTCATAAAATTAGGATTATCAAGATTTAATTTGAGACTATATTATTATTTTCCTTTCTATTCTCATTCTTCTTCTTTGCCTCCCCGCCCCCCCGACAGTTACGTATAGTTCAGCCATTTTTTACTCCACTGTTAGCATATATGTGCTGAATCTGAGCATGGATATTGTAAGTGAGACTTGATCAGGATAAACATTCATAGAGTATGACTGAGGGCAAAAACGTGGTATCTGTTCATGGTTAGAAAGATACTCCTTGTGGTCTAAGTAACTGGCTTCCTGTTTTCAATGAATAGGGACCACCTGAACACCTTTATCAGAAAAATATACAGCAGGATTTCCGATACCATCAGGTAGTCTTCGACTAACACCTTTGTCCTGTGCATGGAATACTCTGACCATAGATGGGGAGGCTAGTCCCTGAAAAATTGCATTCCAGAAAGAATAACCAGGGGGAAAAAAACTATACAATTTGATAGAGTGTCCATTAAATTCTTGCTAGAATTTCTTAGTACATGTGAATTGAAGTTGAGGACATTCTTAACATGAAGAAGCCCAGGGAATTTGAGAGATGGCTGAGACTGGTTAAAGTATATAAAATAACATAAAAATGGGTTTTAAATTAATGATAATAAAATATGATAAATTCTTATTCAGAGATGGAAACATTGTCATTAAATTCGTTTATTGGGATTATATATTCAGGGGCATTTATTTTTAGGCATCAGAAAACTTCGGTAGTAAAATTGATGAGGAAGCTAAAATTACAGAATAATTATAGAAGAGTGAGAATTGCTTAAAATAAATTTTTAAAGGCTATGGACAGACAAAACTTCTGTTTTACTTTAGGTTAAAGGTCTCACAGTACTCTGACTCCCTTGGTAAAACAAAAAAACAAAAAAATTGGAACAAAAAAAATTTTTTTCTATGCGTCTAATGAAGAACAGTGACTCAAGGAAGCTTTGATGAACTGAATACCAGAGAAAGCAAAGCCCTTCATAGGATGGCAGAGGTGCAGTGCTATTTCTGGAAGTGAGCAGAGTGAGGAATGGGTGGCCACAGAAGCAGAGAATAGAGAGGGAAAAGATGATATAGTTGAGAATTGAATGACATAAGTTAGATGACTAGTATATAACCCTGAAAATCCCCAAATGCAAAAGTAAATCACTAGGACTAAAAATTCTCTTCTTCATTTCTAACTTGTGCAAGAGAGCAGGAGTAGAGGAGGGGTTAGAGAATGGAGAGAATTATGTTCTTAAATTTCCTTATGGTACTTGGGTTCTGGGGCTGTACCTTAGTTAAATCAAAGCATGTTATCAAAGCATATCAAGTTAAAATTAAATTACAGTCCCAGTTGCTCCTAGTTCAAATAATGGCAAAGCCAACACAAAGCACAGGAAGTTTTGGGTTGAACTAATTACAGATGAACTCAGCCTAATTAATGCTGCTTCAAACCTCATTCAATTTGATGAAAAGAAAAAAAAAAAACCAATGATCAGCCTCTCACCCTATCTCACAAAGGAGGACACATGGCATGTTCTGTAATAAGTAAAATAACATAATATTACACTTCTGTCTCTACCATTTTAAACAAAAAGTAGAATAATCTTAAAAAAAAAAAAAAGTAAATGAATAGGAAACCACTACCCCAAGTCAAGATAAACCATACTTATTAGAAGGGTATGCAGATCATCAGTTATTGGAGCTAGCATACACGTACCTCTAAAAGAAATATTTTAACTTCTTTAAAAAGTTAGAGAAAGCAGGGCACCTGGGTGGCTCTGTGGGTTAAGCCTCTGCCTTTGGCTCAGGTCATGGTCTCAGGGTCCTGGGATCAAGCCCCACATGGGGCTCTCTGCTCAGCAGGGAGCCTGCTTCCTCCCCCACCCTCACCTGCCTCTCTGCCTACTTGTGATCTCAAATAAATAATATCTTTAAAAAAAATTAGGGAAAGATTTAAATAAAAAACAGGAACATCATGTAGATAAATGAAAACTAAAAAGAATGAAATACAGATTCTGTAACTAAAACAATACCTGATTTCAAAAATGCATTAGATGGGTTTAAGAACAATTTGGTGACTAAAGAAGGAAAGATAATTGAACTTGAAGGCCAGTCAGTGGAAATTATCAAAACTTCAGAGAGGGAAAAGTATGTGGGGGAAAAAGAAGAAATAAAAAAAGAAGAAAAAGGAAAGAGAAAAAAGAGAAGGAAAAGGAAAAGAAAGAAAAGAAAAAAGCATATGAAAAAGTCAAAGGAGTGTCAGAGGCTTATGGGGCAATTGCAAACAGCCTGACATAAATGCAAATGGATTCTCAGAGGTGTGAGAGTGAATAAAGCACAATTACTTATTTATTTATTTAAAACTATTTCATTTGTTTGGGAGGGAGAGAGAGGAAAGGGGCAAATGGTAAGGGAGAGGGACTAGCGATTGATGCAGGGCTCAGTCTCAGCTCAAACCTGAGCTGAAACCAAGGGTTGATTGCTTAACAGACTAAGCCACCCAGGCACTCCACCACAGTTTAAAAAAAAAAAAAAATTCTTTTTCAGTTTTGAGGAAAATCACACGCACTGATTAAAGAACTTGGCATAGACCAAGTATGTTAAATAACGACTGTAATTGAACTGTTGAAAGCCAAAAGGCAAGATAAAATACTAAAACAAAAAATACCAATGATAGCAAGAGGCAAACAGATGAATTACAATAAGAAATAAGAGTTAAGGCACCTGGGTGGCCCAGTGGGTTAAAGCCTTTGCCTTTGGCTCAGGTCATGATCTCAGGGTCCTGGGATCGAGCCCTGCATCAGCCTCTCTGCTCAGCAGGGAGCCTGCTTCCCTTGTTTCTCTGCCTGCCTCTCTGCCTAACTGTGATCTCTGTCTGTCAAATAAATAAATAAATAAAATCTTAAAAAAAAATAAGAGTTACTTCTCATCAGGAACAAGGCGAGGCAGGAAACAATAAAAGGATATCTTAAAATACTTAAAGGAAAAATATGTCAACCTAGAAAGTCTTTATCCAGGGAAAATGTATTTTACAAAGGAAAGCAAATATTTTAGATAAATGAAGCCTAAGAGAATTTGTATCTAACAGTCTTAGACTATATGAAATGCTAAAAGAAATTCTTGAGACTAAAGCAAAAAGGTAACAGAAACTGGGATCTTAAAAGCAAGAATATGGAAAATGCAAATTATAAAATTTGTATAATTATCAAGAATTATTTTTCCCTTTGAATAATTTTTTTAAAAATGACTGTACAGTAAAAACAATACATTATAAAGTTCATAAAAGCTGTAGAAGACTGACAACAATAGCACAAGGGATAACACAGTGATGAACTGAAATATATTTATGATTTTATTGCATTTATATGAAGTGGTATAATATTTCAGAATAGACTGTCATAAATTCAAAAGGAATGTTTTAATTCCTATGGTGACCACTAAATATTTACAAACAGATACAACTCAAAAGGCAATGAAGGAGGAAAAAAATTAAAATTCAGTGCAAAAGAAAGCAGGCAAGGAGGGAGAAAGAAACAGAGAGGACAAAAAGAATCGATCAGGAAGATGGCTGATTTAAGCCTGATAGTATTAATAATTTAATTATATGAAAATCATCTAATCAATCATGTTGAAAAGCAGATTGTCAGATAGGATACAAAAACAATATTGGATACAAAACCACTGAGGAATTCTTTTTAAATTTAGAAGGACATACAGGCTTTTAAGTAGAAAGATAAAAAAGTATAAACTGTGAAAATAGCACTCATGATAATATGACTATATTAATATTATGCAGAGGACTTCACAAATGGAATATTACCAGGAGAAAAGACATTCATTAATGGTAAAGGGATATTTCATTAAGAAAACACGAATACCAAATGTGTATATGCCTTGTAATAACAGAAATTTTAAGTATATGAAGCAAAATTTAACAGGTATAAGAAAGGAAATAGACACAATTACAATTATATTTGGAAATTTTAACATTCCTTCCCAATAATTGAAAGATTATATGGAAAATAGTAAAATATGAGAAGTTCAGATAACAATGTCCACCTACATGGTCCAGTAGATATTTTTGGACTCTAAGCCCAGCAAGATCAGAACACATATTCTTTTCAAAAGCAGACGAATGTTCTTTAAGATAGACAATATACTGGGTCATAGAATGTCTCAATGGCAAATGACTGAAACCACAGAGTATGCTTTCTGACCATTATGAATTAATTTAAAAATCGGTACCATTACAACATCCTGAAAAATCCCCAAATGTTTGGAAGGGAGATCACATATTGTTTAAAAAAACACTGTGCTGAAGAAATAACAAGGAGATACAGAAAGTATTTCAAATTAAGTGATACATTTTTGAAAATACAATCACTTGTGGGATGCTGGTAAGTGATTCTTCATAGAGAAATGCATGGCCTAAAATGGAAACTTTAGAAAAAAAGACAGATTTCAGAATCAATGATCTAAGTGTTCCATCTAAAGAATCTGTAAAACAGCAAATCAGAGAATGTGCAGAGAGGTTTTGATACTAGCAAATAGTTGAGGGAAGAGACTTCGTAATTGTTTTGCACATGCTGAGCAGAGAAGGCTTGAGTTGACACTCATCCGACATAATCTATGTGTATATGTCTCACTGCTCTCTCCACTGCCACACCACACATAAACACTCATGTACACACACACACACACACACACACACACTCACACACTTTCTCTCTGGAAAACCTCTCTGGAAAAATGGGTAAGGCAGATAGGAAGTCTTCAACCCCCAGGTCCGTCTGAGTGTGTCTTAACATGGCACGCAGAAAATCTCGTTCATGCATTCATTTTAGCTGTGGTGACTTTGTTGTAGAAGTTCCAGAAATATTAAATATAATGACTGGGCATGAACTTCCAGAAAAGAGGAAGTAGAGGAAGCATTGTTCAAATAATGTAAAAGCTTCATGAAACCTCTATAAATGGATTATGTTCTAGTAGGAATACTCTGTGGAATCTATTTTCAAAGCAAGAGATTTGAAGGAAAGGCTATGGTAGCAAAACTGTTAATCTCTCTATATATTATTTTCTAATTATGTTCACTTTGAAGTAGTATGCTTTACTTTTTAAGATTTTCTTTGACAGAGTGTGCACAAGTAGGCAGAGAGAGGTGGTGGGGGAGCAGGCTTCCTCTGAGCAGGGAGCCCAATGCAGGGCTAGATCCCAGGACCCTGGGATCATGACTTGAACTGAAGGCAGAGGCTTAACGGACTGAGCCACCTAGGTGCCCCTGAAATAGTATGTTTTAATATCCCGTCTTCCTCCTCAAATTTTCCATTGTCTAATAATCACCAGTAATTTTTCAAAAAAGAGTTATCTGTGGATTTGGAGGCAGGGAGGAAGCTGGTATCTGGGGGAGTTAGAATGGTGTTTCCTAGAGACACATGTGCAGGAACTTTTCTGTGATGTACAGAAGGTAGCCTCTCCTTTGCTCCCTTGAGATGTTTTCTTTAAGTTCTATATAAGACTGCTGGACCCGCTTTTTTGGTTTTAGGATCTGCATTGTGAACCATATGTTTTAGCATTAACTGGTAATTTATTAAGGAGATTTATTCCAGATAAAAATTCCAAATAAACGTGTCCCAGTTTTGTTGGAGGAAAAAAATACGTTTCGGAGCATTCAAGCTTCGAACTCTCCAGACGAATATTAATAGCAATTATGAACCCTATGCATTTGAGAAACATTGCTGAAGAGGACAAACACCTTTAAGTATGGGAACCAAGAATCCCACCACAGTGCCTCATTCAGATAAGCAGATCCATTTAACGAGGCAGAGGAAGATAGTTTTGCCTCCTGCTAGAACTATGTGTCCCAGACTTGGTAGATAATGTTTCTTTGCAATGCAGGCCAGATAGGGAAGCCTATGTATGACTGTATTTTTCAGCCCACTCTCAAGTGTCACATTATATTGAATGATGAATGTAAACTTTTCCATTGTGTTATAAAATATTAACAGACTTAGAGCAATGGACTTCCCTAATAGACATCCTTTAAGAGAACATACACCTAATAAGAAATAGCAAGCTTAGGAGAATCTTAGCTGTGTAGAAACCTTAGTGGGGGGAGGGGAAAGGTTGTCAATAGGAATACATTTTCTGATAGTAAATAGAAGGTTGTTTTCTTTTGGTGCAACCACACTGTAACCGCACCGCCTCCCGCCCCTGAAGGAACAGAGCAAGTAATATTTCAGAAATAATATTTAAGAACAAAGACTTCAGAACTAATACCATATTTCTGTTTTTTCTTTAAAAAAAGCGATTTTCTATATCAGTGTCTTTTGTGTATCAGTGTCTCTTTCTTGCCCTTATATTTTCCCAGATTTGTGATGACTTTCCTTGTTCTGTTAATGATAGTTAATATGGTAATTCCAGCTGGCTGTATAATCATGATAACAGTGTGTGTATGTTGTTAAAAAGTAGGGCTAACCAGGAATGTCAGGGTTTGAAGTTATATGAGAAGAGAAAGAAAGGGCAGTTCCTCAGTGGTCTAGGTCACCAGAGACTTCCTTGTCTGGAAAGAAAGACTCCTCTCGGTCCTCTGCTCTATTTCCCCTGGATAGGTGGTCTGTTTATTGTCTGTACTAATACTTCGTGCTGTGTGCTATGGCTGTTAGGGGTTGTGAGGTTTGGAGATGAGGACATTGATTTAGGGAACGAGGTTTCAGGTGAAATCATCAAGGTATGGACGTGATAATGTACATATGGATTTCACTAGACTTTAAAATTTCTTAGCTAACATGTAAACCAAAGTAAACTAATAGATGTGAAGTAGACTAGACAATTGAGAAACATGTTTAAGGTTACCTTAACTTTTTAAAGTCTTCTAAAAAAGGAAAAACAAATTCAGGGAAACGCTTCTCAAGAGTAAGTTTATTTACTAAAACAAAACAACAACAACAACAAAACCCAGGTATAATTGCGGGGGGGGGGGCGCAAAATGGGAAAATGTTCTAAAATTTATAAATTTACACCTTTATTACAATTTTTGATAACCTTTGGGCCTTAGTTTTCTTACCTCTAAAATGGAGTGAATATTGCCTCCTTCATAAAGTCACTTAACAGAGTAAGTGAGATGATACTTGTCATCTGATTTCAGTGCCTGGCAGTCAGTATGGATTCAGTAGATGTAGCTATAGTCATTTTTCATTATCTTTCATTAAAAGAACAGAGACCCTGGAGGAGATTAAAGAGGAATCCCTTGTGAGTGATTGAACTACCAAACTCATAAACTATTTCCAAGGGTAAGATGCTCTCCATTGAAAATTAAGTTCTCTTGTCAGAAACAAAATAGTAAGAAATTATACCGCAACCTATTGAGTACACATGACTCCTAAAGTCTGTTAGAGAAAATCCAAAAGATACTCTGTTTGAAGTTGAGCCAATTAGGCAAATATAAATTATGGCAAATATATTTGAAACCTGTGGGAAATGGCGAACTTCCTCAGACTAAGTGGCATATAGCTTATTCTGGGAATATTGAGCTGATATTCTCTCCCTTCACACCCAGCGCACAGACATAGTTGTTGACAGGAAGAGAGCGTGATGAAAGGCAAGAAGTTAATTGCAGAGGTACAGTCACCAGCAGGAGACTCCTGGGCTAAAAGGGCTATGATGTATTACCCACAGTCTCTGGAGCATGGAAGGGGAGGGTTTTTCGGCTCAAATGGGGGAGTGGTCATTTGCTGGTCTGGCTGGCAGTTCTCTTCCACAGTGTAACTGGTAGTGTTTCTGTGTCCCTAATCTTCCTCTTGGCCCTCCTCTCCCTCCTTCCACTCTCTTCCTTTGCTAAATCTTTTTTGTTTGTTTTTAAAGAAATTTTAAGGTTTTTTGTTGTGGTGGTGGCGGTGGTGGTTGTTGCTGTTGTTGTTTTTTAGTTTAGACCACTCCAGTGCTTTTTTAAATGGTGAAAATTGAGTTTTGGGGGTGTACAAATTACAGAAAATTGAGTAATGTCCCTCTCCATAATGCTTTTGGAGAGAAATGGACAGGACCCGTTGGTGACTAAGGAATATTACAGCTCTAAAGTTGACTCCTGGTCCTTTACTTAGAATGTGCCTGATAGGGACATGTCAGTTCTGAGGTGAGCTGTGTCATAGGGGCAAAGAGGTGGGGCAACGGGGCCTCATAGGACCTGTCAGAGAACGAGGAAAAATAACACAACCTGTGGTAAAAAATATTTGCTCAGCCGGAAATTTCTATTAGTAGGTTGTGTCTTGGTGGAAATTTTAGAATCTACCATGAATAAGATTCCAAATACTACCTGTCAAGATTGAATTAGAAAGAGAGAATGATTGGGTAAGGAGTAAATCTGGTAACTGAAAATTATCCTAAGATTTCTTTTGAGACAATTATCCTAAGATTTCTTTTGGACTATGGGACAAACATTTCTATCTGAAAATGTTCATAAAGCAAGAAGCATCGCCGTTGAATCTTTAGCTGTAAAATCTCTTCTTTCAAGTTGTGAATATTGCTGTCTTTTCTGCTTGTGAACATTTCACTCCATTAGCTTCATATCTAAGTTGAGCTTATGTGGGAGTGCTTATACTTAAAGGTTCAATTGGGACAAAATGCTACGAAATGTGAAGGATGACAGAAATACAGTGACTGATAAGTAGTAAGAATGGTGTTCCCTAACAGTAGAGCAAAGGAATCTCTTCTTTTCCTTTTGAAGACTTGCAACTTTCCTATAATATTTTATATACAGGTTAAGAACCTATGTTTGACAAGATAGAAGTCAGGGGCACCTGGGTGGCTCAGTGGGTTAAGCCTCTGCCTTTGGCTCAGGTCATGGTCTCAGGGTCCTGGGATGGAGCCCCGCATCAGGCTCTCTGCTCAGCGGGGAGCCTGCTTCCCTTCCTCTCTCTCTCTCTGCCTGCCTCTCTGCCTACTTGTGATCTCTGTCTGTCAAACAAATAAATAAAATAAAAAAAAACATAGAAGTGAATTTGTAAGTTCTTGAATTCTAGTATTTATAAATACTCCTACAAAAGGGAAATGGTTACGGATTTGAGGAAGACCAGAAATAGGGGGAATGTATTGGAGACCAGATGGAGTGTAAAGGAAATCAGTAATCCTTGGAAACCTAGTTGGTGGGTCTTGACAGGCAGTGAGGTGCAGCTAATCCTAATGGCTCATTGGTTGTGTGAGAGTTGGGCCCTGGCAACAAACATTCCAGATATAGCAGACAGAGCAATCTTTCAGGACATGCTGATGATAGAGAAATCATGCTTAAGAAAGTAGAAGTGATGCCCTCTTTACCCTTGAAACTATGTTCTTCAATAAAGTTCCTTTTCACAAAATAATTCAAATCAGTAGCCAGGGCACCCAGAATAACTCAGAACAGAAAAACTGTGAGTTATAGTACTGGAACTGATGCTTTTAACTATCTTATGGGTGTCATAAGGCTAAAATATCTGAATTTGGAAATCATTCTGCTGTCAAATTTTAATAAAATGCAAGGCAAATAAGGTGAATAGAAGATAAAGTATAATAATCACTCAAATCTCATTCAAAAAACCAATGAAAGGAATGTGTTTATGCAGGCAAGTGTCTGTTTTCTCCATCCATTTCCTGGGTTAAACCAGAGGAGGGGCAGATCCAAAAAAACATACTATTTAAGAGGGCACAGGTAAACTGCATCTAGGCACAATTAAAGGCCATAGATGGTGTTAAGTGTTAGCAGTCTGAAAAGAGAATACAGTATCCAAGAGATTTGAATCTGGGGAGCAAATTAATATCACAGAATATTTCATGAAACTTATATGATTTATGGAATTTTACACTGATGACAAAGACATTTCAAATATCATATTCCAAAGAAATCCCCAAATAATTGAGGTCTAACATCTTCCTAGGACTTAGTCATGGTCAAATAAGCACTGCTACTCAAACTGTCCTTCCTTTTCCCTCTATTCTGCTTATATAAAAGCACCACAGGGAGGTTAAATACTTCAAAGCACTCCTTTGAAATCCTATATAAGAGCCTAGAAATGAGTGATGTGGCTTGTGCTACCCTTTTCTGTTGAAGAGAAGGCATGTGTCTGCCACCCACAAGCTAAGTGAATGTGGTTTTGAGAGAATTGATGAGGGAAGTCTGAAAGGGGAGAGAATACTGGCATTTCATTTGCCTTTTGGATGTTTTCTTACAGAGTGATTTGCTGATCTGAAATCTGTGCCTTTTTGAATAGAGCTATAAGGTAATTGGGGGGGGGCAGGGTGGATAAAGGGGCTGGGGAGGTAAGAGAAGGCAGCAGTCAGCCTCCCACCCTGTTTAAGGGGACCTCGGAAGAAGGTGAGGAGTTTGAGCTGTCTTGCAAGTACCTCACCCAAGAAGATTGTTATCTGTGTGGATGACTCTCCCAACAGAGGCTGAAGTCGTGGTAGAGAGTAGAATGAAATGAAGCTGGAATTAGATCTCCCTTCTTAGAAAATTGTGCAGCAGGGTGGAAGGTGTCTCTGCAAAGTCCTTCAAGAAACTTGCTTGTACATAACCCACATTAGCAACGAGCTGAATATCGAGCTACATACAGTCACTATTTAATGAAAGAAATAACAGCCAAAGGAGCCTCTAAAAGCAGGCTTAGAATCAAGAGCTGTAACCCTTCACTCCCCAGGCTTCTTGGCAGAAGTCTGGGGAGGAGGGGCAGAGAGAGAGAATTGAATGCCATACGAGACTAAACATTAAAACAAGTATAAAGAACTTAAAAGTGGCTGGAAGTTAGGGAATCTGTCCAATATGTAATCATGCTATTAACATAGCTCCAGGAAGCTGGTGCCCAGGTGGTCAAATAAGGTAGAGTTTTTATTATAGAAAGCATCTGGGAGGGAAGGTAGGGAGGAAGCCTAGATCTGGGAGAGTTAATCATGAGATGACAGTGCAGGATGACTCCGGGTGAAGAAAAGAGGGCAGGAAGTTTGGGTAGAAACCTCATGATCAGCTCAGCAGTCTAGGGAAGCTCCAGCAAGGTGTTGGGGAAGTTGTCGGGCAACGTTGCCGATCAGAGGAATTCTGTGCCTCCCCGAAATGGACTTGTGTTAGTGTCCTTGCTGTACGTACTTACTTGATGGTAGCAGCCTGTGCAAAGTGTGGCCTTAGAATAAAGATAATGGATTTCAGAGCACAGCACTTAGTCTGTTACATTCCCTGTAGCTAATGGTCTATAAGAAATACTCTTATAGCCTCCTCAATAGTTAAAGAAAGTAAAGGGGAGTTTATAGAGCATGGGTAAAGGAAGTGTTGGGAAAAAATTGAAGCTTGAGCACCGCAAGTTCAGACTGATCGATAAAGTGATTACATCAGACAGATTGATGAACAGCTTGTAAGAACAGGAGAGACCTATTATTCAGAGTCTAGGACATGACTGAGGCAGATTTGCAGTGATCAAATAGCCCAGTAGCAGCCATGGCCGGGACAGGGAGAAGAGTTAGAACTGGAACTTTTAAAATAACATGGAATGTTAGGATCACCAGTTTAAATATTTTTCAGGTAATTTAGTTGCTGATGCTGTTTTTTATTTATGTATTTACTTTGTGTCTTATTTTATCTTCTGATTCCTCAAGAAACTTGCTTGTACATAACCCACTAATTCTATAAAAGAGACATTATTTAACCAAATGCTTTTGAGATAAAAAACTTTAAAAACTGCTGCTTAAAAAAATGTTTACTATGGACATGAGGATTTTCAAAAACAGATGAAATAGTTTAATGGACTCAATATATCAATCCCTGTTTTCAGCAATTTCCAACAACTTGTTTGATCAAATTCCTTTCTGCTTTTCATCTCCATGGACTACCTGGAAGCACATCCAAGACATGATAGAATTTTACTGTGGTTAAGCCTTACAGAATAATAGGTAGGCTCTTTAAGTCTCTGGCTATATAAAAGCTGTGGACTTAGAATTTCTGTTTTATGGTCATCCAGAGAGCTTAGAAAGACAGTACAAATTGTTACCACTGCTGACGCTTGTTTTAATTTTGATGAATTAAGTGATTCCAAAGACATTTGTTAATTGGATACTTCATGGAAGGGAAGTTTAAATACTGAATAAGAGCTTAAATTTAAGAGTTACATCCGTTTGCATTCCAAATCTCATCTCTTAAACTTTCTTCCTAAACATACAAAGCTGTTCTCTACTGGCCCTTCATACATTGGTCTGTATAATAAAATTAACATTATTTACTTGTTACATTGATTATAAGCATTAAATATGTGATATAAACACTATCTTTTGAACAATGAGTGGTATGCATATGGTATCTAATGCTATTATTTATACTTTAATGTAGTGAAGTAACAATGAGAGATGCTAGGGAAGAGGGAAGAGGAACTCCTCATGAGAAATTGATTAGGTTGAAATGAGTTTTTCCTAGAATAATGGAGTGATGCCAGAGTTAGATCTCCTAGTAGTCTAGGTGGCAATAAACTTTCTGTGGTGCTCAGGGGTTTTGTCATTTCCCTTCCTAGATATTGCTTCCAAAATTAGTCTTTTGTACCTAGTATAGTGGACCCCAATTCGTTATCCACTCAAGCATATTTATGATGTTAGCAGGTTATCTTAGTTTCACAGAGAACATGTAAAACAGTGTTTGGCAATACATATCAAATCCAAGCTGGCTCTTTTGCCTAAATTGACACGTTGATCCAAAAATTCATGTGAAAATGCACAATAACCAAAACAGTATTAAGGGAAAATAAAAAACGCAACAAAGTTGGAGGAGTCACAAATCAGACACACTGTGGATCAATGGAATAGAATTGAATGTCCAGAAATAAACTTTCAAATTTCTTGTCAACTTATTTGTACAAAGATGCCAAGATAATTCAGTTGGGAAAGAACAGTCCTAACAAATCGCATTAATACAAATTAATACCCACATGCAAAAGAATGAATTGAACTTTATTTAACTTTTACCATACACAAAAATCACTCCCAAATAAATCAAAGCCCTAAGTACAAGAGTTAAAACTATTAAACTCTTAGAAGAAACATAGAAATCAATCTTTACCCCCTTAGGTTAGGTGGTGATTCCTTAGATATGATACTAAGTATTTTCGCATCTGTGTTCATCAAGGATATTGGTCTATAGCTCTCTTTATTGATGGGATCCTTGTCTGGTTTTGGGATCAAGGTGATGCTGGCCTCATAAAATGAGTTTGGAAGTTTTCCTTCCATTTCTATTTTTTGGAACAGTTTCAGGAGAATAGGAATTAGTTCTTCTTTAAATGTTTGGTAGAATTCCCCCGGGAAGCCGTCTGGCCCTGGGCTTTTGTTTGTTTGGAGATTTTTAATGACTGTTTCAATCTCCTTACTGGTTATGGGTCTGTTCAGGCTTTCTATTTCTTCCTGGTTACTAAAGCACAAGCAGCCAAAGAAAAGAGATCAATTGACCTTATCAAAATTGAAAACTCAAAATGGATGAAAAACCTCAGTGTGAAACAGGAATCTGTCAAAATCCTAGAGGAGAACACAGGCAGTAACCTCTTCGACATCAGCCACAGTAACTTCTTTGAAGACACGTCTCCAAAGGCAAAGGAAACAAAAGCAAAAATGAACTTTTGGAACTTCATCAAGATCAAAAGCTTCTGCACAGCAAAGGAAACAATCAACAAAACTAAGAGGCAGCCCATGAAAGGGGAGAACATATTTGTAAATGACATATCAGATAAAGGGCTGATATCTAAGATCTATAAGGAACTTCTCAAACTCAACTCTCAAAAAACAAATAACCCAATCAAAAAATGAGCAGAAGACATGAGCAGTCACTTCTCCAGAGAAGACCTACAAATAGATAACAGACACATGAAAAAGTGGTCAACATCACTATGCAAATTAAAACCACAACGAGATACCACTTTACAACAGTTAGAATGGCAAAAATTAACAAAGCAATGTTGGCGAGGATGTAGAGAAAGGGGAACTGCACTATTGGTGGGAATGCAAGATGGTGCAGTGACCCTGGAAAACAGTATAGAGGTTCCTCAAGATGTTAAGAATAGAACTTCCCTATGATCCAGCAATTGCACTACTAGGTATTTACCCCAAAGATACAGATGTGGTGAAAAGAAGGGGCACATGAACCCCATTGTTCATAGCAATATCCACAATAGCCAAACTGTGGGAGGAGCTGAGATGCCCTTCAGCAGATGAATGGATAAAGAAGATGTGGTACATATACATAAGGGAATATTACTCAGCCATCAGAAACAATGAATATCCACCATTTTTATTGACTGGATGGAACTGGAGGGGATTATGTTAAGTGAAGTAAGTCAAGCAGAGAAAAACAGTTTTCATATGGTTTCACCCATATGTGGAACATAAGCAATAGCATGGAGGACTATAGCGGATGGGAGGGAAAACTGAAAGCGGAGAAATCAGAAAGGGAGACAGACCATGAGAGACTATGGAATCCAGGAACAATCTGAGGGTTTCAGAGGGAAGTAGGTGGATGGTAATAGGGTGATGGGTATTGAGAAGGGCATGTGCTGTGAAATGCACTGGATGTTATATGTGATTAATGAATCATTGAACACTACATCAAAAACTAATGATGTACTCTATAGTGGCTAACTGAACATAATAAAAAAATTAAGAAATTGAAATCTTTTGTACTTGACACCATCTAGAAAGTAGAAAGACAACTCAGTGAGAAAAAAATATTTGCAAATTACGTATCTGGTAATGGAATTACATCCTTAACTTAAAAAGAATTCCTATAACTCCATAATAAAAGGAAATCATCCAACTAAGAAAATGCACACATCATTTAATAGATATTAACTGTTTTTATTTCTTCTTTAGAGAAGTAAATACAGGGAAAATGCACAACGTTATTAATCGTTAAGAACATGCAAATCAAAACCACAATGAGATGCCACTTTACACTTACTAAAATGACTATAATGGAAAAGTCAGTAAGTGTTGGTGAGGATGTGAAGAAGTTGGAACCTTTCTGCAATTTGTGATAGAGATTTAAAAGGTTGCAGTGACTTTGGGAAATAGTTTGGCAGTTCCTCAAAATATAAAATACAGGGTTACTACATGACCTAGCAATTCTCCTTCTGGGTATATACTCAAGAGAAATAAAAATATATGTCCATATAAAAACTTGTGCATGAATACTCCTAGCCTCCATTATTCACAGAGGAAATAATTCAAATGTCCACCACCTGATGAATGGATTAAAAAATGTGGCATATCCTTACAAGGAATCATTACTTAGCCATACATTAAAAGGAATGAGGTACAGGTACATGCAACAATGTGGATGAACTTTGAAAATACTATGCTAAGTGAACAGAACTAGTCACAAAAGACTAATTGTGTGATTACCTATTGTGGACCTTCCATATAAATGCAATCTGTACAGCAGAAAGTAGATTAGTGTTTGTCTAAAGCTTAAGGTGCTGTAAGGTGTTTGGGAGCAACTACTGATGGGTGCAGGACTTCTTTCTGGGATGATGAAAATGTTGTAAAATTAGATTGCCATGATAGTTGTATAAATCTGGGAATATGTTAAACACCATAGAATTGCCAGCTTTAAATGGGTGAATCTTATGACATGTGAATTATACCTAACAGCCTATTTTGAAAAGCATAATAGTCCAAGTATGCCAGAGAAATCTGAATGAAAACCTCAATTCCTAGTATTTCTAAATAGACACTTGGGGAATATGAGGAGGCCAGAGATTTGAGGGCTCTAAGGAATATGTTGTAGACCAATGGAAGTGATTATTTGAGATTCCTTTAATAAGGCTTTTTTATTAGAACCTGAGAAGTCCCTGCTTGCAGTGACTATTTGGATTCCAGAGGTCAAAAATTACAAGTTGGCTGGAGCTCTAGAGGAATCTCATGAGCGGAGGAAGTGTTGTTAGCTTGGCCAGTGAGGAGTACTAGATTGTCAGGGAGCCAATGCAATGAGGAAAAAGTTTTAAAACTCTTCAGAAAGTCTCCAGAGCAGGGATCATTTTCTTTCAAGGGCCATGTAATAAATATTTGAGGTTTACAGACCATTTGGTCTTTGCCATGACTATTCAGCTTTATTCTTATATTGAGAAAGCCACCAACAATATGTACAAAACACAGTATGGCTGTGTTCTGATCAAATTGTATTTGGAAAGCAGGGTTATGGCTGGATTTGGCCTGTAGACCTAACGTGCCATTCCTGCTTTATAGGAAAGCCAGTGCTACAGAGGAGATCTGGAAGGAACTACTGTCTAGGTCCTATTCCTAGATCTTCTATTTTGGGCTGAAGAGAAAAAGGTGAAAAGTTTATAAGATTGTTAACATAACACATTTGGCTCCTTATGGAGATACTGGTTCATCGGGGGTCTGGGAGTTCCTGGGCCATTCCTGCACATGAGAAGAGGGCTGAAGGAGCAGCTTAGCCTCTTGCTTGCAGTATAATCTGAGGAGATGTGAGACCATTGGAAAAAAAAAGATAGTTATGGCTTTTATCATTTTAATTATTATGCTTCAGTAAAAAGAAAAGAGGTCCTGGTAAAAATTTATAGAATTTCCTCAATATCGACTTCTTATCTGAGAACAGATGTCCCAGTATAGTGAATGCCACTGAGGAAAGTGGAGTCCGAAGTCTCATGTGGGCTATGAAATATTAAAAACCTTACCCTGTGGGATATTTTTCATGTCCTCTGGGAGAGAATGAAAGTAATCAAGTAGTAGGAAGACACTATGGAGACATTGAAACGATTTCAAAATTGTCAGCCAGCTAAAAATCTTAGAGGGAATTTAAAGCACAAATATTGGCAATAGCACTTAGATGCCCTCTTGTAAGTGCTTCTCTGAAGGCTCAGTGCCAGAAGACAGAACATTTAGGAACCAGCTGTGTCATACTACTGGGGAATCATCCTCATGACTCTAGAGAATTAATTCTGCTTTGCCATCTCTCCAGCCCGCCCCTTAGATCTTTCCGTGTTGATTGTTTATACTGATGTTAGTGTGAGGAGTTCATTCACAAAGTATCCTATTCAAGGTAATCTGTGGTAATTGAGATCTTTGTCAGTCCTCAGTCAAGAAAACCAGTCCATGAGATGAGAGCAGGATGAAGGTGTTTGGGGCCATGTTTGAGATTTTTTTTTTTTTTAAAGATTTTATTTATTTATTTGACAGACAGAGATCACAGTAGGCAGAGAGGCAGGCAGAGAGAGAGAGGGAAGCAGGCTCCCTGCTGAGCAGAGAGCCTGATGTGGGGCTTGATCCCAGGACCCTGAGATCATGACCTGAGCCGAAGGCAGAGGCTTTAACTCACTGAGCAACCCAGGTGCTCCATGTTTGAGATTTTTGATGGCGTTGGTGACAGAAATCTGTGTGAGTTGGTGGGAGGCTCCCATGTTTCCCATCCCAGACCTGCTTTTAATTCTTCCATTCAGATAATTTGGCCCTGTTACTTACAGAATCTAATATTTTTTTAATTGTGTGAGACAGAAGAGATACAAAGCTGAGGTGACACATTTAATGTGAATGATTGGCTTTAGAATCAAGTTACTGAGAGTGGAAAAAAAAGTGAATCTGTCCTTGATTCCAAGACTTACCAAGTAAAGATATGAATAACAACCAGGAACTTTATGAAGGATAAAGTGTTGGAGAAAAGCAGGAATTGATATCCAGAATTCCTCATCTCCACAAATCTAAGTCCCATTGGGAAATGCCTATGGTTTTGGTAATAAATAAGTGAATAGTCACTAATCATTGTGGGTGACATCCTTTCTTTGTTCAGTTAGTGTTTCTATTAATATGTTCAGTGACAGGTTCATGTTCAAGGTGAACCAGGAAACTGGAGTCCATGGCAGTTGCTGGGGGGAATGGCATAGGAAATAGGTGTGAGAGAAGGTGAGTTTAAGTGAATAGAGTCATAAGCCTTAGTGGCTTGGGAGACCACAGATGAGTTTTTTTCCTCCATAGACACTGTCTCCACTGCCTTTTAGGATTACTCCCAGAGGCTTCCAAAGAGTTATTGAGTCTAACATGTAGTTGATGTTCCCATGGTAGCTTGGACCTGAAAACTTTGGTCGTTGAGAAAACTATACCTGGAATCCTCACTGTAATAGAAATGTGGAGGCGAACATCCTCAAACTCTGAGGAAAGAGGAATTAGAAGAAACCTTGTAGATTTGAGGAAGGCTAGGCTTTTAGGATTTTAACCGAACTGGGTGGAAGTTCTAAGTTTTCTTAGAGTTGGAAAGAGCAAAATAAAAAATATATTTGTTCATAAATTGGCCCAAGTGCTTTAAATATATTAGGAAGCTCTCACTACCTGGCTCCATCACTTATCTTTGTTGCCTATAAACCTGAGTGTCCTCACTTAGAAATTGGGCTAATATTATATTCCTTATATAGCTGCAGAACAGGTAAAAGAGGACACAGTGGAGACTCATGAAACAGTTGCTATTTGTATTAGCTTTTGATTTTATTACGATTAAAGAAGAAACCAACAGAGACTCTGGGGAAAACACAGAAATGAAAATAAGCTTTCTTTTGCTTTTATTTACTTCTTACTTTTTCTTTTTCTACTCAGGGAAATGTCTCTTTTTTTCTCTGTTTGTTCATTTGGGTGTAAATTTGAAATTATCACTATACTGATTGCACATTTAAAATAAATTTTCATGTGGCTTCCAGAAAAGCAGATCCGAGGTGCGGATGCCTTGAGTTAAAGTTGGGGAATGCCATCACCCTTCTTAAAATCCCTCAGTGTCTTACTATTGCTGTTAAAGTATCATTGCATTTAGAATCCAATTTTTTTTTCAAGAGAATATTAAATCGTTTATTGATTACACATGATAATGGATGATACACAAGCTTTAATCCCATCTATAATTTTATCTGAATCCAATTTTTTAAAAAGTAAATTTACAAATCTTCAAATTATCTTACACGGTTGAGGATGGTCTTGATTCTGCCTTCTTTCCCAAAGGCCTGTTATGCTGCTGTTGCTTATTATGTGCTAAAATTATGAGCCTTCTTTTGAGTTCCTCGAATGCTTTAGGATCTCTTACATACTGTTCTCTGTTCTTTCCCCAAGCTCTGCATCTGCTTAATTTTCAACTTAAATTATAATTTCTCAAGGACGCAATTTCTTACTACCACCCCCATGAAATTTGTTTCCTCCTGCTATTCTCTTATGGCATGGCAAAATCTGTTCTTTTTCTCAAATTTAAGATTCTGGTATGTGTGTGTGCAGTGTTTTAGATGGTTTCTCTCCCTAGGCAGACTGTCAACTTCATAGAATAGGATCCATGTCTTTTTATTCTCCACTGCCCACCTAGTCAAAAGTTTAGCACATGTTACACATTCAGTAAATATTACTTGAGTATGTGGATGACAGAAGTGTGACTCAAATGGCATTCCTAAAATGACAGGGAATCTATGCTTAGTTTACTGTTCTCTGTCACAGCAGCATTACTGATAGGAAAAATGTATCAGAGAAGCAGAGCAGGATCATAAAAAGTTTTTGAAACTGTCTCTGATGTTGGAAAGTTATGGCTGTGGGCTGTTGTAGGCCAGCAGAACTGACCTTACAGTGAAAAAGACAATAGATGATACATAGTACTTGCCTGTGTCCATGGGAGGATAAGTTCCAGGACCCTCAGGTGATGCCTGAAACCACCAACAGAACCAAGTCCTCTATACACTGCTTTTCCCTATACATGCATACCTGTGATAATTTAGAATTAAACTAGGCATAGTAACAGACTAAAAATAACTCATAATGAAATAGAACAATGACAATTTCCTATAATACAAGTTATGTGAATATGGTCTATGTCAAAATATGTTCTGGTACTGTACTCCTTTTTTTTTGTGAAGATGTTAGATGATAAAATGCCTGTGATGAGAAAAAGTAAGAAAAATACCAGAGATATTGTGACATAGCTCTAGGCTCCTATTTGACCTTCAGATGAAAGATTATCTTCTTTTGGATCACAGTTGATTATGGGCAGCTGAAGCCATGGAAAGCAAAACTGTAGATGGGGGGGACTACCACATGCCAAAAGAAATTCAAGTTAATAAGTCTTTTGGGGCACCTGAGTGGCTCAGTGGGTTAAAGCCTCCGCCTTAAATTAAGGTCATGATCCCAGGGTCCTGGGATGGAGCCCCACATTGGACTCTCTGCTCAGTGGGGAGCCTGCTTCCCCTCTCTCTCTGCCTCTCTCTCTGCCTACTTGTGATCTCTGTCCATCAAATAAATAAATAAAAATCCTTAAAAAAAAAAAAAGAATAAGCCTTTATTAGTTTAGGGATGAACCTAAAAACTAATTTCCACAGCAGCCAATGACGATTTAAGATGAAATCTTCATCTGTAGTGTCCCCTTGTATTAGAGTTATCCAGAGAAATAAAACCAACAGGACACACACACACACACACACACACATGTGCGCATGCACACACACACACACATACATACACATGAATTCATGCATACATATATAACACATACACTAAAATATATGTACATATACACATATGTGTATACACATGCATGCATGTGTATGCATGCATATATGTGTCTATATATGTTTGTGTGTGTGTATACTATATGATATATAGTATGATATATATATATCACTATATGAGCCGATTTTATATACATATATATATATATATCAGTCTATTTATGGGTTTTTTTTGTTCGTTAGTTTTGTTTTTTAGATTTCACATTAAAATGAAATCATATGGTATTTGTCTTTCTTCGTTTGACCTACTTCACTTAACCTCTAAATCCATCCATGTTGTCACAAATGGCAATATCTCATTCCTTTTTTATAGCTGAGTAATATTCCATCAGGCATACATAACAAACTTCTTTATTCATACATCTAAATATCCACTATTGGGTATTTACCCAGAGCAAATGAAAACACCTAATTTGAAAAGGTATATGCACCCCTATGTTTATTGCAGCATTATTCAATAGCCAAGATCTGGAAGAAAACCCTAGTGTCCATCAGTAGATGAAATGGACAGAAAATAAATATTTTTAAATGCACTAAAATATTGAGTGGATATCACTGATTGGCAGAATGACAGGTTATTTTAATGTTCACCTTTCTCTCTTTTCTATGTATTTCAAATTTCAAATATATGTACTTTTCTCATTAGTACTTAGGTAAAAGCTACTATTTATAATTGTCATGTTTCATGGTAGGGCTGAAAAAAAAGTCATGTTCTGAAGACCTCTTAGGGATAAAGCTAGGTCTAATGGAAGAAAGCCTTTTACAAACTCAATTGGCTTAGTCTTGTATAGTTTTTTCTTAAAAATTAGAGCTGGAATGTCTAAAATTGTCAAAAATGGAATGCTTTAGTAATGGATGAATTGTCACTGGGTGGGTCTGTAATTATATTTTATATAAATGATGCAAGCCTCCAGCTGAGAATTAGATTTAACACAACCTTCTAAGCTTAGATCTTGATTTTTAATAGCAGGAATGTCTAGTTTTTCTGTTTGTAATCCAAATTAGAAATTTTAACCTTTAAAGTAAAAGTAAAGTTTTTAAAATTATTTTTCCTCTCATATTTGAAAATGAGATTTATTTATGGATATTTTGATGTCTCAGAAGAAAGCTGATAAATACCAATATACCATTGCTGTGTGGGGTTATGGACATTGGGGAGGGTATGTGCTTTGGTGAGTGCTGATTCACAGACCTGTACCCCTGGGGATAAAAATACATGTTTATAAAAAATAAAACATTTAAAAAAAAAAGTGTTTTTCTACCAGAAAAAATTATCACGGTAACTTGAATTACAAAGCATTGCAACTTGAGAAGAGTGACAATGTATTCACTTTGGAATAGTGATTTTATTTCTCTTAATTCTTCAAAGAGATTCTTTTTTCTAAAGCCTAGTGGATGCTAGCACATGATTGTTCATATAGGAAATCCTAAGGAATCTACAAAAGTAACATTTTAGAATTAACAAGTGGATTTAGCTAGGCTATAATGATTCCTGGTCTATATTAACAACAAAACACCAGTCACATATCCCTTTTAACCTATAAAACTTATTTTATCACTTCTTTTAATGCAGATTAATGAGAAACTTTTTCTTAAAGTTTTGCCTGTCTAAAATATTTCACTTTCATAACTCAATATTTTCTTTTTTTCAGCTTTTACAATATGGCATTATTTATATACAATGCAACTCTTACCCTATTACACAGTTCTAAGAATTTTGACAAATGCTTACAGTTCTCTAACCACCACGACATTCAAGATCCAGAACAATTCCATCAACCCCCAATTACCCTATGCCCAATTGCAGTCACTTGTCCTGCAACCCACTGTTCTTGGCAATCACTGATTTCTTTTTTTTTTAATTTATTTTTTTATTTTCAGCATAACAGTATTCATTATTTTTGCACCACACCCAGTGCTCCATGCAATCTGTGCCCTCTATACTACCCACCACCTGGTACCCCGACCTCCCACCTCCCGCCCCTTCAAAACCCTCAGATTGTTTTTCAGAGTCCATAGTCTCTCATGGTTCACCTCCCCTTCCAATTTCCCCCAACTTCCTTCTCCTCTCTATCTCCCCATGTCCTCCATGCTATTTGTTATGCTCCACAAATAAGTGAAACCATATGATAATTGACTCTCTCTGTTTGACTTATTTCACTCAGCATAATCTCTTCCAGTCCTATCCATGTTGCTACAAAAGTTGGGTATTCGTCCTTTCTGATGGAGGCATAATACTCCATAGTGTATATGGACCACATATTCCTTATCCATTCGTCCGTTGAAGGGCATCTTAGTTCTTTCCACATTTTGGCGACCGTGGCCATTGCGGCTATAAACATTGGGGTACAGATGGCCCTTCTTTTCACTACATCTGTATCTTTGGGGTAAATACCCAGTAGTGCAATGGCAGGGTCATAGGAAAGTTCTATTTTTAATTTCTTGAGAAATCTCCACACTGTTCTCCAGAGGCTGCACCAACTTGCATTCCCACCAACAGTGGAAGAGGGTTCCCCTTTCTCCACATCCCCCCCAACACATGTTGTTTCCTGTCTTGCGAATTTTGGCCATTCTAACTGGTGTAAGGTGATATCTCAATGTGGTTTTAATTTGAATCTCCCTGATGGCTAGTGATGATGAACATTTTTTGATGTGTCCAATAGCCATTTGTATGTCTTTATTGGAGAAGTGTCTGTCCATATCCTCTGCCCATTTACAGGAATCCATCAGAATCCTAGAGGAGAACATAGGCAGTAATCTCTTCACTATGAGCCACAGCAACTTCTTTCAAGATATGTCTCCAAAGGCAAAGGAAACAAAAGTGAAAATAAACTTTTGGGACTTCATCAAAATCAAAAGCTTCTGCACAGCAAAGGAAACAGTCAAGAAAGCAAAGAGGCAACCCATGGAATGGGAGAAGATATTTGCAAATGACAGTACAGACAAAAGGTTGATATCCAGGATCTATAAAGAACTCCTCTAACTCAACACGCACAAAACAAACAATCATATCAAAAAATGGGCAATTACTGGGGCACCTGGGTGGCTCAGCGGGTTAAGGCCTCTGCCTTCGGCTCGGGTCATGATCTCAGGGTCCTGGGATTGAGCCCTGCATTGGGCTCTCTGCTTGGTGGGGAGCCTGTTTCTTCCTCTCTCTCTGCCTGCCTTTCTGCCTACTTGTGATCTCTCTCTTTGTGTCAAATAAATAAATAGAATCTTTTTAAAAAAATGGGCAATTACTGATTTCTTTCTAGTCTATAGCTTTTCCTTTTTGAGGATGTTTTTTAAATTGGGCCATGCAGTACGTGGCTTCTTAAGTTTGGCTTTTTTCACTTAGCATACTGCATTTTGGATATATTCACGTTGTCACTATACCAATACCTTTTTATTGCGGGGAAGTATGTCACTAAGTACTTGTACCACAGTTTACCCATTACTCAGTTCAGGGACAGAGTGCGGTTTCCAGGATTTGTGATCTTCATTTGTACCCTACGGGAAATAGATTTTTTTTTTTTTAAACTCTTCCCTCAGGAGCCTCAGCCTTTTATTCTCTGGAGAGATAGACACACACATTCAGGGGAAGTTTTGTGTTTTATCAGCAGTAGTTACTGTTCTCCTCTTCCACCATGTACCACAGGGAGACTTTCTCAGATCTGTCATCCTATCCTTGATCTTTTCTTGGGTAATTTCTGTGAAGAAGATCCTGCAAGTGGTTGAGATTGTCCCTTGTGTCTGTGGCTCCTAAGGGTTATGTATTTTCTCACTAGCTCACAGTCAACCTTCAGGAATTCATTAAACATTTACCTGAATTTTTATTAGCAGTTTGTATGGAATATGGTATCTTGCCCCAGGGAAGGAGCTACTTGTGTCTTGCCTTTTCTTGGCTATTCTAGTTATTCGCAATTTGGGGTTCTCTGGGCTTCTGAGATATGTGGCTTTTTCTTGGTGTGTGTGTATGTATGTGTATAATTTGTGGACTATATAAATACATGTACATGTAAATTCTGGCCTTCATCAATTAATATACATTTGTTATCCACTCCTCATCAGAAATTCAATTTGCATGCATATTATGTTGTTTCATATTGTCCCATAGATTTCAGATATTTTACCAAAAATTTTCACTATTTTTGCTTTTTGTATTTCAGTTTGGTGAATTTATTTTTTTTAATTAATTTTTTATTTTTTATAAACATATATTTTTATCCCCAAGTTTGGTGAATTTCTATTGGACTTCATTCTATTTAGCTGATCCTTACCTGTGTTGAGTCTGTTATGCTAAGTCTTTTAATGGAATTCACTTCTATATCACATTATTTCTATCATTTCTTTTGGGCTCTTTTTTATAGTTTTATCTGTCTTCTGAAATTCTCCATGTTTATGTTGCCCATACTTAGTTTAATATAGGAGCCATGTCATGTCTGCACTTGATCATTTTAAAGTTCCCATCTGATAATTCTGCTATTTGTGCCACATCTGAATTTTTCCCTGACAGCTATTTTATTTGTTGGGAATGTATGATATTGCTTGATGTTTTCTGAGCTTTATAATTTGTGTTGAATGCCCTTTTTTTTTTTTTTTGATAACAAAGCTCTAGAAACTAATGAAGATATTATTTATGCCCAGAAGTGTGAAAACCTCTTCTTTCAGAGAGGGTTTTGAGTCCGTATGATTTCATGTGAATTTGTTGTTGCTTTATTTAGCATTGTTGCTTCACAAGTTTCAATTCTATTTTTCTAAGTGATGTTCTTCACCTGTCTATTTTTAATATTTCTCAATATTCCAACTCCTCCATTGGATTTTGGCATGCCCCGCACCACAGAAAGGTTTCCTTCTGTTCTCCAGTCCCCTACCCCAGCAGTCGACTGCTATTGTTATCACTTTATATTCACAAAGCTCATATGGGGAGATTCCTTACTTCTTCTGCCTCAGCATTAGGCAGACTTTCTATACCTGATCCTTCAGGAGTAGGGCTCCTTTAGCTTCCCCATTCTTCTGTCAAACAGTTCTACTAAGCTCTCTGCAATACAGGATCTGGAGCACAAGTAGGTTTCATGTTTCTACCCTAGGGGCAGTAGCAGGAGAGCTCCACCTTATGCTGGGTCCCTGGCTTGAGTGAGTTTCCTGCTCCTTTGCACTGACAGTAGAACTTTGCTACTTATCTATGCAGGATCCAGGATGCGTGGATTTCCTATCCCTCCCCCAGCAGTGGATAACTTCTGCTTCATGTTAGTGCATGGTTTGGGGCAGAGTGGTTTTCTGTTTCATGCCCATCAATGGGCCTCTTCTTCCTTATACCTGACAAATGCCCAGGGCACAGCCAGTTTTTGTGCCCATCTTCCAGAAAGCAGGAGCCAATCTATACCTTGTATTCTAAATAATCTATAGAGTGAAGATGCTGTATCACCCTTAAATTTAGGTAAGTCTTCAGAGGAGTTCTCTCGGGTGTGTTTCAGTCCTCAAATCTGTCATATCGATAATCAGTGGAGGCTCATATCAATAATCAGTCTGGTAGAGATTCACATTGTATCTAGGGATCTCTGGGATTCTAAACTATTAAGGTAGCACATATTTGCCTTTTAAGAATTCATTTAGATTTCAGCTATTTTATTCTTAATGATATGGTGATGACCTCTTTTTTCTACTGTTTCACAAAAAGTGAAAATTTGTACTCTTCTCTCATAGAGGTTCTGAACTGTTTGGAATTAAATTTTTTGGGTTACTTTGGAACCTCAACTCTTTAATAGCCTAAAAAATTATGGTTTTATAGACTACGTGGTTTGTCCTCATTTTTATGGTAGAATCGATGTGTTTTTGAAATTCTCTAAATTTTAAGCAGAAGTAGAAAACTAATTGTGTTTCTAAATAGTAGCTAACCATTGGAAAGTAAAAATTAAAAAAAAAAAACACTATTTTTTTTAAGAGTTTATTTATTTGATCTCAACTAGGCAGAGAGGCAGGCAGAGAGAGGAAGAGAAGCAGGCTCCCTGCCGAACAGAGAGCCCAATGTGGGGCTCGATCCCAGGACCCTGGGATCATGACCTGAGCCAAAGGCAGAGGCTTAACCCACTGAGCCTCCCAGGTACCCCAAAACACACCCCTATTACTAGTAGTTTCAAAACATGATTTATGGAGAGATAGATTTAACAAAATGTTAAAGAGCTTTACACTCAAAACAATAAAACATTGTGGAAGGAAATTAAATAATACATAAGCAAATTACCAGCTGTATTTTTGGAAAGCTTGGTATTTGTAAAAGTTCACTCCCAAAGTAATAAATGCAATCCCAATTCAAATTCCAAAAGACATTATTCATGGTAAGAATTGAAAATCGTAGTTTATATAGAAATGTAAAACCCCATAATCATTAAGTCATGCTGAAAGAGCAAAGTTGAAGACTTTTTATTACTTGATCTCAAGATTTACTTTAAATCTCAGTAACTGAGTGAGTGTGATATTGGTGAAAAGATAATCAAATAGAATGTGTCAGAATAAAGGAGCCATAAATAGAAGTTTTATTTTATCTATCAAATCTCCAGCTAAAGTTACTTTCTCACAGAAATCCGTGTCTTCTGAAACTTTAACAAGTTCCTTTACTTAACTCTCACTCTCCTGTCTTCTTATCTTCAGAGTATTTATGGTGATGATATTAAATAATTACTTCTATAATTGTTTATTGTTATTGTTCCCCATGAGACCATATAGTTAGAATGTAAAGTGTGACTTTTTGTTCATGGATATTTGAAGACCAAATGCAATTATTGGTACATATTAGGTGTATAATAAACAAATGAATAAAGGATTTCCGAGTTACATGAAGGGTAATAAACAATTTGAGATTATTATACTGACCTATATAATTGATAGCCATTATGGTCATTGTCTAAACTGCAAAAAGAGGGTATATACAATACAAATGACTACTGTTTTGCTGTTTTGATATTGTTGGTAGTTTTTCTTCATTGCTTTTCTCTTTGTAGTCTCATCTGGTCATTAGCTGTTCTCTCTAGATTGCTGTATCAGTTGGTGTTCTTAATTTCAAGCAATCAGAAACAAATGTGCTTCTTTGTTAGCGATAATGTTCAGCAAATTGTCTTTCTCTTAAGAGCAAACTTTTTTAAATGAACCATTGGATTCCTTAGTTTTTCACAAGATGGTGTTCAAACTGGATTTTCCTATCCTTTAGATTTTGAAAATTATAAAAAATTACAAATGTAGGACAATAAAGTTCCTTAAATTTTTATTCAATTGCCCAAATGTTAACATTTTTCACATATTTTTATTCTTCCTCCCTCTTTTTTCTCTCAAATGCTTATAGACACACACACACATATATACATTGTGAAACCACATGAGTACACATTATATATACATAGTTTTTCTTTCAAAAGTTGGGAAGAAATTTGCAGATATGATGCCTCTAAATACTTAAGGAGTGTATTGCCTAAAATCATGATCTTTTCTTATATAATCAAAGGAAGATTACCAAAATCAGGGAATTTATGTTGACTATTACCAAACTGATGACTGTATACAAATTTCCACAATTGCCCCATTAATCATCTCTTTTAGGAAAAAAACTTCTCAGAATCTAATCCAGAATTAAATATATTTAATTCTGCAATCTCTTGTTTTGTTTTTTTTTTTCCCATGACTTTAACATATTTTGGAAAAGTTCTGGCTATTTATTTTCTAGACTATTCCTTAATTTATGTTTGATTTTCATCTTGATTGGAATTTAGGTGTACATTTTTGGTAGAAATTATCAAAGGAGGCACTTGATGTGAGGTTTTTCTATTAATTGTGATATTAATTTGATCACTTGCTTCAAATATTTTTGACTAGCCTTAGCTACTATATTTTTCATGGTGATTAATAAGTATCTTACAGAGAAAGCTTATAAATATTTATTTTCATTTTTTACACTATTTCTAAGTTATGGTGATTCTTGCATGAAACAACTAATGATGAGTTCCAAATGGTAATTTTCTAGTTCCATCATTTCTTCTATGTTTATTAGTTTGCAATCTGCTCTAAGGAAGAAGTGTTTGTTCTCCACCATTTATTTATATCCATTTGGATTCATGGGTTCTTACTTCTGTTCTATGACCATAATATTTTATTATTTCTTTTGTTGCTTAAATTTCTCATTGATGTTTGAAGGCTTTATCTCCCTATCTTCAGCTTACAAATGTCTTACAAAGGCCTGTACAGTATTTAGCCTTTAAGTTCTTTTAGCATTAAGTTGGCAGTATAGAAGACCGGCGTGGTGTTCTCTGGATGGTAATAAGACAGTTAAGGCTCCTGCAGTCTACAATATGGCACAAAGATACAGAGCTAACATACCCTAGAAGCAAGATGGTAAATACATTGTAATTCGTGCTAAGATAAACAAGACAGCTTCTGGTGTTTTCCATTTATTAAGAAAAACATTCCCTAGGTCAGTAGTTACACGCCGTATGTTTTGGGTATCAGCTGAGATGGTGAGCAAAACAGGAAATGACACATAACATTACTTTTTTATGTACATTCAAGTCTTCAGTAGTGACATTAGTTTCTAAAAATTTCTTCCAGTCATATCTTAGTTTTTGATGCACCAGGGAAGAGTTAGAAAACAGAAGTACTAATGATTTCCACATGACCCTTTTGTATCAGAGAACCCGTACAATGATGTGCCCAGGTGCTAACTGTTGCTGTTATAGTAGATACAAAAACCTCAATAAATAGTGGATAATTTGGATGTTCCACGAGAGGTTTGGTGAGATGGATTCATGTTAGGGCTCTAACATGAATTGATTACCCCTAATCTCCATAAACTCCCATACACACTGGCAAACAATAGAATAAATTCTAGGTCTCCAGACTATAGTGTTAACTTTGGCAAGCATCCAATAATCTAAATCCGTAAGTAACTTGAGAAATGATTGCAGTTATTGTTGGTAAAGATTAGGATAAAGAGTCATCAAGAAATTAAAAATGGAGCTTCCCTATGACCCTGCCATTGCACTACTCGGTGTTTATCCCAAAGATACAGATGTAATGAAAAGAAGGGCCATCTGTACCCCAATGTTTATAGCAGCAATGGCCACGGTAGCCAAACTGTGGAAAGAACCAAGATGCCCTTCAACAGACGAATGGATAAAGAAGATGTGGTCCATATACACTATGGAGTATTATGCCTCCATCAGAAAGGATGAATACCCAACTTTTGTAGCAACATGGACGGGACTGGAAGAGATTATGCTGAGTGAAATCAGTCAAGCAGAGAGAGTCAATTATCATATGGTTTCACTTATTTGTGGACCATAACAAATAGCATGGAAGAGAAGGGGAGATGGAGAGGAGAAGGGAGTTGGGGGAAATTGGAAGAGGAGGTGAACCATGAGAGACTATGGACTCTGGAAAACAATCTGAGGGTTTTGAAGGGGCGGGGGGTGGGAGGTTGGGGAAACCAGATGGTGGGTATTAGAGAGGGCACAGATTACCTGGAGCACTGGGTGTGGTGCAAAAACAATGAATACTGTTACGCTGAAAAAAATAAATAAATTTTAAAAAATTAAAAAAAAAAATTCACAAACTATATGGATGCTATAGTGGTTTTCATTTAGAATACCCAACTTCTATTTTGTTCAAGGGCCTATAGAACTAAGAATTGATACAATTCTGGGAAATGTGCATAAGAACATCAGTGGGATGTTAGTTCTGGATATCCCACGATCAAGTAGCAGCTAATAAAGAAGTTATTTCTCATGGATCAAATAATTTTGGTTGTTGTACTGCCCTGCACCCTGTTGCATTAAGTAAGCCTGCTTTGTTCTTATTTCTGTGACTTAAATATATTACTTGGCCAGGGTGGGAGGGGGGGTCACCTAATATACACTTGTCCTGATTTCTTCTGTAGTATCTCTCATCAAGATGATTACCGTAAAGTGAACAGTCTCAGAAGCACTTTACACAGATGCTAAGGCTCCTCTCCTGTATGTACATCTTAAAGTTATGTGGAAAGGAAAATATTCTCAGGTATCCTGTTGTCCTTAGTCACAGCCATGTCTGAATTTCCATCTTTCAAAATAAAGTATTTATAGGAGATTTTGACATTTTAATTTCAAAGAGAAAACCCACCAGCAAGTCTAGTGTTGTTTTTTTTTTAAACAATTATACAAGTAAAGCATTAGAGATGACCCTCGCTGTTCAACGTGGCACACTGTACCCCAAATATGTGGATCTGCATTAACACATGGGCTATTGGCATATTCAGCCTGACGTAATGTTTTCCTTCTTCAGAAAATCACTTTTATTACCTATTTTCTTAACATGTTCTACATATTTATGTTTCTTATGTTGATAGGATTTTCAAAGTTGTACCTTTTTGAAAGCCTTTCTTTCAAGGTTTTACTTTCTATTTTATCTGTGGTAGAAGGAGGAATAGTCCTCTAATTATAATTCCATTACTAAGGAGTTGAGTGTGTAAGAATTGGCTTTATCTTAAAAAGTTAGTGTCTCATTTGAGTGTTCTATCAATCATTAAAAAGACAGAAGAAAATTTATCAAACAGTAAAGAGGAGGCCGCTTGAGCTGACAGGAGGTTCAGGGCTGAGGCTTGGGGGGAACCTCGAGTTTTGAATTTCCTGTATGCCTATATTTCTCTGCATAGAGCCCAAATTTCTAAAATGCATGCACTGATTTTCACAGAAGAGATCTGGAGAGTCAGTGAATTCAATTGTCATTGCAATTTGGCAACCTATAGAATAATGATTTGAGTTAATTATTAGCCATTGTATTGCTGGTGTTGCTAGAGATAAGAGATTTTTAAAGTTAGGCAGTGTCCCTTGTTTTAGCCTACGTAAAAACATATTTTAGGAACTTGAACTTGTCATTCTTTTCTTTTAAATTAGTTAATTCCCTTAGAAATAGCCATTCTATCCAGTGTTTCTAGAGTTATTTTTGGCCACCGTGCAATTGTATCATGAGAACAGCAAGGACGCCTCAAACTTGGTTTCAATCAGCTTTTTAATCAAGTTTATCATAGAGAGTAATTTAATCTGCTCTTATTAACAGAAAGTCACAGGCAACCGGCTGTCTATGCATAAATGATAATGGGATTTTCATTGCGTTTAGCAGTAAAAGCAGATAATAAAGCTAACATTTCTTCCTTTTTACTCCAAGTCTCTCATCTACAATGTATTCTTTGTTCCAGGGTCTGAATCAGACAGGTTCTCCTTTGAAATCAATAGAACACATCACAGTTGGAAACAACAGAGAAAATTTGGAGGATACCTGGACAGTAAAGCTTGGAAAATGGGCAGAAACCAGTAGTAGATCAAAGGTGAGAAATAAATGCCCAGAATACCACCAACAGCACTGTTTTGTATGAACACACACTAAAATTAGGAAAGATAAGAGATTTGAACAACACATCTAACACGTATGATGTGAATAGCACATCTAGCACATGGAACCTAACAGAAAATACCCATTCATTGCAAAGATGGACAACATTTTCAGAGCTGCAACTTGACTCTCCTGAGGAGACAGATTAGGAATAATACTTAAAGTCAGGTCCAGGTCTTCCTTTTGTACTGATAACAAACTGAGGATGAGGGAAGTGAAAAAGTTCTTGTACTCCATGTGGATACATTATATTAGACTGACAGTTATTTAATTATCAGTAGTATATAGGTAGATATAATTATGCTTTATATGTGATCAGTGTATATTGTTGTTGTTACCATGTTTCTGAGGAAAGAGGGCTTGAACACTGACTCAATGGTAAGTGCATTTCAATGACCAATCTGGGATAAATAAGTTATTATATAGAAGCAAGTCACTTTGTCTGGAGCTAAGGTTCAGTTGAAATACAAATTTGCTAATGTAGAATTTTATAGAATCTTTATAGATCAATAATGACTCATAATTTTACTCTTTTCCCAAATAACTAATGCAAAATTAAAGTTATCAGAGTATTAAAATTTTTTTTCTAGTTTTGAACAAGTCATCTACTTTCCACCCAGTTTTCATATAAAATGTTTTGATTGTTATTATGTTGCAATCGTAACTATTCTCTATGAAATTTTATGGTAGCCAGGGTATCAATTTAAATATAATGAGGAAGGCCCTTTTTCTTTATTTTTAAAATCACCTCCTTTAGTTTCAGGCATGGCCAAAGACCTACTTTTCAGTCTCCTTATGCAAAAAAGTAATTACATTCCACTGAACTTTTTGAACATCAACTAATATTTAATGAGCACCCAGTGGCCACATGGCAATGTAATGTGCATTCTTCTTTTTAAATGCCTGTTTGTTCTCTGATTGCAGTGTCTTTTTAAGATGCCGAGAATCTTAGCAGTTTGACAATATGAACAAAAATAATAGTCCCATTATGAAGAATTAACACTCTTTAAAATTCCCCAGAAACCAAAGAAAAAGAAACGTCATCTCTGAATATTAATAATTCCCATGGTTGTAAGGTTTTACAGAACTATTTTTTCAGATGTTTAACAGCATTCAGAGTAATTCCAGCATATCAAGAAGAAAAGTAATACAAGGACAAAGCCTGCATCTAATATTGACAAACTTTGTTAAGTACTTAAAGGAATTGTATTACACTATTAAACCAGTAGTGATGTTTTCTGGGGGGAGGGAAAGGAGATTTGGTCACAATGATATTTATAAATAAGTCCATAGGACAACCAAGTAGAAATCAGGCTTACCCTAAAACATGCATCTTAAATCTATAAATGTTTCTAATGATAAAGAGGGAAAAACTGATTTACAGTAAGTTCATTCCTTATTGGTAGACAGATGGGACAGGTGGGTATTGAAACCAGGGCATATTAGCAAATCTAGGAACTCTTGATACAGACTGAAGGGCTGGCTCTAGCCTCCTCTTGAAGATCAATATAGGAGTTAGTTAGGAAAGTATAAAGCCCAGGCTTTGTATATTTAAAATTATGTTTTGGAAACTTATGATGTGCTGTTATAAATTGGAAAATTACCATGATCACCTTGTTAACAGAGCTGCAGAATATCATCCACCTCACATCTGGGCAGCACTGACCCTGGAACATCTGGAGTATAGCTGGATCAGGCAAAGAATTTAAAATCTTTGACGGTATGCCAGATCCCATACATTCTGTTAACATGTTTAGCTGGTGGACAGATCCATTATGAAGTGGATTCATTTGTCAGACTTCTTGACTGGCTTATTTTTGGTAGAAAAGATATTAAAGCTTTAAGTGTTGGGTAGAAAAAATACAAAAAACCGCATGTATTCTAAGAGATTGTATGCTATCTGGAGGACAAGAAGAGAGATTGACTGAGACAATAATGGCTATCATATATAAGCTATCATTACTTTGCATCCCTGCTTTCTACTGAGAAAGAGTGGAAATACCTTTTTAATAGGAGTGGAATGGTAGTCCTGGTATCCTGGAGAATGGAGACTCCTGTGTCAGATACAGGTTGTAAAGAGTTTATACTACTTTAAATACTGAGCAAAGAGTGCATCACTTTATCTCCATTCTAGAAACAATTTGAGACAGGTCCAGAAAGGGTAGACATCAGCTAACAAAAAGCAAGGATGTATTCTGTGTCTTTCATTTTTTAGAAAAAATTGAGATTTTGAGTTTAGATAAATGACCTTCTACCTGAACCAAACTCTCAGTATTCTCCAATATAGAACACATGTAGTTCCATCCTCATAAACCTAGGTGTGGGTCTACAAAAGATTCAATGTATGAATTTGTCATAGCCATCTATAATAAAAATAGCTATGATCACTGAATGTTATTTGTCAGCCATCTTTCTCAGAACTTTACACAGTTTACCTCATTGAATCTTTTTAATAACCTTACAAAGGAGGGGATAGTCATTACCTCAGTTCTTGCAGATGAAGAATGTGGAAGTTTGGGTTGATCTTCTTACCTAAATAATCAATGGGAAAAGCTAGGACTGGGACCCAGGTCTGCTGACTCCAGTTCCTTGTTCTTACTTAGTGTGTACTGCTACCAAGGCAATTTGTACTGGACCCTCTTGATGAGGAAAGAGAAAGAGATTCTTGTAAAGAAAAGTACAGTTATTAATTCAGTTATTTATATGTTGGTAAACATTATTTTTTCCTTGTGATGAAAACTTCCAGAATATACTTTCTAGGCACATTTCAAATCTAACATACATTAGTGTTAACTATGGCTCTCATGCTGTACCTTACACCCGAGTACTTACTCATCTTATACTGAAAGTTTGTAATTCTTGATCGCCTTTATTCAGTTCCCTTACATCCCATCCCTACTTCTAGTAACCACATACCTAAGCTTTTAATTCTTAGTGATTTTGGTTGTTTTTAGATTCTACGTAAAAATGAGATCATACAGTATTTGTCTTTCTCCGTCTGATTTATTTCACTTAACATAATGCCCTTAACGTCCACCCATGTTATTGTAAATGGAAAGATTTCCTTATTTTTTTTTCTTTTCAGTGTTCCAGAATTCATTGTTTATGCTCCACACCCAGTGCTCCATGCCATACATGCCCTCCATAATACCCACTACCAGGCTCACCCAACCTCCCATCCCCTCTCCCCTCCAAAACCCTCAGTTTGTTTCTGAGCATCCACAGTCTCGTGGTTCGTCTCCCCCTCCAATTTCCCCCGACTCACATTTCCTTATTTTTTACATCTGAATAGTGTTGTATTTTGTGCATGTGTATGTGTGTCTGTGTGTACACGACATAACTCATCCATCAGTGGCGACTTAAATTGTTTCTTTGTTTTGGTTATTATAAGTAATGCTGCAGAGAGCATGGAGATGCAGATGTCTCTTTGATATAATACTTTGATTTCCTCCAAATATGTACCTAGAAGTGGCGTTGCTGGGTCATGTGGTAGTTCTGTTTTTCATTGGAACTAAACTTTGAACACAGATCTCTTGGACTATAAATCTGTGTGCCTTAAGATTGTGAAACATACTTCCCCCTTTTGAAGATTCTTAGTGCATTTTGGCATACTGAGAAGTTCAGCAATCTGGCCCCCTCAGTAGAATGTCTTGACCATGGGCAGCAGGCATGTTATCATTCTGGAGAATATTGGTTTTAGGGTGAGGTAGAAGTTGATAGTTACCTGCTACAAAAGATTTCTTGTGGGAACCAAAGATACTGTGGAAATAAGTTGAAAAAGACAATTTGGTTCATAGACATTTGTTTAATATATAACTAACCAAGAGTATCTCAAATGGAGATAAAACAAGTGAATTACTCAGCAAAATAAAACCTATGTATACTGAATGTGCTACTTACTGCTTTCTGAGCAGACAGTTAAGTATACAATTGAAAATCAGAAAGACACACCTGCTAGAGAGTTTTTCAAATGTAAAATAGCTGCACTGTGGGTATGTAATTTTACTGAGGCCCAAATACATTAAACTTGGGAAAAGGTGAGTCATCTCTAAAGACATTTTAAAATTAAAGTTTGCCACTACTTTTGTGCTAGAAATTGGCAGAATTTCAGAGTAGCCAGCATAACAAATTCACGGAGAGCACGATGTGGACTCTTTGCCCTAGCAAATTACTCATAACCACTGCTGTTATCACTTGGTATGGGTGTGTGGAATTTGGAGGAGAGAAAAATGGGCAGGTAATTTTCAGTGAAACATAACAGAACTTGATGCCTTCAGTCAATTCTTTCTCCACATTGTATATTTCACAGCCTGTTTTAATGTACTGGAATATTATTTAACAACTTTATATTGCAATATAATTCACATACCATACAATCCAACCATTTTTAGTGGACAGTTCAGTAGTTCACAACACATTCACAGTTATTCAGCTATCACTACTCTAGTTTCAAAACCTTTTCAGCACCCCTAAAAGTAACGCCATACTTAATAAGGGGTGGCATTCGCCATTTCCAACAACCAAATCAAAGTGCCCCAGGCTTAAGCAACACCAGTCTACTTTCCAACCTCATAGATTCTCTTCTTCTGAATATTTCATATAAAAGGAATCATATGATACCCAGTTTTTTTCTGCCTGGCTTCTATACAGCATAATACTTCAAAGTTCATCCATGTTGTTGCATATATCAGTACTTAACATTTTTATGTTGTGGCTGGCCAAATAACACTCCGCTGTACAGATTTACTACATTTCGTTCATCTGTTCATTATTTAATGAATAATTGAGTTGTTTCTAATTTGGACTATTAAGAATAATGCTGTTATGAAAATTTGTGTTCATGTCTCTATACAGCCGTATGTTTTCATTTATATTGAGTATATAGAATGTAGAATGGAAATGTTGGATCATATGGTAACTTCTGTTTAATATTTTAAGGAACTGCCAGATTATTTTCCAAAGTAGCTCTATCATTTTATGCTCCCACCAGCAGTGACTGAAGGTTCCAGTTTCTCCACATCTTCCGCCGAACTTGCTACTATCCCATCTTTTTTTTTTTTATTATCTTCAGTTAGCCACTGTATAGCACCTCATTATTTCTTGATATAATGTTCAATGATTCATCATTATTTATAACTACCCCAACTTTTTTGACTCTAACCATTCAAGTAGGCTTGAAGTGCTTTCTCAGTTGGTTTTGATTTGCATTGCTCTAATGGATAATGACAAAGGATCGCTTTTCATGTGCCTTTTCTGGCACACAATGTATGCTCTTCAGTGCACTCTCTTACCTTTGCCCAATTTCTTTTTTCTTGGTTCTGAAATACTTCTTATTTAAAAAAAAAAAAATAAATTTTAAATTTTAGTTCCATTGGAATTAACATACAGTGTAATAACAGTTTCAGGTATATAATATTATAATATAGTGATTCTTTTTTTTTCTTTTAAATTTTCTTTTACTTTTTTTCAATGTTCCAAAATTCAGAGTTTATGCACCACACCCAGTGCTCCATGCAATATGTGCCCTCCATACTACTACACATTACTCAGTGCTCATCATGACAAACGTGCTCTTTAATTCCCATCTCCTATTCCACCCCTCCCCCTCTGGGAACCATCTGTTCTCTATAGTTAAGAGTCTGTTTCTTGCTTTGTATCAGTCTTTCTTTTTTATCCCCCTTAATTTGTTTTGTTTCTTAAATTCCAGATGAATGATATTGTATGGTACTTGCCTTTCTCTGACTGACTTATTTCACTTAGCATGATACCCTTTAGCTCTATCCATGTCATGGAACATGGCAAGATTTCATCCTTTTTTATGGATGAATCATATTCTATGGATGAATAATACTCTGTGTGTGTATGTCTGTGTGTGCGGACACACCTCTTCTTTATCCTTTCATCTATTGACAGACACTTGGGCTGCTTTCATGATAGTTTGTCCAGTTTGTTCACATACAGTTTTTCAGAGTATTCTCCTACAATTGTTTAACAGTTGTTTATATTTCTGTGGCATTATTTCTCCTCTTTCATTGGTGATTTTGTTTGACTCCTCTCTCTGTTTTTGATGTGTCTGGCTAGAGATTTATCAATTTTGTTGATCTTTTGGTTTCATTGATCTTTTCTATTTTTATTTATTTATTTTTTTACTTTCTATATCATTTATTCCTGCTTCCATCTTTATTATTTCCTTCTTTCTTGCAGTTTTGAGTTCTGTTTGTTCTTTTTCTAGCTCTTTGAGGCATAGTGTTAGGCTATTTGAGTTTTCCTATTTCTTGAGGTAAGCCTGTATTGCTGTAAACTTCCCTCTCAAAGTTGTGTCCCAAAGATTTTGGACCGTTGTGTTTTCATTTTCAATTGTTTCTATGTAATTTTTTATTTCTTACTGATTTCTTGGTTGACCCACCCATGGTTTGGTAGCTTGTTATTTAACCTCCATGAATTTGTTCTCCTTCTAGACTTTTTCTTGTGGTTAATTTCTAGCTTCATAGCATTGTGATAAAAAAAAATACATTGTAAGACTTCAATATTTTTTAATTTGTTCAGACTTGTTTCATGGCCTCATGTGTCCATGTGCACTTGAAAAAAAATGTATTTTCTGCTCTGTTAGTGTAGAGTATTCTGAATACATCTGTTAAATCTATCATGTCCAGTGTGTCATCCAAAATCACTATTTCTTTTTTGATTTTCTGTTTGCAGAATCTGTCCATTGATGTAAGTGGGGTCTTAAAGTCCCCTACTATTATTGTATTACTATTGATTAGTTCATTTAGATTTCTATTAACTGATTTGTGTATTTCGGTGCTCCCATATTAGGTGCATACATTTTTACAATTGTTAGATCTTCTTGTTGGAGTGTCCCTTTATTATTATTATATAGTGCCCTACTTTGTCTCTTGTTACAGTCTTTGTTTTAAGACTGTTTAAATTTTTTCCAATATAACTTTTCCTACCCCAGCTTTCTTTTGACTACTGTTTACAGGATAAATGTTTCTCTCTCTCCTCACTTTCTTTTCTTATTTTTTTTTAAAGATTAAAAAAAAAATTTATTTGACAGAGAGAGATCAAAAGTAGGCAGAGCAGCAGGCAGAAAGATAGGGGGAAGCAGGCTCCCTGCTGAGCAGAGCGCCTGATGTGGGTCTCGATCCCAGGACCCCAAGGTCATGATCTGAGCCAAAGGCAGAGGCTTAACCCACTGAGCCACCCAAGTGCCCCAACCATCCCCTTACTTTCAATGTGCAGGTGTCTTTAGGTGTGAAATGAGTCTCTTGTAGAGAGCTATATCAATGGGTCTTCTTTTTTATGTACTTTGTCACTTTTGTCTTTTGATTGGACCATTTAGTTAATTTACTGTCTAAGTAATTATTGATAGATGTGTACTTACTGCCATTTTGGTACTTGTTTTGTGGTTGTTTTGCAGTTCTTCTCTAATCATTTCTTTTCTTGCTGTTTTGTATAGTGTGTTGCATTTTTTAAGTGATATACTTGAATTCCTTTTTCTTTGTTCTTTGTGTATGTATTAACTGGTTTGATTTGTGATTACCATTAGAGTTACACATAACATCTTGTGTATATAGCAATCTATAAGAAGTTGATGGTTACTTAAGTTTAAACCCATTATTTATTCCTCCCTATACCCCACATATTTTAGTTACATGGTGTCATATTTACATCCTCTTATTTTATGCATCCCTTGACTAATTTTTGCAGATATACTGATTTTTACTGCTTCTGTGCTTCCTGCTTTTCATATTCTTATGGTCTTTCCTTTTCACTCAGTCTCCTTTAAAATTTCTTGGAAATCTGGTTTAGTGGTCATGAATTCCTTTAGTTTATGCTTGCCTGAGAAACTCTTTATCTCTCTCTCTCTCTCTCTCTTTTTTTTTTTTTTTTAAATTCTGAATAATAGCCTTGCTTGATAGAGTATTCTTGGCTACAAATTTTCTCTGCTTCAGCACTTTGCATATATTATACCCTTCCCTTCAGGCCTGGAAAGCTCCTGCTGAAAAAATCAGCTGATAGCCTTATGGGTTTCCCTTGTATATTACTGCCTTCTTTATCCTTGGTGATTTAAATTTTTTTCTTTAAAATTACCCTTTGCTATTTTAATTATTATGTATATTGATAGGAACCTCCCTGGGTTGATTTTGTTGTGGGATTTCTGTACCTCCTAGATCTGGATAACTGTTTCCTTGCTCAGATTAGGGAAATTTTCAGCTGTTATTTCTTCAGATAAATTTTATGGTCCTTTTTTTTGTCTTCTTTTGAGATCCCTATAATGTGAATATTATTTCTCTTGATAGAGTCATTGACTTCTCTAAGTCTATTCTCATTTTGCTTATTGTTTGTTTGTTTGTTTTTTAATAATTTGTTCAGCTTGATTACTTTCCATTACTCTGTCTTCCAGGTCAATTAATTCATTCCACTGCTATCTCTAACTTATCTGTTCTTTCATGTCTATTTTAAATTTAATTTATTGTGTTCTTCATTTCTGATTGGTTCTTTTTCTATCTGTTAAAATTCTCACTGATGTCTTCCACTCTGAAGTTCAGTGAGTGTCTTTATAATCATTATTTTAAATGTTCTATCAGGCATATTATTTATATCCATTTTGCATAGGTTTCTTGCTGTGGTTTTATCTTATTGTTTTATTTGGGACATATTCCTGTGTCTCCTCCTTTTGCCTACCTCTCTATATCTGTTTCTCTGTTTAATGAAAGTTAGCTATATCTCCACCTCTTGAAGGTAATGGCCTTAGGGAGAAGAGGTCCTGGAGTGCCCTGCAGTATAGCATCTCCTATTCCCAGGACCTGCCACTTTAGGGAATGCGTGTTATGTGTGCCCTTAATTTTAAGGAAAATGTGCTCAGTCTTTTACCACTAAGTATTATGTTAGATGTGGGTCTTCATAAATGCTCTATATAAGCTTGAGGAAGTTCTCTTCTGTTACTATTTTTTTTGGCATTTTATTTTGCTACTTTTGAGTCATAAAGAGGTTTTGAAGTATCCCACATGCCTTACTTCCATCTATTAAAATAATTATGTATTTTTTTCTTTTTTATTCTATTTATAGTATATTACATTTATTGAAATTTAGATGTTAAGCTAAATTTTGTTCTTGACATAAATCCTGCTTTATCAAGATTTATTTAGTTCTTTTTACATTTTTCTGTTTGAATTGCTATTATTTGTTTCTGGGAACTATTTTCACCAAAGTATTTAGTGACAATCTAAGAGTCTAATTGTCAAATCTGATAGCATCTGTTCACTGACATAGCATTTGTTTTGTTTTGTTTTTTTAGATTTATTTATTTATTTTAGGGAAGAGAGAGCAAGAGAGAACGTGTGCAAGTAGATGGAGGGGTAGAGGGAGGGAAAGAGAGAGAATCCTCAAGCAGACTCCCTGCTGAAAATGAGCCCAACACAGGGCGTAGTCCGATGACCCCAAGATCATGACCATAGCCGAAATCAAGAGTCAAACATTTTCAACTGACTGAGCCACCCAGGAGCCCCATTTTGACATAGCATTTGTGATTATTTTATACACTTTTAAGATATTTTTCCCCCTTTATTGCATGAGAATCCATCAATCTATGAGGCTCTTCCTATGGCTTTGTCATATCTTGATGTCTCTCTTTACTTGCAGTATAGAGAGCACTTTTCTTCATGTGTCTTTCCTTTATATGACTAAATTTGCACACCAGTGAGTACTTCTCTCATTGTACGAGAATTGTCTATATATCTTTATCTTCCAATCAACTTTAGGATAAAACAATTTTATCCATCTTAATGTCTTCTTTGTTAGCAAATACTTAAGATATATTTATAAGGTATTTAATAATTTAGCAGAATCTGCTAGATTTTCCCTAAATCATTTTCTACTTTTTCTTGGGCTAAACTAATTTAGTTTTTCAGTTTTTCAGACTTCATTGTAGTTAGGTAGGGTCAAATAACTTCATTCTACTCAAAGGAAGTTGAACTGAAGTGCTGATTCCAGGCACCTGTATTTGGTCGCCTTGCTCTTTATTCATCCAAAAAACCTTAGAGGGTAGCAAAGCCTTAAGATGTAGGATTGCTGAATCCATGGCTATTTCCTCAGAAGACAGTTACCTCCTGATTGTGAACAAATAGCTTATTTCTTGATCAGACAAATTCTATTTCATTAAGCCTTGAGATTTGGAGATTTATTTGTTCTATTAGCTACTGTATATTAGGTAATATGTTTTGAATATATCTGGATGTATTTCAGCATATTTTAATAGGTTTTCACTGTATTTAGTTTATCCATTAAAATTAGCATACAATACAACACATTATTAAAGTAAAAACTAATAATAGAATGTTCTGTGCCAAGTATTTAACATTAATTGTCTCTAATATGTTAATCTGATTTCATATGTGGAAAAGTAAGATTTAGGAGTATAAACAGTTACTCGAGGATATATAGCCAGTTGTAGAACCTCAGCTCAAACAGTGAATTAAAGGTTCATATGCATTATATAAAATAACTTTATGTTGCTGTAATGATTCAGAAGGATCTTTGAGATCAAGTTTATTAATGTGAACATGGGTCATCAGTTTGCATGTCAGTTAGGATATGTCAATCTTCAGAATAAGGTGGAAACTTTCCAAGAAGTTATCTTTAGTAATATGGCCTTAACATGTCTTATGGATCTATTATAAGGTCCACTGTATTGCCAAAATTTAAAATGGCTTGAATTTTCTGACTGCATGCATTTTGAATAATAGAGCCTTCACTCCCATTATTAGGTATTACAAATTCACTTATAGAAGGAAAGATAATAAATGCTACTTCCAGTTCAAATTTGAAGCAAATAGAATTTAGCTGGGTTTTGATACAAGACTGAAATCATTTACGCATCATTTAAACATTCAATTGTTACTTTATTGATTAGTAAGGTCAACTCATGTTTCATTGTCTCATTCAAAGTTTTAATTAGCTAAAAAACTACCATGAACTTTGGTTACCATAGATAAGTAGGGTTTCCATAATGGAATAATACAGAGCACAAATATAGATGGATAGTTTATTTTGTATGGGATGAAATATTAAATTGTTAAAACTTCATAATTACTAATATTATAATATCACATGTTTTTATAAATTAAATATAATCTCAATTATTCAAGGAAATGAGGCATATTTGGTATTTTTTATAATTTATTATTTCATTTTTTTAGATCTAGTCTGACATTATAGGGTAAATCTTTTCTGCATTAGCATTTGAAATGTCCTTTCATATGTAATATTTGTTGCAAGCCATTTTCACCTCTTCTCAGAAGACAGATCATTGCTTTTACATGATTTTCTTAGTATTCACAGCATTCATTCTGAGAACCTTTCCCATTTCTACCCATCTCAAAATTTTTCTCCAATTACTCACTTACCTAAATACATTATGGCCTTCCCAGATACATTCAATCCCTTAGGCTCTCACAGGACCCCCTTCACACCTCCATTATAGCATTTACATGATATTTGAGTGATTTACTTATTTTCTAAATAATTGCCTATCTTGTGTCACAAAATAATTGAGGTGAATTTTAACAGATTCAAGGAGAAGAAAAATTGAAAATTACTAACATAGAGGGGGAAAAAAAACACTGATAAGGAGAAAAGTCCAGCATGATGGTAATTTTGATTGTTAAATCTCTGAGCTCAGTCTCCTCTTAGATTAAAAAAAAGAAAAAAAAGAGGAATGCAATCATTAGGAAAATGTTTTTTGTTATACTTGATTATAAAATAAACTGTAGTGTTGTTTACAGAGACAGTGACAAGAACATTTCCATAATAGTTGCGAAGCAAATATTTTGAAAGAAAGTTCAATGATTATTTTAGTATGTCTTCTCATAGATTTTATTCTTAGTGCAAAACACAACCTCAGTGTATAATTTAACAAAAGAATTACACATGGATAAGCATGTAGATTCAGGACCATTTGTTTTGTTTTGGTTTGGTTTGGCTTTTGTTTAAAAATAAAGAATATAATGTATACACAGAATGTTTCAGTTTTCAATTAAAATGGCTTTTTTGTTACTGAAGGACTGTATTTTAAACTTCTTTGTATCTAGTTACAGAAACAAGGGTAGTATCAGATCCATAGTAAGTGCTAAACAAATTTTAGCATTTTCTGGTTGAATAAATGAATGAGACATTTTATTCACCATTGCTCAGTACACACAGTAATGTTCTTATTTTATACTTTGTGAACATGAAATAAAAATTATAAGCTAGGTAAGAAAACAAGTCAATTTTAATTTGCACATACTAGAATACGATATTATACACATGGTTACACACACACAGAACTTTATTTTTACTCTTTTCAGCAATTGATGCAGTTGATTAAATTTATCATATGTTCCTTTTCTCTACCTGTGAATTCAGTTCTTTTTGGAACAGTGCTGCTATTTTTGTGCATTTGTTAAGTGTTTCCCAGAGTTGTAGTCTGTCCACATATACTGCTTTTCTTTCTTAAGCTAGTCATTTCTTGTTGTTAGTTTTCTGTTAGACCAGCTTCACTATGCAGATTTTCTCATTTGGATTATCACACTTGGGACACTGAAATTTTAATATCTTAATCTTGACTGAAATTTTCCTTTATTGAACGTCAGTAGAACTGATCTTTGGTAAGGCAAGATTAAATATGGGTTGGCTGTAGCTTTATCTGCTTTTGTACACTTTTCACAGATAAAAAGCACATTAGGTTGTACTTGTATGCCACAGAATAAATGACAGAATATGCAGTGTGTAGTACTGTAAAAGTTGCACAGCCTAATTGGGATTCGAAACACCTCTTCTAGCCAAAAATTTGTATGGGATTCAAAATTCACTATACCTATTCAAATTTTAGGAGATGGGAAAGAATAATGGAATAAAATAAGGACTTAAATATTCCTAACTACTTCATTAAGTTAATTATGAGATGAATTATTGAGTTGGTATGCATTTTACTTGCATGCAGAACAATTATCATTTAGTATTTCCCAATGATTCAAAAATGTTTGAAAAGGGCAGAATTTAATGTTAGCATTTTTACTAATGTATCCTATCTTTCAGACATACACTTTATCTAATTAGATTGAGGCTTTTCAATTTAAAATATTTCCTAGATCAAAAACTCAGGTGAGAACTCCTATAATTATATATTAAGGTTTGATTCCTCTGCTCTATTGGTCCCCACTGCACTCACAAACTTCATCACCGTAATACATTCATTTGTTTTCATTTTCTTTTCTCATTAGGTCTTTCACTTCACTAACAAAATACTGAAGCATTGAGAGCTTATACACATGTTTATGTGCTAAAGCTGTGTGACCTTTTCTGTATTCTCCAGTTCATTTTTTTCTGGCAATTCTTTGTCATACAACTCAAACAGTGGATTTGAAAGAATCCAGTAGCTTCAGGGTTTGAGTTATATAATTACAATTTTATTAAGGCAAGAGAGAAAGAGTAAGTCCAGTTCCTAAATGAGAAAGATAGTAATTGTTCAAGATAAGAAGGACAAAGGAAGGTTAGATTATAAAAATGGACTAAACCTTGTAAGTAGAATTATTGATCTTCATTTTAAACATTGAATCTTTGTTACTTTATTCATTTACTCAACCATAAAAAGCTTTTTGAGGCAAACTCAAGGCAAGGATTTTTGGGAATTAACATGAATTCCTCCTACTCTAAACCATTAGGAAACTATAACAGGTGAATAAAATATATACATAAATGTCTGCAATATCAGGTTGAGATAGGAATTAAGCACTACAGGTTTTAGAAAATGAAAGAGTCCTTCCACATAGGAAAACATAGAAGCCCTCTAGAGAAGATGGCATATAAGGCAAGCCTGAAAGACTAGGATAATTTAGGGGAGTATGAGTAGAAGGCATTCTAGGCAGAGGGAATAGCTAGAAGTTAAATATAACTGAGAGTCACAGTATTACATTTTGTTTTGTTTTATTTTTTCCATAAAATATTTTTAAAACAAGACACATTGTGATTACTTAAATTAAGCTTCTTGGCAGAGAACACTGCACCTAATTCTACAGGTGCATTTTCACACTTTCAAGTGTCCCTAGAACATTTCCAGAAGTGAACCATATGCTGGGACATAGAGAAAGTCTGAAGAAGTTTCAGAGGATAGAATGATAATAATGTGTTCTCTGTCCACAGTACACTGAAGCTGAAAACTGTTTTAAGAAGGTAAACAGAAAATCTCCATATGTTTAAAAGTTAGCATAAGTTTAAATGACTAATAGGTCAGTAAGAATTCATATTGTAAAATTAAAAAAATAGTTTGGACTGAATTTAGAACTAAAATGTCACATATCAAAGCTTGTGGAATGAAGCTAAATTTATTCTTAGAGGAAAAGATACATATGTATGGGAATAAAAAGTAACCTGAAAATTACTAATACATCTTGCCCAAAAAGTTATTTAGAAAATGCAACTAATAAGGCACAAGAAAAAGATGATAAAATGTGCTCTTATAAAGACCTACATGTAGAAATTCATAAAATAGAGAAAATATAAAACATGGAAAATTATCAATACTTTGAAAAGACTAATAAGATATCTCTGTGAAAAATTTTAAAATAAAAGAAAAACTGCTATCATCGCACAATCTGGAGTCACTAAAAATAATGTGATATTGTAAAAAGTACCAATAAATTAAACATTAAAGGAATAGACAAAATCAGCTATGTTTCTATAGACCAGCAAATAGTTAAAACCTCTTTTAAAAAATATAGTTTAAAATAGACTTAAAAATGTTTAAAACACTGTAATAAACCTTAAAAAATAATATGCTATGTAAATAAAACATCATTGTAGTAAGTTAAAGGTGATTTAAATAATATGAAAGGATAAACCATGTTCATGGATTAAAAAAATGCAGTATTATAATGAAGTCAGTTTACCTCAAATTTATTGAGAGATTTGAAGTAATTTAAATAGAAACATAGTTTTGTTTTTGGTGGAATTTGAAAAATGAATTCTCCACCTTACATAGAAATCTGGAGGGACAAGAGTATCCAAGACAGAATTAAAAAGCAAGATGGAAAGATTTATAATATCAAAATTACTGTGTCTGAAAATACACAACGATGAAAGAAAATATGATAATGGTGTAATGATAGACAAATAGAACAAAGAAAAGGCAGACTGTCCAGAAAATGTGTCATATATATACAGCCACTTATTTTATGACTAAGGTGATACTTCAAAAAAAAAGGACAATATCTTCAATTCTAGGTCTTTTGGATATCCATATATTAATATTAGAAATTTGAATTGTACATTCTACTATACAAATCTATAAAAATCTGACTCCTACTTGTACCCAAAATAGAAATATGTCTACATGTTCGTCAAGAGACATGAATGAGAATGCTTAGGACAGCTTTCTTTCTTTTTCTCTTTCTTGCTTGCTTGCTTTCTCTCTCTGTTTCCCTCTTTCTCTCTTGCTTTTTCCTGAGATGGAGAGGGGAGCAGGAGGAAAGGGAGAAGGAGAAAGAATCTTTAGCAGTATCCATTCCCAATACCAAGGCCAATGTGGGGCTTGATCTCACAACCCTGAGATAAAAAAGTATATATATATTACTTTTAATAGCTCAAACTTGAAACAACACCAAAGGCCTTCAACTCGAGGTAAGATAAATTACAAATTTTTGTAAAATATAAATTTGTTGCATAATCTTATCATTATAATTATTTTAGCACCATACTTACATTTTGTACACTTTTCTGTAATGTTTCACCTCACAATCTAAAAAGTGAAAAAAAACAAATTCAGAGTTACTATTCCATGTAAAATACCAGTGTATTTAGAACTTATATTCTATATTAAAAATCTGCACATAGAGACAAGTAGGAATTAGAAATAAATATATAATGTTAAGTAGATTGGATTAAAAAATCAAAAAAGAAATAAATTACTAAAATCAATAATGAGAGAGGGTGCATCACTACTGGCTCTATGAACATTAAACAATAATGAATATTATTAAAATTCTGTGCCCATAAATTGATAACATATGTAAAATAGACCAGTTTCTTGAAAGTCACAATCTGTCTAATCTCACACATGGAGAAACCACACACATTGGCCTCCATCTATTACAGGCGTTTAATCAATAATTAATAACCTGCCAAAGCAGAAAGCATGAGACCAGGATGGTTTCACTAATGAATTCTACCGATCATTTAAGGATGATAGACCAATTCTCTATTATCTTTTCCAGAAAGCAGGAGCAGAGAAAATGCTTTCCAATTCATTTTATAAGTATTCTGCTAATACCGCAACCACACAAAGACATTACAAGAAAGGCAACTATGGGCCAATATCGATCATAATAGACACAAAAATCCTCAACAAAATATTAAATCTAACAATATATAAAAACAATTTGTACACAACCACCAAGGCTGGTTCAGTGTTAAAAAAATCAATTTTTGTAACTGGTGACATGAGTAGATTGGAAAAGACAAATGATACCAATAGATGCATAAAGAGCATTGGACAGAATTCAATACTAATTCATATGAAAACTAAGAATAGAGGAAACTTTCTCAACTTAGAATATTAAGAATAGAGGAAAATTTTATCAACTTGATAAGCATATCTGTGAAACACCTGCATAAATCACACTTAATAGTAAAAAACTAAATGCTTTCCTCCTAAGATTAGAAACAAGGCAAATATGTTTCTTCTCATAACTACTTTTCTTTTTTTTTTTTTTTAAAGATTTTATTTATTTATTTGACAGAGAGAAATCACAAGTAGATGGAGAGGCAGGCAGAGAGAGAGAGAGGGAAGCAGGCCCCTGCTGAGCAGAGAGCCCGATGTGGGACTCGATCCCAGGACCCTGAGATCATGACCTGAGCCGAAGGCAGCGGCTTAACCCACTGAGCCACCCAGGCACCCTCATAACTACTTTTCAACAAATACTGGAAGTCCTAGTTAATGTAATAACACAAGGACGCTAAGTAGAGATATACATGATGTTTGTTAACAGGTGACATGGTTTTCCATATAGAAGGTCCCAAAGAATCAACAACAAAAACATTTCTGGAACTAATTAGTGATTATAGTAAGACTGTAGGATAGAAGATTGTTATAAAAAGTCAATGCTTTCTTCTCTAACAGCAAAGAACGATTGAAATTTTAAATTAAAACTACACTATTTACATTATCACCCAAGAGGGGAAAAAAGTACTTCAGTATAAACCTAAAAAAATTGTATAATATTCTATATGAAGAATACTATAAACTGTGGTGGGGAACAAATGATCTAAATAAATTGGGGAAATGTCCCATGTTCACGGTTAGGAAGATTCAATATTGTTAAGATGCCAGTTCTTCTCAACGTGATCTATAGATTCAGTGCAGTCTAATTCAAAATGTTTGTGGATGTCAAGAAACTAATTCTAAAATTTATGTTGATGGGCGCCTGGGTGGCTCAGTGGGTTAAGCCGCTGCCTTCAGCTCAGGTCATGATCTCAGAGTCCTGGGATCGAGTCCCGCATCGGGCTGTCTGCTCAGCAGAGAGCCTGCTTCCCTCTCTCTCTCTCTGCCTGCCTCTCCATCTACTTGTGATTTCTCTCTGTCAAATAAATAAATAAAATCTTTAAAAAAAAATTAAAAAAAATAAAATTTATGTTGAGAGGCTAAAGAGCTATAATTGCTAACACAGTAATGAAGAAAAAGTTGCAGGACTGAATACTGTCTGACTTTAAGACCTAATATAAAACTACACTAATCAAGACGGTGTGGTATTGGCAAAAGAATATACAGATCAATAGAATAAAATAAGCCCAGAAATGAACCAATACAAATATATTCAACTGATTTTTAATATAGGAGAAAAGGATAGTTTTTTTTTTCCCATGAAATGGTGCAGAATTGGACTTCCACATGTATATAAGTAAATTGAGACACAAAACTTAACACCTTTCAAAAAATTAAAATGGATCATTGATCTCAGTGTAAAATTTCAAAAAATTAAATTTCTAGAAATTAGCCTGGGGGAAAATCTTAGTGACCTTGGGTGTGGTAATACCTCTTTAGATATAACATCAAAAGCATAATCCATTAAAATAATGATAGGTGGAATTTCATTAAAATTAAAAATATCTGCTCTGCAAATAACACTGATAAAAGAATAAAAAGACAAGTCATAGACTAGGAGAAAATATTTTTAGAACATATAACTAATAGAAGACTTACCTCCCAAATACCAATGAATTCTTAAAACTCAACAGTAAGAAAACAAAAAACCCAATTATTGTAGTTTGTTACATAGCAAATGGCAAATGATGCCTTCTTTGATTCGGCAGTTACACTTTTATACACCCATAAAAATCAGCTGTGCTTAAGGAGAGTGTTATAAAGAAGATCCATAACAGCATTAAAAAATTTTTTAATTATGTTATGTCAGTCACCATATGGTATATCATTAGTTTTTGATGTAGTTTTCCAAGATTCATTGTTAATGTAGAACACCCAGTGCTCTGTGCAATATGTACCCTCCTTAATACCCATCACCAGGCCAAACCATCCCCCACCCCCTTGCCCTCTAAAACCCTCCATTTGTTTCTCAGAGTTCACAGTCTCCCACGGTTCATCTTCCCCTCCGGTTTCCGGCCTCTTCATTTTTCCTTCCTTCTCCTAATGTCCTCCATGCTATTCCTTATGTTCTACAACTAACTGAAACCATATGATAATTGATTTTCTCTGCTTGACTTATTTCACTCAGCATAATCTCCTCCAGTCCCATCCAGGTTGATGCAAAATTTGGGTATTCATCATTTCTGATGGCTGAGTAATCTTCCACATATTCTTTGTCCCTTCATCTGTTGAAGGGCATTTTGGCTCTTTCCACAGTTTGGCTATTGTGGACATTGCTGCTATCAACACTGGATGCATATGGCCCTTCTTATCACTACATCTGTATCTTTGGGGTAAATACATAGTAGTGCAATTGCTGGGTCATAGGGCGGCTCTATTTTTTTTAAATGTTTTGAGGAACCTCTACACTATTTTCCAAGGTGGCTGTACCAACTTGCATTTCGCCAACAGTGTAAGAGGGTTCCCCTTTCTCCACATCCTCTCCAACATGTGTTGTTTCTTGCCTTGTTAATTTTTGCCATTCTAATTGGTGTAAAGTGGTATCTCTGTGTGGTTTTGATTTGAATTTTCCTGATGGCTAATGATGATGAACACTTCCTCATGTGTCTGTTAGCCATTTGTATGTCTTCTTTAGAGAAGTGTCTGTTTATGTCTTCTGCCCATTTTTTTTCTTTTTTTTTTTTACTTATTTGTTTTTTGGGTGTTGAGTTTGAGAAGTTCTTTATAGATCTTAGATAGCAGTCCTTTGTCTGCAGTGCCATTTGCAAATATCCTCCTATTCCATGGGTTGCCTCTTTGTTTTTTTGACTGTTTCCTTTGCTGTGCAGAAGCTTTTGATCTTAATGAAGTACCAGAAGTTCATTTTTTATTTTGTTTCCTTTGCCTTTGGAGACATGTCTTGAAAGATGTTGCTGTGGCCAATGTCAAAGAGGTTACTGCCTATGTTCTCCTCTAGAATTTTGATGGATTTCTGTCTCACACTGAGGTCTTTCATCCAGTTTGAATTTATCTTTGTGCGTGGTATAAGAGAATGGTTGAGTTTCATTCTTCTTTATATGGCTGTCCAATTTCCCCAGCACCATTTATTGCGGAGACTGTTTTTTTTCCAGTGGATATTTTTTCCTGCTTTGTCAAAGACTAGTTGACCACAGAGTTGAGGTCCAAATCTGGGCTATCTACTCTGTTCCATTAGTCTATGTTTCTGTTTTTGTACCAGTATCATTTTGTCTTGGTGATCACAGCTTATAGTAGAGCTTGAAATCAGGCAGCGTGATGCTCCCAGTTTTGGTTTTCTTTTTCAACATTTCCTTGGTGATTCAGGGTCTTTTCTGGTTCCATAGAAATTTTAGGATTGTTTGTTCCAGTACTTTGAAAAATGCTGATGGTATTTTGATCGGGATGGTGTTGGAAGTATAGATTGCGCTGGGCACCATAGACATTTTAACAATGTTTATTCTTCTGAGAATAAACATTTCATGAGCATGAAATATTTTCCATCTTTTTGTGTCTTCTTCAATTTCATTCATGAGTGTTGTGTAGTTCATTGAGTATAGATCCTTTACCTCTTTGGTTAGGTTTATTCCAAGGTATCTCATGGTTTTTGGTATTACTGTAAATGGAATTGATTCTCTAATTTACCTTTCTACAATTTCATTGTTAGTGTATAGGAAAGCAACTGATTTCTGTGCATTTATTTTGTATCCTGCCAGATTACTGAATTGCTGTATAAGTTCTAGTAATTTGGGGGTGGAGTCTTTTGGGTTTTTCACATAAAGTAGCATGTCATCTGTGAAGAGAGTTTGCCAATTTGAATACATTTTATTTATTTTTGTTGTCTGCTGTTGCTAGGACTTCTAGTATGATGTTGAACAAGAGTGGCAAGAGTGGGCATCCCTGTAGTGTTCCTGATCTTAAGGGAAAGGCTCTCAGCTTTTCCCTGTTAAATGATATTTGCTATGGGTTTTTTATAGATGGATTTTATGAAGTTGAGGAATGTTCCCCCTATACCTATACTCTGAAGAGTTTTAATCTGTAAAGTATGCTGTATTTTGTCAAAAGGTTTTTCTATATGAATTGAGAGGACCATGCGGTTCTTCTCTCTTCTCTTATTAATTTGTTCTATCACATTGATTTGCAAATGTTGAACCACTCTTGTATCCCAGAGATAAATCCCACCTGGTTGTGGTGGATAATATTTCTAACGTACTGTTGGATCTTATTAGCTAGGATCTTGTTGAGAATCTTGGCACCCATATTCATCAGGGATATTGGTTTGAAATTCTCTCTTTTTTTTTAAGATTTTATTTATTTGTCAGAGACAGAGGGAGAGAGAGCGAGCTAGCACAGGCAGACAGAGAGGCAGGCAGAGGCAGAGGGAGAAGCAGGCTCCCTGCCGAGCAAGGAACCCGATGTGGGACTCGATCCCAGGACCCTGGGATCATGACCTGAGCCAAAGGCAGCTGCTTAACCAACTGAACCACCCAGGCATCCCTGAAATTCTCTTTTTTGATGGGGTCTTTACTTGGTTTGGGGATCAAGGTGATGCTGGCCTCATAGAAAGAATCTGGAAGTTTTCCTTCTTTTTCTGTTTTTTAATCAGCTTTAGGAGAATAGGTATTATTTCTTTGGGGTCTTTGCTTGGTTTGGGGATCAAGGTGATTCTGGCCTCATAGAAAGAATCTGGAAGTTTTCCTTCTTTTTCTGTTTTTTAATCAGCTTTAGGAGAATAGGTATTATTTCTTTTTTGAATATTTGGTAGAATTCCCCAGGGAATCCATCAGGTCCTATACTCTGGTTTCTTGGGAGGTCTTTGATCACTGCTTCATCTTGTTTCTAGTTTTTGATCTATTTAGATTGTCAGTTTCTTCCTGTTTCAGTCTTGGAAGTTTATAGGTTTATGCATCCATATCTTCTAGGTTTCTTAACTTACTGGCATATAGCTATTGATAATTTCTGATGATTATTTCTGTTTTCTTGGTGTTAGTCATGATCTCCCCCTTTCATTCATAATTTTATTAATTTGGGTCCTTTCTCTTTTCCTTTGCATTAGTCTGGCCAGTGGTTTATCAATCTTATTCTTTCAAAGAACTAGCTTCTAGTTTCGTTGATGTGTTCTACTTTAATTGTATCTCTGGTTTCCAATGCATTGATCTCTGTTCTAATCTTAATTATTTTCCTTCTTTTGTGTAAGGTAGGCTTAATTTGTTGTTGATTCTCCAGTTCTCTAAGGCGTAAAGGGAGTTTGTGTATTTGGGATTTTTCAATTATTTTGAGGGAGGCTTAGATGGCTATGTATTTCCCCTTTAGGATTACCTTTGCCTTATCCCGTAGGTTTTGGATCATTGTGTTTTCATTCTTAGTGGTTTACATGAATTATTTAAGTTCTTTAATTTCCTGGTTGACCCAAACATTCTTGAGCAGGATGGTCTTTAGCTCCCAAGTGTTTAATTTCTTCCAAACTTTTTCTTGTGATTGAGTTCCAGTTTCAAAGCACTGTGGTCTGAGAATATGCAGGGAATAATCTCAGTCTTTTGGTATCAGTTGAGACCTGATTTGTGACCCAGTATGTGGTCTATTCTGGAGAAAGTTCCATGTATGCTTGAGAAGATAAGTATTCTGTTGTTTTAGAGTGGACTGTTCTGTGTATATCTATGAGATTCATCTGGTCCAATGTGTCATTCAAAGTTCTTGTTTCTTTGCTGATTTTCTGCTTAGATGATCTTTTGCTGAGAGTGAAATATTAAGATCCACAACAATTAACATATTCTAATTAATATCTCTCTCTCTCTTTTTTTTTTTTTTAATTAATAGTTGGCTTATGTAGTTGGCTGCTCCCATGTTGTGGGCATAGATATTTACAATTGTTAGATCTTCTTGTTAGATAGATCCTTTAAGAATGACCTAGTGGGGGAGCCTGAGTGGCTCAGTGGGTTAAAGCCTCTGCCTTCAGCTCAGGTCATGATCTCAGAGTCCTGAGATTGAGCCCCACATCGGGTTGTCTGCTCAGCAGCGAGCCTGCTTCCCCCCCACCCCCTGCCTGCCTCTCTGCCTATTTGTTATTTTTGTCTGTCAAATAAATAAATAAAATCTTAAAAAAAAAAAAAGAATGACATAGTGTCCTTCTGTATGTCTGACTACTGTCTTTAATTTAAAATTAATTTGTCTGATATGAAAATTGCTACCCCAGCTTTCTTTTGAGGTCCGTTGGCATGAAAGATGGTTCTCCATCCCTTCAGTTTCAGTCTGGATGTATCTTTCAGTTCAAAATGCATCTCTTGTAGATAGCATATGGTTGGGTCCTGTCTCTTTAATCTAATCTGCATCCCTGTGCCATTTTATGGGAACACTTAGGCAATTCACATTGAAAGTGATTATTTAAAGATAAGTTTTGATTGTCATCATGCTGCCTGTGAGGTCCTTGTTTCTTTAGATTGTCTCTGAAAATTTCTATTCTATATCACTCTTGGGTTCTTTCTTCTTTTATAGGACCCTCCTTAATATTTCTTTCAGGGCTAGCTTGGTGGTCACATATTTTTCATTCTTTGCCTGTCTTGGAAGCTCTTTATCTCTCCATATATTCTAAATGACAGCCTTGCCAGATACAGGATTCTTGGCTGCATATTCTTCTCATTTAGTGTCCTGAATATGTCTTGCCAGCCCTTCCTGGCTCGCCAGGTTTTTGTGGACAGGTTGGACATTATTCTGATGTTCCTCCCTCTGTAGTAAGGAATCTCTTCACCCTAGCTGCCCTTAAGATATTTTCTCTGATTTTAAGATTCACAATTTTCACTATCACATGAGTGTCACTCTTCCCTTGTTGATCTTGAGGGATGTCTTCTCTGCCACTAGGACATAAATACTTGCTTAATTCCCCAGATTAGGGAAATTCTCAGCTGGGATTTGCTCACCTTTATCTTCTAGTCCCCTCTCTCTCTCTCCACCCCCTAGGGATCCCAATAATTGTGATATTGGAATGTTTCATGACATCATTTATTTCTAATTCTATTTTCATGAATTCTAATCTGTTTGTTCCAGGCCTTCTCCTGATTGTATTTTTCTGTCAGTTTGTCTTCTAGTTCAATAATTCAGTCTTCTGCCTCATTTACCCTAGCTGTTAGAGTATCTATATTAGATTGGATTTCATTGATAGTGTTTTTAAGTTCTGCCAGATCAGCTCTTATTTCTGCCCTTCAAAATCTATGTTGCTGTTAATGGTTTTCTCCAACCTACCTATTGTCTGTATAACTGTTACCCTGAATTCTATTTCTGACATCTTGCTTATGTCCATATCTATTAGTTCTGTGGCAGAGGTCACTGAATTTTTCCTGTGTTGGGGGTTCCTCCTCCTAGTCATTCTGGTGAGAAATGGTTGAGGGAATATACAGAGTCCAAACTATTGACCACAATCCAAGCAAGATGTACCTGTTTTATAGGAGCTTTAGGGTTCTTGGCCTCTTGTTCTTTTAACCTGTCTTCTGAGGGTAGGGGCCTGCTGCACTGTTACTCAGGCAACTTTGTGCAGAATTGCCCTGCCCCCTGTAGTGGGGGATGGGCTCAGTGAAAACTGGTTTTGGGGGCTTTTGTTCTCTGGTAGCTTTCCCTGATAGTTTTCTGTGTCCCTTCCAAGAGTCAGAACAGAAGTGATTATGTCCAAACTTCTGTCTCAGAACAGAGAGACCACAGACTATTCTCCAGAAAGCCCTACAGGTCACAGTGACTCCGTTTTTGTCTATACTGCTTAAAAACTGCAGCAACCTGGATTGCACACCGCACAGCAGCACTCCTAGCCCTCACTTTCAGGTCCAGGCATGTCGCTGCCCTTTGTGCTTTTAAAACCACCAGCCACCCCCAGTTCACATGTGTGCCCCCACAACTCCAGGTTTCAGTCTGGGGGGCTCCCCTAAAGTCCTTCTCCCATGGCTACTGGTCTCTGAGTCTGTGTCAGGGCCCCAGCACAGGACACTTTTGTGCTCCTGTGTTAGTTCACCCGCCCAGCCCCAGCACTTATGGCAGCTCCCTCCCCCTTCCATTTATTTTCTGATATCTGCCCACAGAATCCTGTATCCCCACTTCATACCTCAAAACTGGCCACCAGAGATATTCTGTTGATGTATATCCTGAAATATCTTATTACATCTTGGGCTGATTTCGTGGGTATTCAGAGTGGTCTGGCAGATATCTAGCTCAATTCAGGGGACCAATTTGATATAGGGTCCCATACTCCTCTGCCATCTTGCCAGACCCTCATAACAGCATTGTTACCTTGGAAAATTGAAATCGACCTAGATAAAAAACAATAGAAAAACAAATTGTGCCATATCTGCACATTGAAATATCATCATTAAAATACAGGAACAAAAACTTTGACATCAACATAAATAAATTCCAAACACAAAAGAATAACAAAAAATGGTTTCTGAATGAACCTATTGCATGAGAACACATATACTAAGTACGTAAATAGGAAAAAGTTATATGTATATAGAATAATATATAAATTGTGCATATACATGTATAGATACTTAAATATCTTCTGTATAATAGTAGAACAAAAGCATGTAATGCCATTTAAATAACAAATCTGGTGAGTGGGACTTTGTGAAGGAGAATGGGACAAAGAAGAATTACAAAGTCTCAGTGGGAAGTATGTTTTTCTTCTTAAAACAGATGAAGCACAAATATTGCAAAACTATGAGGCTAACAGAGTTAAACAATGCATGCAATATTTAAGTTAATCACAGTATTAAAAAGTGAGCTGAATTTTGTGTATTTAGCTGTGGAAAAAAAACCCAGAAGTTCTAAATGTATGAACATGGAAAAATTTCAATGCATACTCTTCAGTCAAAAAAAGCTAGTTGTGGAGAGATACGTAATTTATATCATCTATACAGAAAAACACTCACACATAAACTATATATTTCTATCATACATACTTAAAAGCCTACAAACTACATAATAGCATTCCAATAGTGTTTATCCCAGGGGAGAGAAATAAGACTGTGTCAAGAAATCTTTTGTTTCATCTGCAATTTTTTCCCATAGAGTATATTCATATTACTTGTTTAAGTAAAAATAAATGATGTTTTATTTAAAACAGAAAACACAGTTGATTTTGTGAGAAAAAAAAAAATTGAGGCAGACAGAGATCTCAGCCATGTATCTTCAAAACTATTCTGGATCCCTGTAAGATCTCCAGACCTCAGATTTCATTTCATTTTATAGAGAAAATGCTAGATACATGATAAAGCCTTTTCTATATCTCAAAAATTACTTCAAAGCAAACAGCTTCAGAAATAACTATTTTCCATATTCTTCTATCCTGACGATCCCTCTTTAATCTATTACTCAGAATCTCTATGGCATTCAAGGCTGGTGGTTTCCAGACATCACTTTCTTCCTCCCTAGCCATTTCTCTTCAAACAGCTCTATGGCTGAGGACTCTGTCCTTGTCCCCTAGTTCTTTTCATTCCTTTCTTTTTCCCTGGGTCTCCTTAGAATAACTTAGCTCCCACATATAAATTGATTGTACCTTAATCTTTTGTCCCCGACTATATGGGGAGCACCAGTCTCATTTATATATCCAACAAATTGGATGGGGAAATTTTCCATTTTAACGGTGGTACATTTAGTTCCATTTTCTTTAACTATCACTGTCCAAATAATAACTCTATCCTCAATGTTACCTAATTTTTATGACCACCCCCATTTAGTTTCCCAAGCAAATGATAATTTTCCTAGATAATACTCTCCATCCTTCGGTATTGAATTTCTCACCCAGGACTGTTGCTACTGCTTTCTCCTGAAGGTATCTACACTTTCCCCTTAATTGTGACATCTTTGATTTTGCAATAATTTTCTCATTGGGTTTCATAGACCAAGCCTAGTCTGCCTCCATATCACCAAGAGAGCTTTCTACAACACAAAACTGATTGCATTATTCACCCCCTTTAATTATTACCTATCTCGTATAACCTTCAGTATTTTAGGAAGAAAATTACCTTGACATTACAAATCTGTCTCTTGTCTTCTTTTCCAAACTCATATCCAAGCACTTTGGCGCTCCTTTCTTCCCAATAATATTTCCTCATATGAAATAGTTCATAACACATTTTTAAATAAAAGATACCTTTATGAGATGTAACTTACATACCATAAAATTCAGCCAATGTAACTGTCCAATTTTCTAATTATAGCAAAGTTGGGCTTTCATCGCTACAATACAGTTTTTAAAAATATTTCTACTGCTCTACACAATTCTTAAGAGCATATTTATAATTATTTCTTAACCCTACCCAAGCCTCAGACAACCCTGAACTGCTTTCCAGTCTTTATAAATAATATGAAGAATCTGCCTTTTCTAGACACTTCATATAATACATAATATGTACATAATAATACATAAGAATATATAGTATTTTATATCTATATCTAGCATGTTTGATATTCATATTATAATGTATTACTAAGTGCTTAATTATTTTAATTGTGTAAGAGTATCCAGTTGTATATTATACAACACTTTTTTATGAATTCAACAGCTGATAGATGTTGGATTGTTTCCACATTTGGTCTGTCATAAATGATCCCACCAAGAATATTTACATACAAGTGTTTGGGTGGACAGATGTTTTCACTTATTTTGGATTGCATCCTATGAGTGGAATTGCTGGGCTGTGTGGTAGCTCTGTGATTAACCTTTTAAGAAGCTAACTAACAAAATGTTCTTCAAAGTAACTACAATTTGACTTTCCCCTGCAGTGTATGAAGGCTCTGATTTCTTCACATTCTTATCAGATTTGGGATTAAATGTCTTTTGATTATAAGCATCCTATTAAGTATTATCTCATTGTTGTTTAATTTGCAATTAATGATGCAGAGACCTTTTCATGTGCTTATGAGCTAATTATAGGTCTTGTTTAGTGAAAAGTTTATTCAAGTCTTTTGTCCATTTTCTTATTCCGGTTTTTTATCTTATAGTGTAGTAAATGTCCTTTAAATATTTTGGGTGGAAGAAATACATGGTTTGCAAATATATCCCCCCTGTGGATTGTTTTCATTTTATTTTTTTAAGGATTTTATTTATTTGACAGCCCAAGCAGGAGGAGAGGCAGGCAGAGGGAAAAGCAGGCTCCCCACTGAGCAGGGGGTTTGATCCCAGAACCCTGGGATCATGACCTGAGCCTAAGGCAGCTGCTAAACCAGCTGAGCCACCTGGGTGCCCCTGTTGTTCATTTTAAATGGTGTGTTTTGAAATGAAATAAAAGATTTATAATTCTAAGAGGTCCAAGCTTTCATTTTTTAAATGGCTAGTGTTTTAGAAGTTCTACCTAGGAACTCTGATTAGAGTCAGTCAAAGTCATAAAGATTTTTACCCATTGTTTTTGTTCAAAAGTTGTATAGTTTTAATTCTTAGATCAATGTTTATGATCTATTTTGAGTTAATTTTTGTGTATGTTAAAAGAAATAGGTGTGTGTGTGCGTGAGTGTGTTTAGCTACTCAGAACTATTTAATGAAAGGGCTCTTCATAAATTTAATGTTTTGGTGTCTTTGTTGAAAACCAGTTGATCAAAAAGTAAGGGATAATTTCTGAATTCTTAGTTCTCTTCCATTTATGTATAAACCTATCCTTATGCTACAACTATATTGTTTTGATCACTGTCTTTACAGTAAGTTTTGAAATCAGATATTGTGTAGGTCTTCCGATTTTGTTCTTTGTTTCAGAGTTGGAGAAATTTGATTATTAGTGGAAATGCTAAATGATAGACTCACATGGGCAAATAGTTTGACATAAGATCTCACAGTTTTGCCCTTCAACATTTATCTCAGAGAAATGAAAACTTATTCTCATGTAGAATAAGTACACAAAAGTGCTTAGTACTCTTTTGTACACAAAAGTTCAAGGCAGGTATATTTGTAGTAGCCTTAATCTGGAACCTGCTCACCTGTCCTGTGGTGAATGGTTAAACCAGTATGAATCCATACCATGGAATATTACTTAGCAATGGAAAATAATAAAGTGTTGGTATATGCAACAACTTGTATGAACATCAAGGAAATTGTAATTGAGTGAAAAATGCCAATCTCAAAAGGTTATATAATGTGTGATTTTATTTATATGACATTTGTGAAATAAAAGAATGGAGATGGATACTGATTAGTAAATGGCAAATGACAGGGGATGGGGATTGCATGGTTATAAAAGGGTAACATGGAGAAGTGTAATGAATAATATTATACTTTATCTTCATAGTGGTTATAGTTATGCAAAGCTACATGTGATAAAACTGCATAGAGCTACACACACACAAACACATGCAGAGATGATACAAACATAGCTGATGAAATCTAAATAACCCTTGTGGCTTGTGCTAATATCAGTTTTCTAGTTTTGATATTGTACTAGAATTTTGAAAGATATTAACATTGGGAGAGCTTGAGAGAATGACTCAGGGGGCCTTCCTGTACATTTATTTGCAACTTCCAATGAATCTATAATAACTGCAAAAGAAGAAGTTGAAAAAATATGAAGAAAAAATAAAATTAAGGGTTTCTTGAGAGCATCAACTCTGAAAAATAATGTAAAAGAAAAAAATGGCTTATTAAAAACATTAAAAATAATATAAGACCATTATGGGGAAAAAAAGAAAATTCAGAAAGCAAAAACTCAAAAAATTTTAAGAAGTGTCATTAATTTTCACACAGGGATGACCGCTATTAATATTGAGGTGTACATTCCCTTCTTCTCATGCTTGTAGTAAATATTATTTGTAATATGCTTTTAAAAATATTCTGTTGTGAGCATTTTACCATATCATTAAATATTCTTGCATAGCATCATTTTTAATTTTTATAATTTAAAAGGGAAATGTATGGAAACACCATCACTTCTAAAGAAATTATTGTTGGATATTTAATTAGTTTTCTAGTTTTACTGTGGCAACAGGCATGCAATAAATAGTCTTTCAGATTTTTCTTTATATAAACCCATATTATTAGGATATATAATTAGACAGAGAAATGTTAGCTCACAAACCGGGCATATTTCTAAGATTTTTTTCAAAATATCCTGAAAATTGCTCTCAAGAGTTATGGTACCAACTCAGAGTTCTGCCAGGAGTATATAAATTGTCCTACATATCCATATATTGGAAGAACACTCAGTATTATTAGTAAAATATGTTCTTTACATAAAACTTTCTATACATAATGCATTTATTTCATTAACTTAATAAGCGATCTCACTTTTTTTTTTTAAGATTTTATTTATTTATTTGACAGAGATCACAAGTAGGCAGAGAGGCAGGCAGAGCAGGGTGGAGGGGGGGAGAAGCAGGCTCCCTGCTGAGCAGAGAGCCATTGAGGACTCAATCCCAGGACCCTGGGGTCATGACCTGAACCAAAGGCAGAGGCTTTAACCTATTGAGCCACCCAGGCACCCCAGCGATCTCATTATTTGAACTACCTTTTTTACATGCCTATTGGCTATTTGTATTTTCTTTGGTGATTTGTCCATTATATCATTTACCCATTTTCCATTAGAATATTTAACATTTTCTCTAAACAGCTTCCAACTCAGTTGACAGTAATCTATTTTCAGATTTCAAAGTAATCAATAACATTTTTAATACAAATAATATATTACATATGTGGAGCATATTATGCTTTTGCAAAGTACAGGACTCTATGAAACTGCCCTTCTTACACTTACCTTGGCCAGTGTTCAATAAACCAAAAGTTGTATTTTACCAATTCAGAAACACTATGAGAAGCCAACATTATTCTCTTCCTTCTAGAACCAAAAATGTAGATAAATTATTGCCATTTTTCTATAATGTTTTTAGTTGTCAATGAGTAGATACTATTTTTTTAAACCTTTCCTCTTTCTTTTATTTTTAATTCCAATATGGTTAACATACAGTGTTACATTAGTTTCAAGTACACAGTGTAATGATTCAACAATTCTATACCTTATTCAGTGCTCATCATGATAAGTGTGCTCTTTAATCCCCATCACCTATTTCATCAGTTGAACAGATATTATTTTAATATTTATAAAGTATTTGTTTTACTGAACATACTTTATGGTCAGTAAATGTGATATTGAACTTATTCCCCAATTTCTTACAGCATAACAATAAAGGTCTTACTTTATTCCATGAAGAGGTGGAAGAAAAGCAAATTCTTTCTGGCTAATAGGCCGTTTTTCAGAGTACGAGATGGCCAGGGGTTAGTACAAGCACACATCAAGATTTTTATTTTCAACTTCTTCAATTATAGACTACTTTCGGAAATCGCTTAACATCTTAGTAATAAGACTTAACCATCTGTGAAATGTGCAGAGTACAAATACTGGGTGACTTGAAGCTTAATTAATGTATTAAATGTCCTTTGAAAGGTAGAATTAAAAAGCTACTATTACTGTAAGATTTATGAAATTATTATTTTTATTTCAAATTTATTTTTCAAATTTATTCAAATTTTATTTCAAATTTTTATTTCAAATTTATTGTGTTGACACAGAAACCAAAACTCAATAGATAGCTAGAGACCAAAATCTAATACTTGCGAGCTTGGTCACCTTTTCATCTGCATATAACTGAATACAAATCAACAAGCTGCAAAAAAGGGGACAAAGGAAAGGATACGTTTTAAAATGTAGCTCATAACTCCAACTCATTTCTAACATGAAAATGTCATGTTGCATCATTTTGGGGATTTAGTTATGTACAGCATTTGTTGTAAATCTGTTTTGCTGTTATCCTGTGAGAGTTTTCTTCACAGTCCTTGTGCAAGAAATGATTTTAAGATATTTTGGTGCTTTCAGGCTTTGACTTTAGTTCCTGGGGATAAGTTTACCAACACTTTTCTGCTTGTTTTTTTTCTGTGCAAGAGAGAGAGAGATTATAAGGATGCTATGGAGAATAGGCATTGCCTTTTGATGTATTAGAAAAACTGGAGACTTAACGTGAGATACGTCCATCACCATTTTTATTTTTATACTATGACTTCAATCAAAATAGTACATCTTTCCTCCTTGACTTCACCTCCTTTAGCTCCTTTAAATGCTTTGTTGCTCCCTAATTTGCGATCCTACTCTTTCCAGTTCCCGTGCTTCTCAGTTAGCATGATAGGATATTTTAATATTTAATTAGCCAAGAGACCTGTTCTAAAGCTAGGGTGCATTTTCCAGTCAGAAAAGCTGGAATCTCTTTGGAAGGTTGGTAATGTGGCCTACAATTCTCCATAATAGGATCATACTGCCTGCGTCGTCAGATTAATCTCATCGCTTCTCGGCCTTTTAGCTAAGATCAAGTGCAGATTAATCTCAACCTTTGCAGTTCCAGCTTTGCTAGAGAATGCCCTGCTCTCAGTTCTTAGTAAACCTATTGTTTCTTTTTGACTCTAGAGCTTTCTCCAGGCAGTTTCCAATGTTTAAAGATGATCTTGAATTCCATATTTCTCTTCAAAAGGCTAATGCTTTTGACAGAGAGAGGGCACAAGCTCTACCTTCTCTGAACTGTATAGACTGTATAGATTACCTTCTCTGAAATGTCATCCTCAAAAGCTGGTTTAGTGTGTTACAATCTTGTAATAATTGAAGAAGTTTACAACCACATAAGACATGTAGTTATTTATTCATGATGTAATGCAACATTGAAACAGAGAACCAATCCATTTGGTTTATCATTTCACCCACATTGTCTTGCTCAGTGCACCAGGCACATAGGAGCCCCTCAACAAATACGTATTGATCTGATTGATGAAGTAATATGTTTTTAGATACAAATACTTTGTTAGAAACATAGCAGGGAAGAGCTAAAGAGTACTCTAGTTGTCATCTAGTGTCATTTATTTCTCCATAAAATATCATTTGCATCTGTTTTCTAGGTTCTGTTTATCTATCATTTAAAAGATCCTCTTGCATCACAAGCAGTGCATTTTACTTTCAGAAAGCACTAATTGATAAAATGTCAATCCCTTTTTAAATCAGATTTTTTTCTCTTCATTATTTCTTTCATAAAAAGATTTTACGTTAGACTACTAGCACTTGCTCTATTTCATTTCTTATGACCATACATATCCAAGGTGATATGTATGAATGAAATAAAAATCTATAAATATCATTGAGAGCAATCATCAGTTTGAACTGTAACTTAAATTACATTCTAATTGGAGTAAGCTTTTAAACTATAACATCCATTATTTTGTTACACAGCAGTCTATTATATACAATAATAATAATAATATCCAGCATGTATTGAGCTTCTCCTCTATATCAGGCATTATTTTAAGTGTTATAAGTAGAGTAACTCATTTACAACCATAAGCCAGGAGATAGTTTAGCATTACATACATTATTATATATACACGATTATTTACATTTTAGTAAACTAGTGAGGTGGTAATATGCTATTATTTATTATTAACTTAATGATAATTAGTTGAACTGAGTATTCAAGAAAAATCAGCATTTTGCCGAGTAAGGAATGACTTGAGGCTGTGGGGTGCACCTGGCCAATGCATGACCAGGAGTAGTGGTCCTCTGAGTGGAGAATTGAATGTTATCTCTGATGGAGAAGGGCTTCCAAATGGAGGATAAGGGAAACAGAAATGTTAGACAGATAATAGGAGACAACAAATAACACAAGCTTTATGAGTCTAGAACCATTTCAACTGGCCCAACAGTTTAATTTTAATTAGGAATTTAAATTAAAGCTCTTGTGTGCCAAACATGATCTTCGACCAATCCACGGTCACCATCCACTTTGATTTCACAGATCATTCTCGCTCTTGGTGCTATGCAGTTCTTCTCTTAGAGAAAATATTTTTGTTTCTCATTTATCAAAGGAAGACGAGATTTTCTACTTACTGTGTAAGCTATATAAGGAAATGTCAAAAACTAATTGAAAATTTTACTGTCTTCTGCAAAACACACTGTTTTAAAAAACATAGTTTAATTCAAGGTGCAAATTGTAATGTATGTTTTGAACTATAACCAAATCCTAGTATCTTGAGGTTTTAAATAATGGAATGGAAATAATGGAATGGAATAATGGCTGTTGCTTGTTCACATCATAACAATATTAAATTCTTATTTCTCTGAGAAAGCAGATGAAGAATTTGTTCTTAAGTATAATAGTGATGTAAAAATTTCACTACCTAAATACTGGGAGACTCAGAGATTTGTACCCCATTTCAAGTAATTTAATGCTGGCAAAATCCCAGTATTCATGTTGTTTACTTTGGCAGGTGTTGGATGTTTTGAGGAATAGAGTTCATGTATTATTTTTGTCATGCTGAGCCATGCTGTTCTTTTCCTCGGTAAAACTACGTTTCAGAAATTTAGCAACTGAGAAATTTGACAGACATTTTATGTAAATGCCATCAACTGCAAACCTTTTCATGTTATCATATATTTATTTTTTCCCCAAAATAAATGTCTTAACACACAAAGGAAATATTTCCCATAGCATTTCATAATACACAGCATAAGGACAACATGTCCTTGTCCTTTTTACTTTTTTATAAATGAATTTATACAAAATATTGCTCAAACTTGGGATTCATAACCTGTGATCCACAGATAGGGTTCAAAAGTTCACAAATGTTTAAATAACATGAAAAATTTTGTGTGAACTCAGTTATAAATATAATTCTTTCCTGGGGAAGGGTTCCTAAAAGTCATCAAGTTAGGAGAGGGCATTCTATAGCATACCAAAAAATTAAGAATCACTACTTCTGCCTACAATCACCATTACTGCCCTCACAAATAAGAGTTGATACTTATTTGTCACTTAACTTGTACCAAGCATTGGTTTCAGTGCTGTATGTATAATAACTCATTTAATAGACTGAACAGTCTTATGAAGTCAACTCTAATTTTATTTCCATTTTAGAGATGAGAGGGCTGAGTTATAGTGGCTTAGTAAGGTACCCGAGATCACCCAGCTAGTAAGTAAAAGAGTAAGCATTTGAACCTAAGCAAGAAGTTTCCAGAATCTGTGCTATAATCTATAATAGTAAATGACCTTTCATTAAAAAGATCATATAGGTTAAGTTATAAAGACCGGACATTGGTTTAATCAGTTTATACCATTATCTCATGATCATCACAATAATAGGAATTAAATATAGTTTATTTTATGTACTTTATAGTAGAGAAAACTAGGTTTTGAATAGATTAAGTAACAGGTGAATGAGATGATGTCTACAGCACTTGACAGCTAGAGACTGTCCAATGAATGAAAATTTTCCATTTTTCTCCCTGAAGATATTAAATGCAAAAGAGATAAACAGATATGAAAAGAAGAAAGTTTATTCTCTGACTCCAGTATTCATATACCATATGAGAGGGTCTAGGAAAGAAATGAAGTCTAAGTAGAGAAGAGACTGCAATGGGACCATTTTGATTCAGAAAATACTCTCATGAAAAGGAATCAGTATGCATAGTCAGGAAAGAAGTTTTGGATTCATTTGATACCTACTTCCATTTAGGTACCTAACCAACTATAATTTTCCTCCACCCAAGAAACAGTTCAGTTTCCATTTTCATGCTCCTCTACTGGTACCTGTGTTCATGGGTCCAAGATTCTTTAGATGGTCTTTATTCCTAGAGCTTTTTCCTTTAATTGATTGATTTTATTTTATCTTGCACAGAAACCATTCAACGTGGAAGCATCCACTTAAATCCAGCTTTCTTCTAAAGTGCTTTCAGAATTTCTGAGCAGTTGAGATGTTTGCAAAATCACAAATCTTAAAGAAAATTTGCAGATGTTAACCTTGTTTGCACACATCATTTACTATATTCTGCCCTCCACCTCTTCACTTTAACTAAATTCTGACTTCCCCTAGCAGACCACATCTGCTTAAGGGGCTGGAGAGCTGTTGCTCTTGACTTTCAAGTGCTGTTTCTGATGAGAATCCCACACCATAACCCTGTTGTCTCCCACTTATCTGTTCTCTGCAATCTTAGTATCACTTTCCAACTCTTGCATTCCTTCCTCATTTTTGTCTTTAGATCCATCTCTATTTTGTCTTCCTCAAGCTGTCACCATTTTTCTTTTCTGGTTTCATAATTTCTGCTGGCAACCTATGTAAACACTGATGGAAACCTCATTGATCTCAATATTAAATAAGCCTCAGCCACCTACCAGGATCTCACTGAAACCCAGGAGTGGACTGCTGTATGTAGTGGAAGGAACACAAGCATTAGAAGCAGTCTGCAATATGTTATTTCCTAGTTGGGCAGCTTTACTCAGTTACTTACTATACTGAAGTCTATTACTATATCTTTTAATAGAAATAATACGTTTCTCTTAGAGTTATTTTGAAAAGAGCATGTGATTTTGTAAACTATAGCTTGCTAGGCAAAGTATAAAATAAAAGTCACTAGAAAAGGACTATATGTGGATTAATGATGACAGTGTGACATAGGTAAAGATTATGAATAATGTAGTTCTTCATAGCCTAAGTCCATTTAAAATAATTTTAAAATAGCCATGTTGTAGAAATGTTCATTTTTAATCTTCATTCATTAGGAATTTTTTGTTGAGTACCTTCTACCTTTTGTTGAGGGCTCTACTTAGAATTATGATAGATTCAAAATTTTGTAAAAGCTTACCCATTACCATTATAGTATTTATAAATACTACATATCCATAAATGACATTTTATGAAGATAAAATTGTTATTTAAAAAATAATATTTTAAAAATAAAAAAACAATTTCTGTCTATTTCTCAGTCTCCTCCCACCTCAAGTCAACATTAAGACTCATTCATGCTGCAATGTACTTAGAAATGTCAATGAATATTCTAAGGCCAAGAAATTGCTAAACTAGTAGAATAAAAATATATTCTTTTCTGTTACCATATCTAAAATAGAATATCCTGCCCTACCAGTCTCTATTGCCTAATTTTGATTATTGTACTTGTTTATTTCCCATTAAATTTAAATATTATTCATCTATCCCATTAAAATGAAAGTCCCATGAGGATAGAAAATTGTCTGTACCCTAGAGCTTATCCTTATTAGTTGACCCTTAAAAGTTACTCCATGCTGGGACGCCTGGGTGGCTCAGTTGGTTAAGCAGCTGCCTTTTGCTCAGGTCATGATCCCAGCATCCTGGGATCGAGTCCCACTTCGGGCTCCTTGCTATGCAGGGAGCCTGCTTCTCCCTCTGACTCTGCCTTCCACTCTGTCTGCCTGTGCTCGCTCTCTCTCTCTCTCTGACAAATAAATAAATTTTAAAAATCTTAAAAAAGTTACTCCATGCTGTTTATTATATAATAATGAATTTGTGTCATTATTTGATGTGTGTTTCTGTGTATTTAAGCACACTCAAAACTCCATGAGGATACAGATTATGTGTATTTTGCTCATCACTGTCCCAGTATGCCCTTAAAAATACATAGCATATTGGATATGACAATACATACTACAAACAATTGTTCAAATATAGAGGGAATGAGACACTCTCTTTTCATTTTTTTGAGAAATCCCTTATATCAATTTACCTTTCCAGAATAACTTATATTAGCCCATTTATATAAAATCTAATGGCTTTGATATGATCTTTGGTAACATATTTTAATGCATATGTCTTCTTTCTCCACCTAGATTATATATCTTTTATAGTCATTATTAGGATCAAGGGATTACTACTTGTCAGGTGCTGAATCAGTTCATTTTTAAAGCCAGACACACATTTTATTTCTCTATATTTGGCCATGTCCTGTGTGGATCATTGTTCTGTTTACCTTTCTCAAGATTTTGTATAGCTTTCTACATGTTAAACTTTTCCTTGTTTATATTGGAATGTAAGTGGATATGTTAATTTTTTTTCTAAAAAGACCTTTATCTTAGCTTTCAAAACATAGGATAACATTTTTAGAAGGTACTCAAGAAGGAGCAAAGGGAAAACAAATGGATAGAAGTGGGACTGATACACAAACACGTACAATGAAATAACAAGTATAACCTACAAGGATGAGCCATGAGTTTGCCATTAGTGGAAGTCACCATAAAGAGAGTAAAATGGTCTTTTTTGTCATTTACTAACCCAAATGATAATTAAAAGTTTATTTCTAAGGAATGTGACTGTTACTCATAGTAAGACCAGAAAGAATTATGACTGTTTCTCATAATAAGACTAGAGAAACTTCCCAGTTATCTTCAGAAATAAGACCCCATTTTAATCAAGAAATAACATCCCTGGGAACATTCCTATTATTGACAATTATCCTTATCTCCGCACACCACAGCCGAATTACATAAAGACTGTTCCACCAGGGACCAATGCTTTATAGTTCAGGCCTTTGTCTTTCTACTGATCTGGCTTACTTGGAGAAATTTAGACTCCTTTAGGAAGAGTTTCTTTAGGAAACTCGGTGTTTTGTTTTTTTGTTTTTTTTTTTTTAAACTGCATTTTTTTCTCGTGTTCATACGTCTCGTGTAAATTTTTTTTTAATTTATTTGACAGACAGAGATCACAAGTAGGCAGAGAGGCAGGGAGAGAGAGAGGAAGGAAAGCAGGCTCCCTGCTGAGCAGAGAGCCGGATGTGGGACTCGATCCCAGGACCCTGGGATCATGACCTAAGCCGAAAGCAGAGGCTTTAACCCGCTGATCCACCCAGGTGCCCCGGAAACTCGGTGTTTTTGATGGTCAGTTAAGTAATAGTTTCCAGATTTGCTCCCAGGTCTATACTTGGAGAGCTGATACATTAATATAATTGGATACATTTTTTGTAATTTTCCCAGGAAACTAACTCACTGGGCAGAGGTATGGTTTCTCCAGATATTCAGTTTTTACTTTGAATGAAATACATTTTAATCACTGGCGAGATCTTGGAAGGCAATCACTGGACACAGCTAATGATTTAAAAAAAACAAGTCACTACTTATGGGTTTACAAAGATAGGTGAAACTAGATCAAATATCCTGCTGGTGGTTGTGTGACTAAATTTGAACATAGAGTTGGTCAATTTGGCATGGAGTTCTTATTACCAAAACACAAAAAGCATTAATTTGTCCTTGAACACTATGGCTGAGACCAGAGTCTACATGGTATCTGAGATAGGAGATACACAGGATTGGGGAATTTGCCCCAATAAATCAAATTCAGACATAGTCTTCAGTGAAGGTAGTTTTTCTTTCCTTAGAAAGTTCTCTTCCTTTCTAAACAATATTATTCCAATTTGGTGATACCTTTTAAGGAAAACAATACAAATGTGTATGAAAATAAATACTTCATGAAAATAAAAGCACTTATAATTTTTTAAAATGATAAATAACTGTAAGCATCACAAAACCCAGAAACGTGCTAGTGAGAAACTGTGAAGCTTAAGCATCAGTATCTTTATGAAAAATCCCATTTTCATCATTGCAAAGCTGCAGAGAATTAAAAGTCCATAACCATGAAAAGAACACAGATCCTTATGGTGATCGAACACCCTTGACTTTGTTATACTAGGTGGTGTGTTAGTTCTCCCTCAGAGTCCACTGTGAACTGTCGTAAGCAATGCGGAAGTTGTCCCTCCAGACTTGGTTTGAAGCAGCTGCCACATTGGCTCCCTCCAACAGCAGCAGCTGTGGCATTTCCCAGGCCCAAATGGCATCCATCTGAGGCCCATTCTCATAAAATTCTGGGATAACTAGAATTGCTCTTTCCAACTACCCCAGTCTCCTTCCCTGTCTTCCTGCCCAGCTTGTGGGTCCACCTTCTTCCTCCCCAGATACCCTTCCCCTAAGGCACACACAAGGGCACATATATTTTTGAGACTGTAAGTATTTCTAAATATAATGGAGCTAAAATGGACTTTCTGTTTAACTGGAAATGTGGGGGTTGGAAGCATGTGTGTTTTACTTATGACCAAATCTTCAATCTAGACATTGTTGTCAGTGAACTCATATTTTTCAGTATAACTCCAAGAACAAGTTTGTTGGGGACTTCTTCCAGAGACATCAAGAGTTGGACCATAAACCTTTCAATTATTTCTATTCAATTTTTTTTTCTTTCTGTTCTACCAGATCCAGTTTCATTAGTAAAAAAATATCAGCACAGTTTAGCAACTCAGATTTTCCATGTGAGCCTAAACAGAGTGTCGAGTTAATTGAAAGTTGGGAACTGTATTTTCTTTATTTCTTGGATACACTTTTGTGCCACAGTGTCAACTCAAATCTAGTGCTTCGTACCTAACAGTGAAGTGAGGTTTTATGCAGACTAAAAGAAGTTTTCCATTTTTTAAAGGAAATCAGTTTGGAAGCTTGCTAAGAATTTATAGGACACATCTGTACCAAATAAATCTGAATGGCATTTATTTTATATGTGTCGTATTAATAAAGATAATTAAAACATATATTTTGCAAAATGCTTTGTAATCGAAAATGTGCTCCCATATTTTGTCAGTTCCTTATTTGTGCATCATAGTCCTTTCATTCATGAGGAGAAAGAAGCATCTATTTTTAATAACACCCTTTGATTAACATACAAACATTTCTACTTTCAGTTACACAATGGTAGTAGGATTCATTTTTGTTTTCATAGGAGTTCCACTGTATATTTGGTTCTTTGCACACCAGGCTAAATGGCAACCGGCCCTTTATTTAGAGAATCTTCATTTTCAGCTGTTGGCACTGCAATCCTTTCAGCTGCTCTTAGCCTCTAGAGCCTGCACATAATAAATAATACAATCTGCTGGAAGCCTCTAACAGCTTTAAATGTTTCTGCTAATGTGCCTGTGGCATTTTAGACCAGACTTTTAAAACTTCCCTAAAATCTAGGAATTACAAAGCATTTATGGGTTTAAAAGGGCATAAATTAATGAACTGCTTGATTTTCTTTTCGATGAGACCTCCATTTTCCATCTCAATCACTGAGCACTATTGCTTCTGATATCCAAATGGCTGGGGCAGCTAATCGCCTATTATAAATGACCACACTCTTTACCATATCTGCATTAAGACTGATCTACTGAATTGCACTATTAGTTTGGGAACAAGCATATTAGAGCTGCAGACCCCAAATGAAAAATCAGCTCTTGTTGAATTCCGTTCAAAAAAAAAAGGAAGAAAAAAGAAAAAGAAAGAAAGAAAGAAAAACCTTCTGTTGATTCCTATCTTCTAGGGCTGTCTCCTCACTTTTTCAAATTCTAATCCCTGTAGCAGATGCCTGATAGGGAAAAAGTTAAAACTTCCATTGCATTTCAGAAGTGAGGCACAGATAAGAAAGAAAATAAAAAGACAAATTCCCACTATATTTTCATCTCAAGATTGTTCTCTGAGAAAGTCCTAATGGGCAAGGTGGGATGTATACTATTAGTAGGTTTGAATACTGTTTTAAGAATGCTTTTAAGCCTGCTGAAGTAAAGCTAGTTTCACTCTAAGAGCTAAAGAAGAGCTGTTTTGTAAAGGGAATTATTGTTTTTGCTATTTTGTGCATGTAATGCAAACCTTTTCAGTTCTGAGTGTTTGCACATTGGTATATATAGAGAAGCTAGACTTTTGTTGAAAGCATTAAAATATTTTTACATGTGGAATATAATAAAAAAAACTCAGTTCAACAATTTAAGAATGCCATTGCTGATCAACAGTTCACATTTCCATTCATTATAATTGAGCTATTCCAAATTGAGGATGAACTTGGTCATGCATAATTTTAAAATTCTATTAATTCTGCATACTTTGCTGTAATTCAAGAAAAAGCTAAAATGGAGCCATTGACATTATTTCATTAAAATACTTTGTTAAAAACAATGAATTCAGTCAACAGAAAGGTTGAACTTATAAATGGAAGAACAACTCAAGTAAGTGTCAGTGACATTTCAAGACTATAAACATGGCAGCTATAAGTGATTCTTTTTGTCTTCTATGATATTCTGCTGCCCTGGCCTTCCTGGCACTTGTTTTTTCTTTTTTTGTATTTTGGCCTCAATATGTGAACACTTATTAAGAACCTAAAATTGCGGGCGCCTGGGTGGCTCAGTGGGTTAAGCTGCTGCCTTCGGCTCAGGTCATGATCTCAGGGTCCTGGGATCGAGGCCCGCATCGGGCTCTCTGCCCAGCAGGGAGCCTGCTTCCCTCTCTTTCTCTCTGCCTGCCTCTCCATCACAAGTAGATGGAGAGGCAGGCAGA
>NC_081565.1:40532626-40666775 GCF_022355385.1 Mustela nigripes | reverse complement strand
CATGATCTCAGGGTCCTGGGATCGAGGCCCGCATCGGGCTCTCTGCCCAGCAGGGAGCCTGCTTCCCTCTCTTTCTCTCTGCCTGCCTCTCCATCTACTTGTGATTTCTCTCTGTCAAATAAATAAATAAAATTTAAAAAAAAAAAAAAAAAGCAATATTAAAAAAAAAAAGAAAAAAAAAAAGAACCTAAAATTGCTGCTCTACCTACTTCCTTGGAAAAAACAACCCCTCTCACATACTTGATTTTGCACTAATTGATCCAGGAATCTTTATTGTCAATCATGATTTTTCTATCAACTTCCATCCTACTTTTCCAAACTACTTGTTGAGTATTTCATTTCTGCTTCCTTATTATCTTATCAATAAAATATATCTAAAAATGAAACTCTATTAAACTCTATTAAAATCTAATTTAGTGACAGTTATGTAGAAGAGATTATAGTAGATCTAGTCATTCATGATCTTTTCCCTTGGATTGCTATGCTGCTTGACCTAATATTTATGTTAACTTTTGAATTCTAGTAACACTTTTTGAATGCATTCTCTATGTCATGAGACTTAGTGATAAATGCTGTAGTGTCAAAGATGAATATAATACTCTCTAACCTTTTATTGTACGATGTTATAAAAAGAAAGTTCTGATTCAACTTTCATAAAACTTATTGAACTGAATTCATGAATGCCCAAGCGGTTAGGGGACTTTTCTAAGCAACCATAAAGAAAAAGCATAACAAAAGAATAGCTCATTTAAAATGGACATATGAAGGGTGCCTGTGTGGCTCAGTCAGTTGGGTGTCTCACTTTTGATTTCAGCTCAGGTCGTGATCTCTGGGTCTTGAGATAGAGCTCTGCATTGCACTCACATGCTCAGCACGGAGTCTGCTTGAGACTCACTCACCCTCTGCCTCTGTTCCTCCCCCTGCCTCTCTCTCAAATAAATAAAATCTTTAAGATGAACATAGAGAAAACTTGGATTATCATGAGGAGAAATATTAATGTCAAAGGAAGAATTTAAAACCTAAGCTCTCTGCCAGTTGTAAGGTAGCCAAGAAATTTGCAAATCTTGAAATTTAGCCAAAATATTTAAAGGGGGTGAATAGTGGCCTCTAGTCCCTCTAAAACTAAATCAGCTCTGTAGGAATAATCCACAATTTAGACTCTTAAGATTTTAACCCCTGTTAGAGTTAACAGAATAATACAATGAGCAACAACAAAAAGACTAAAGATGAATAGGGATATTTTAAACACAAAGAAGTAGAACTTTTTAGAAGTAAGAGGGAAGAGACAAGTTGAAATTAAAAACTAAACGTGCATGCTTCTAGGTCAGAGTAGAAAGTTGTATAAGAATGTTGCTCTTGTCCTAACAATGAAAACAAGGCAGATCAATGACATACTTATTTTCTACCCATCATGGAGAACATAGAGAAGTAGAAGTTAAATAAATGAAGTAAACTCCAGAGAATGAAAACAGAAAGGATCCATGGGTACTGTGATCCATGACTGAAACAGAAGATAAGCTATTTATAGTAACTTAGGATAAGGAGAAATCAGCCTAATTTTTAAAAAGTTTTTATTTGTCATGTGTTAACTGACATGAAAGATTAAGGTCAGAGCATCCTTCCATACAAAACAAAACTGACTACCAGTTTTGACTTCCATACAGAACAAAACTGGCACCAGTGTCCACAGAATGCTAGCTATTGTACCATAAAACTGGAGGTTAAGAAGAAAAAATAAGAGAAACTCACCAGAAGTATAGGTTTTCCAATAAGGAAGTGACAGGAACAGGAGTGTGTTCCTTTCTGGAAATAAAACTAATTCACTTCAGTTTCTGTTGGAATTTTATAAAAATGTGTGACAGAGTAAAATCCATGGTAAAGCAAGAGAATGTGAGACATGTTTGAGAAAGTAAATGATTAACAGAAGTAAAAACAAAGATCTTCCAGGAGTTGAGAGGATCAGTTATAGATCTTAAAATTCTTCTGATAACGTGAAGGGATCTAATGGGATGTGTAAGTGGTATGAATGAAAAGAGAGAGCATTCCAGGAAGTATGTAAACTAACAAAAATATCCTAAAGAGAATTCTTGATATAAGAGAGCAATAGAAAACTAAATACAGGCCAATAAAAAATGATCAAATTGAATCCCTAAGAGAAAAAAATTAGTTTAAAAAAGAACAAAGCATCAACAGTCTTCTGGAGAATATAAAGTGGTTTAAGAGGCTCATAATTCAAGTCTCAGGAGAATAGAGAAAATAGAACATATGAAATATAGGAGAAGATGATGGCAGAGTGATTTCCAAAATAGATGAAAGTCATCAATCAACAAATCAGTTAACACAAGAAAAGTTTCATTAAAAACAACTATATATAGTTACATTATAATGAAATAGATAAAAATCATAGCAAATAGCAGAACTTAAAGGCTTCCAGAGAAAAATATGTTTTTTTATTCAAAAAATGAATAATCTTATTCACAGGGGTAAGTTATATGAAAGCTAATATTTTATCAGAAACCATAAAAACTGGAAGAAAAAAAATGGAGAGAAAAGCTGGCTGTCCTTGTTCGCAGTCTTTTAGACTACTGGTAGTAGGATTTAGCCTCCATAATTGCCTGAGCCACTTCCTTAATCTATAGATAGAGAAATATTTATCTTGACTAATAGAGATTTTGGTACTGAGAGTGTTTTCTACAGGAACAGAATGTTAAGGATGGGGTTTTTGAATTGGTTGTGGGGTTTCTAGAATTGGGTTTCTAATTCACTAGATTTAAAGACATTAATGACTCTTTCTACCAGTGACTAGAGCGCTGATAGTCCATAGTGTAATATGGAAATAGAGATACATGAACTATCTGCTTTGGATACTCCTACTCAACCACTTAGTAGGAGCTAGGTACCTCCTGGCTCCTATTAAGTGCTTGAATGGGAGTTATCTATGTATAAAATACTTTCAAACAATTTGGGAAAACTAAAAAATACAGTGAGGTTGGCTGGTTGCTCCTAACATTACTGGCCAAAGTAGTGCAAGAAGAGCACGAGTTCAGGGATCCAAATTGCCAGTTGAAGAACGACATAAATGACCTTAGGCTTTTGTGTATGCCCTGAAGGAGGACCTTATCTTTTGTAGCCTAAGATTGATATGACTAAAAATAAAATATAGAATCTCATTGAGTGAATGGCTGAATTACAGTGCAAGCTGGATTTGCAGTCTTATAGGGTGTCAACTGTTAAAGCAAGGGCAGCTTTGGGAAAGAATGAGGCCCTGTAAGTTGAAATAAGAACATGAGGGAAATCTTGGTGGGGCTAGGGACATTGAAGCCCTAAATTCTGATTAGTCATCTTTGTCAGTAGAAGAGGTCTTTCTTCCCCTACTACATACACACTCCCCATTCCCACAGGTAGTGGTTTCTCAATGCTCACTGGTAGCATCCCAATCTGAAGGGATTTACTTCATTGCCTCAAACACTGTAATGGCTCCCCAGATGCAGTTTCCATGGAAGACAATACTCATTGTTTTCAAATCCCACCTGTTACCTCTCTTTCATGCTTTTAGGACTGTAACTAAGTTCAAGTCATTCTGCTATGCAGAATGCCATGCTACTCTGCTGTACTTTTCTATAGCAGAATCCTAAAAGTGAGGTATAAAGTGTGACCCATGATGGGGTGTGTTACAGTCCAAAGGTACTACTACAATTTTCTAACTTCTACAGACAGAAATCCAAGGAAACTAGGTGGAAATAGATACTAAAGGCTTGAGATAATGGTGGAAGGAACACACAGTTGGATTAGATTGAATTATTTATATGGGCTCAGGTAGAGATTCTGCATTTAATGTTGCAGCCGAGGAAATTAGAAAGGGCTCAAACAATTTGGTTGCTTGGTTGGAACATGGACCAAACAGTGGCCCACAGTGAGCTAATTGGAAAGATCAGACCTGCCCTGGATTAATGTTGGCAAAAGAATTCAAAGTCTTAGGAGACTGAATTAGAAAACTAGCCACAAATTGAAATGTCTGGAAGGCAAGCTTTTAACCACCACTGTGAGAAATGAGTTTGTGAGTTGAACCCTAGTATCCTTGAAGAACACTGTGATCAATCTTCTCTGTAGGCCAGACCTTATAGTAGGAGCTGTGATCACTGAATTGGGAAACTTAAGTTCAGCGAGAGTAATTGGGACCCACGCTGGCAAGGACCAAGTGGTTGCGCTAAACAGTTACCATAGTAGGTGGCAGAGTCAGAGCCTCAATCAGAACAGTCTCATTTGCATACACCTAAAATGTTGGCTAGTCAATCATAGTGTTCTTGGAAGTGAAATGAATGGGAAATGTCTTAATACCTGCAGTTTTGATTTCTCATGAGAGCCCTCTTTCAGTCAGGTATAAAATGTGTACTATTCTCATAGAAAAAGACCATTTGTAGATAGCAAAATAAATGACTAAATCAAAATCATTAAATTTTGTGAGAAAATTTTGAGGAAGTACTAGAAAGATAGCCTACATGTAAGTGTTTGATCTTTAATTTTGTCACCAAGCAACCATATGTAAAATACCAGTCCATTGCAAAGAGACCTAAAGGACATCTGTGTGGCTCAGTTGGCTAACTGGCTGACTCTGGATTTCCACTCAGATCACAACCTCAGGTTTGTGAGATCAAACCCACCTCAAGCTCCTACTAAGTGGGGAGTCTGCTTGAGATTCTTTTCCTCTCATTTTGCCCCTCCCGACCGTCTGCATGTGTTTTCTCTCTAAATAATTAAAAATCTTAAGTGATTAAAAGATAAAAAGACCTAAAGATGACTGCATTGAGAATTGAAACAATATAAATAGTCTCTTTAGCTTTAGATAAGCTATAATAGACATTGTGTATTTAATATGAGTAAATTATGCATCAAAAGACTTCCAACTAAAAAAGAATTGTTGTCATTTTTCAGTCTGAAAAAATGAAATTGTCGTGGAGTTATCTTTTAGTATTTTATTTTTGTTAAAGAATTTGAGCTAGATATGAGAGAATTAGTTTTATCTTGTCAGATGGTGCTCCAGCTATATCAGGTCAAAAATATAAATAATTATTGGAACGTTAAAAGAGGGGACTGATGTTTTCCTTATTGCTCTGTTCCACTGCATTTGCATATTGAAAATATTTGTGCTTAGTTTTTGAAGCAATCTCTTAAAATTGTCATGGGTACAGTTGTGAAAATTGTTCAGTCCATATGACAGATGCTATGAATCATTAAGTTTATGGAACTTGCAGAAGAAATAGAAGACAATGAATTCAATAATCTTGCATTCTTTGCCAATTGACTTTGGTTCAACATGGAAGAATTTTTTTTTAAAAAAGATTTACTGTACTGTTAATTCCAATTGCAGACTTTTTTGAAACCAAGGAATGTCTGCCAGATATTTAATAATAAAAGAAAAAAAATGGCAGTCTGTTTTCTTTTCTCACAGATATCACAGTGCATATGAATGAGTTCAATTGGAGGTTTAAGGAAAGGAAAACTTATTTGTTATCTAAATAGATAGATACGAAATGTATGTTGAAATTGAAATTTTTCAAAATAAGAATATATTATGATTTTGCATATTTTTCCAATATGAATAAACATACAGATGATTTTAGTTGAAATTCAGTGTTATACCCACATATACATATAGTGCAAAATCTACAAAAGCTGAAAAGTCTTGGGTCATGATAAATTTGGATTTTCATAGTTCCTTATTGAGGTATAATGCACATAACATTATATTAGTTTCAGGTTTAATGTAATGATTAAATATTTGTATATATTGTGCAATGATCACCACAATAAGTTTAGCTAGTATCTGTTACCATGCATAATTTAAAATTTTTTCCTTGTGATAAGATCTTTTAATATCTACTCTCTTAGCAAGTTGCAGTTATGTAATACAGTATTAACTATAGTCACTGTGCTGTCCTCTATATCCCAAGGGCTTATTTATAAATTTTTACCTTTAGACCCCCTTTGTCCATTTAACCCTCCCCCCCACCTCTGGGAACTAAATTTGCCAGTGTTTGCTGAGGATTTTTGCATCTGTGTTTTTCAAGGATAATGGTTGTCTTTTTGTGTGTGTGTGTGTGTGGTGTCTTTGTCTGTTTTTGGTATCAGGGTAAAACTAGACTTGTAGAATGACCTTGGAAGCTTTGCTTCCTCTTTTGCGGGGGAGGTATAGTTTGAGAAGAGATAATTAACTCTTCTTTAAATGTTTAGTATAATTCACCTGTGAATCCATCTGGTCTTGGACTTTGTTGGGAGTTTTTTGATTACTGCTTCAGTTTTGCAAGCATGCCTTTCTAAAGATAGCAGTCTCAGCCCTCTGATGTTAACTCTTTTTTTGCACAGTAGTCCAGTTTTAATTAATTTTTGTGCATGGCATGACGTAAGGTTCTAAATTAGTCTTTTTACATATGGTTATATAATCATTAGAGAATCATTTGTTGAAAAAAATTGCCCTTCTCTATTGAATTGCTTTTGTATATTTGACCAAATAAAGTAACCATACATTTAAGCATTTATTTCTGTATTTCAATTCTGTACCATTGATACCATTGATATACATGTTTATACTTATGCCAGTGCCACATTTGATTACCACATTGTAGTAAGTCTTGAAATTTGGTAGTGTATTTAATCAAAATTTGAAGTTTCATAGGAATTTTGGATCCACTTGTTTGTTTTTTTTATTTGATTCATCATATGGAATTTTGATAAGGATTGTATTAAGTCAACAGATAAGTTTATAGAGAGTTGATATCCCACCCCAGTTGCATCTTCCAATTCTTTTTATTTTGTATTTGATAATATTTTAGCAATGGTTTGTAGATTTTGATGTTTAACTCTTGCTCTTCTTCTATTAAATTTATTCTTACATACGTCATCCTTTCAATGTAGTTGAAATAATTTTAATTGTGATTTGTTTACTGCGAGTATATAGAAATATTTTCAAAAAGTGTTATTATGTTCTGAGACATTGCCTTGTTAATTCTGTAAAATTTTTTATATACAAAATCACATTTTCTGTGAATGAAGTTTTTTATTTCTCTCTTTGCAAACAAAATGTCCTTTATTTAATTTTCTTGTTTTATTACATTGCTAGAATGTTCTGCATTAGGTTGAAAAGAAGTGATGCTAGTCATTCTTGCTTTGTTTCTGATCTTACAAGTGATAAGAAACTATTTAATGTCCATACCATCTTGAGCTGCAATCTCAAACCCTAATAGTTGTAAAGCAAAATATATATATATTTTTATCATTCATTTGGTGATCAAGTTTGACCTAAACTTGATGTGTAGCTGTTTCTAGTCTTATCCACTCAATGTGAAAAATCATATATTTTACTCTAGCAATATAAATTTTTTAAAATGAAAGATACTGGGGCACCTGGGTGGCTCAGTCAGTTAAGCATCTGCCTTTGGCTCAGGTCATGATAAGGGTAGTGGGATCAAGCCCCATGTCGGGCTCCCCACTCAGTGAAAAGGCTGCTTCTCCCTCTCCCTCTGCCTGCTGCTCCCCCTCCTGTGCTTGCTTGCTCTCTCTCAAATAAATAAATAAAATCTGAAATAAAATGAAAAATACTATACCAGATCCTGTGGGGGAATTTTAGGGTTATAGGATATATGCAAACGTACCCCAAATAATCCCAGATTCCAAGATTTATTTAGCTCCAAGAACTTCAGATGGGGGTTGTGACATTATAGTAGGATCTCAATGAATATTCATAGGTCATTTTTAAAAATGAGTCATCAAAAAAAAGCCCCAACAACAACAACAACGAAATCTTTCTATTTGCAATGACATGGACAGAACTAGAGGGCATTATGCTAAGCAAAATAAGTCAATCAGAGAAAGACAATTATCATATGATCTCACTGATAGGAGGAATTTGAGAAATAAGATGGTATCATAGAGGTAGGGAGGAGAAAATGAAACAATACAAATCCAGAGAGGGAGATAAACCATAAGAGACTCTTGATTTCAGGGTGCCTGGGTGGCTCAGTGGGTTAAGCCGCTGCCTTCGGCTCAGGTCATGATCTCAGGGTCCTGGGATCGAGCCCCACATCCAGCTCTCTGCTCAGTAGGGAGCCTGCTTCCTCCTCTGTTTCTGCCTGCTGCTCTATTTCTGATCTCTCTATCAAATAAATAAATAAAATCTTTAAAAAAAAAAAGAGACTCTTAATTTCAAGAAACAAACTGAGGGTTGTTGGAAGGGGGAGGGGGTTGGAAGAAATGGGGTGGCTGGGTGATGGCCACTGGGGAGGGTATGTGCTATGATGAGTGCTGTGAATTGTGTAAGACTGATGAATCACAGACTTGTACCCCTGAAACAAATAATACATTATATGTTAATTTTAAAAAGTCAAGCACAATATCATAGATGAAAACTTTGTGATTTACAATGTGATTTTTGTTCTAACCTTGCCTATGCCACTGGTTACTTGTGTGACCTAGAAGTATTCCTTTATAAAATTAGGATTATTTTTTTTCTCTTAAATAAAGAAATTAACCTAAGGTAGTTTGAAGACTCCGTCTAGCTCTTAATTTTATTATTCAATATTAAGTTTAGTAGACCATTAGGTTCCACACACTCAAATAAATTTAAATGTACACAGAACTTTTTGGTTAGGGTTGCAAATAATCTTCTACTCCTTGACCCGAGGTAGAGAACCACATTAGTTAATATTGAAGAAAATATGGAAGCCCATTAACACCCAATTACTCTAATAAAAGGCATATTCCATTGAAACCCCACATAAAAATTTCTTTCTTCTTAAAATGTTTATGGTTTATACAGGGTACACATCAGGCTCAGTATCTGATCAAGTAACATAGCTAGGATGACAGTAAATGAAGGTAAAGAGATCTAAAGAAAGACAATTTAATCATTATCCATACTGTTGGATGAGTCAACAGTTGGAAGGAATAACTGAGGTAGGTTACTTGGACTTTTTCTTTCTGCTTATAAGACTTAGTCTATGGAGAAAACCACCATAATTAATTTTCTGTCTATTTTTTTTCCTACAAGTTTACATGCTGTTGTCTTTAGTATAACAAAAGTACCTAACTTTTGGCAAAAACTGAGTATTCTAATAAAAATAATAAAAAACTACACTTAAAAAATTTTCCATATGCTACACTAAATATTTCACCTGTAATTTATATATAATATAAATAATAAAAGTATAAAATAGGTACTATTATTACCCATTTTACAAATGAGGAAAGAGATTTAACAAAATATATTGTTTTTCCAGGATCAGTGATTAAGTGTATAGAATCATCATGACATCTGTGCAGGACTGTCTGAAACTCAGGTCTTCTGAAATAAAAATCTATGCATTGGCTATTAAATTTTACAGCGTGTGCTCTGTACTAGTATCACAAGAAGCTTCCGTAATTGTGGAGAAAACAGTTTCTTTGCTCACAATACTTTATTTTGAAAAATGCGTATACTGATTCTGTATTTTTGGTAGTTTAAAAACTAGAGACTCTTTAACTTAATCTGATACTAAAAATGACCTTATTTAATATAGAGTTCTTTAAATTTAGTGGACCTAATGTTTAAGTATTTATAAAAGGTATTTTAAACATTTTGCTAAGCCAAATAAATCATATCACACTAGGAAATGCAATTCTTGCAGAAGTAAATAATGTATACTTATCATCCTTTTCTTTATTTCTCACAGATGGTGTCACATTGTATGTCAGGTTAAACTATGATTCTGTTTTTATTTTTCATAAACTGTATCTTAAGAAAAGTAGTTACTTCCTTTTTGTTAAGTTTTATTTTTTCTTTCTCATTCATAATACCTGGAATACATAGAAGATCATGCTTAGAATAAAAATTCCAAGTTCAGGGGCGCCTGGGTGGCTCAGTGGGTTAAGCCTCTGCCTTTGGCTCAGGTCATGATCTCAGGGTCCTGGGATCGAGTCCCGCATCGGGCTCTCTGCTTGGCAGGGAGCCTGCTTCCTCCTCTCTCTGCCTGCCTCTCTTACTGCTTGGTCTCTCTCTGTCAAATAAATACATAAAATCTTTAAAAAAAAAATTCCAAGTTCAGCATCATAAAAGCAAAAATGTTCATTAAATACATCAGTAATATGCTTTATAAGCATTGCTATAATTTGGGTTTCAATGGAAGTGTCTTGGATGCTGTGAGCATTAAGTGATTTGATTAAAATTCTGGTAAACATACTTTCTGAATTCTACAAAGTATATGCAAGTAGATGCTGATGTATTTATTCATATCAGTGATTCATTCTAAGGAGAAACAAAAAGTGTTTGTTTAACATATTTATAATTTTTCCATTAGTGAAATGGGATTATAGTCTAAAATATAATGAAAGCCATGCTTTTATATATTTATTAAATATTATATTATGTATTCCCAGAAGAATAGCAGTCTATCCCTGAAATAGTAAATTCATGATACTACGTGCTTTTCTTCTTTAGCCCTTTTATTGTGTTTCATATAATTGGTCTTCACTTAGAAGCATCTAAGAAACCTTAACTTTATGACAGTTTTCCTCAATGGAAATCTGCTACTTGTCTATTTTTGAAAATATACTTGTCTCCATTTCAAACCCCCCCCCCCAAAAAAAACCAAGAAAATTCTTCCACCAACACTGCATTTACCCCAAGTACAGCTCTAATCTCACCAATCTTTCATAGCCAAACTTCTCAGTTGAGTTGTATATTACCACTACCTCTATTACTACTCTAAACTCAACACATTCCTCAAAACCATTTCAATCAGATTTCCAATCCCTGTTTTCTTTCAAAAGTAGGTCAACAATGATTCCATATTGATTAACCTAGATGGCATGACACTGTTGTTAGGCCATATTTGAGGTCTCATTAGCAGTCCATACTTTTGATTACTCTCTTTCACTAAATCACTGTATCTCTTTGCAATCAATCTTAAGCTGTTCATTTTCCTATTACTGTTTCTCTTTCTGCCAAAAAAATTCTGCCATTTATTCTCCTCTATGTTGGTCTTAGGGCTCTATACTCTCTTGATTATTTCATTCACTCTCATATCTTCAATTACCATTATAATTCTCTAAACCATATATCTGTAGTCAGGATCTGCAACCTCAGCTACAAATCTGTATGTCCTACTGATTTCTTATCACATCTATTTATATATCTTATGAAAGTTTCAACCTTAAAATTCCAAACTCAAGCTAAATTTCTCTTTTCCCTGCAAAGATGTTCTTGATCCCTTCATGGGGTTGTTCTTCATTTTTTCAAGATGAAATCTGGGCATCATCTTCATGTCTCTTTCTTTTATTTCCTGCAGATCTGATTTCTGAATATAGAGTAACTCTGTCCATTCTTTTATATTGTGGTAAAAGATACATAATATAAAATTTGCCACTTTAGGCATACCTGGGTATTTTGGCTGGTTAAGTGTCAGACTCTTAATTTTATCTCAGGTCATGATCTCATGGTCATGAGATTGAGCCCCACATAGGGCTCCATGCTCAGGGTGGAGTCCCCTTCAGAGTCTCTGTCTCTCCCTCACCCTCTGCCCCCTACCACTTCTGCATGTTCTCTTGCATATAAAATATTTAAATGAGTAAATAAAATTTACTGCTTTAACTATTAAATGTATACAATTCAGGGGCATTAAGAGTATATATAATGTTGTGTACCTATCACTTCTCTTTCTAGAAGTTTTTTATAACCCCCAAGAGGAAATTGTATCCATTTAGCAGAATAGATACAGCATTCCCTCCTCTCAGTTCCTGGCCACTTATAATCTGTTTTCTATCTTTTGGATTTGCCTTTTTCTGGATGTTTCTAAAAATGGAATCATATAATATGTGGCTTTTTGTGTCTGTTTTCTTTTTCTTAGCTTAACATTTTTAGGATTTATTGATACAATAGCATGCAGCCATATTTCAATACTTTTTATGGAAGAATAACCCAATATGCGGATATGCCACATGTTTTCTGTTTATCAGTTTATTTTCTATTCTGTTTGTGGTGTTCTCACACTTTAAATATTATGAATAGTCCTACAATAATCATTTGTGTACAAGTTTTGAACATCTACTCTCTCTACTTTTGGATGTATACCTAGTAGTGAAATTAGTGGGTCATGTGATAATTCTGTATTTAACTTTTTGAGGAACAACCAAATTATTTTAATAGAAGCCACTCCATTTCTATTTATTTTTTTTAAGATTTTATTTATTTGACAGAGAGAACAAGCAGGGAAAGCAGCAGGAGAGGGAGATGAAGAAGCAGGCTCCCCACTGAGCAGGGACCCAACTCAATGTGGGGTTTAATCTCAGGACCCTGGGATTATGACCCGAGCTGAAGGCAGACACTTAACTTACTGAGCTACCCAGGTGCCCCTCCATTTTCCATTTAAGCCAGCAAAGTATCAGGGTTCCAATTTATCCATACCCTCTTCAAAAGTTGCTGTTTCTTGGTTTGTGATTATGGCCATCCCAGTGACTGCGAAATGCTATCTCATTGTGGTTTTCATTTTCATTTCTCTAATGACATTGTCTTTTTATGAGCTTACTGCTATGCATATACTTTTCAAGAAATATCAGTTCAGATATGTTGCTCATTTTTAGTTTTTTCCCTTTCTTTGAGTTGTTATATATATATATATATATATATATATATATATATATATAGTTTGATATTAGACTTTTTGTGAGATATATGATGTGAAAATATGTTCTCCTACTCCATGGGTATTTTAATTCTTTTTGTGATGTCCTTTCATGTATCAAATTTGTTTTGATAAAGTCAAATTTATGTTTTTTATTTGGTGACTCATGATTTCAGTGTCAGATTTAATAAACCACGGTCAAATACAAGAATGAGAAATGCACATATGTGTCCTAGGAGTTTTATATGTTTATCCCTCATATCCATTGAACATTATTTGTTGAGGTTGCTGCTTTTTCTCCACTAAATAACCTTGATACCTCTGTCAAAATCAGTAAACCACAGATACATAGCTTATTTCTAGAATCTCAATTCTATTCCCCTAATCTATATGTTCATCCTTATGATGGTGCCATACAGTTTTGTTCACACTTGTAGTAAGGTTTAAAATAGGTAAATAGTAAAATAAGTCATTGGAGTTTTGACAAGGGTTGCATTGAATCTTTATACCACTTTGGGGAGCATTGCTATCCTAGGTCTCAAGTCATATAATTCATGAATACATGATGTCTTACTGTTTACTAAAGCCTTCTTTAATGTCTATGAGCAGTGTTTTGTAGTTTTTAGTATATAAGTCTTACACTTCCTTAATTAAATTTATTCCTGCTTATTTTAATTTTTGATGCTATTGTAAATAGAATTGTTTCCTAATTTTCTTTTTAAAATTTTATTTTATTAAGACTTCATATTTTTAGAGTAGATTCAGGTTCACAACACAGTTGAGAAGGTAAAAATATTTCCCTCCCACATTACTAACCTCCCCTATTATCAATATACCCAACCAGAGTGGTACATTTGCTATAATTGATGGACCTACGTTGACACATCATGATCATACAAAGTCACATTATGGTTTACTCTTGGTGTATATTCTGTGGGTTTGGATAATGTATTAATGATATGTATCAATTATTATGGCATCACACAAAGTATTTTTGCTGCCCTAAAACTTCTCTGTGCCCTATTTATCTCTTTCCTCCTCTCTAGCCCCTCATAACCACTGATACTTTTAATGTCTCAATAGTTTTTCTTTTTCCAAAATGTCATATAGTTGGAATCATGCAGTATGTAGTCTGTAGGGGGTTTTGTGGTGTTTTTGGGTAGGTGTTTAAAAATTAAATTGAGAAAATTTCCCTCTATTCCTAGATTTCTGAGAGTTTTAACATGCATGAGACGTGGATTTTATCAAATGATTTTTGTGCATATATTAACATGTGATTTTCTTTTTTTTCTCCTTTTTAGTTATTGATGTTTAAGGATTATATTAATTGATTTTTAAATGTTGGACCAGAATTGCCTCCTAGGGTTAGACTCCACTTGGTCATAATATATAACTGTTTTTACAAATTGTTGAATTCAAGTTGCTAACATTTTGTTGAAGATTTTTCCATTTATGGACTTTAGTTTTCTTTTTTTGTAATGTCTTTGCCTGGTTCTGGTACTAGAGTAATGCTGGTTTCACAGAATGAGTTAGGAAGTTTTACCTCTGTTTCTGTCCTCTGAAAGATCTAGAGAATCAGCACAGTATCTTCCTTAAATGTTTGGCAGAATTTGCCATTAAATTCATGTGGTTCTGATACTTTGTTTTAGAAGGTTATCAGTTGTTGGTTCATTTTCTTTAACAGATAGATCCTATTCAGATGATTTCTTCTGTGAGTTTTGAAAATTGCATCAAAATTTTGAAAATTACATCTTCTAAGGAATTGATCCATCTAAGCTATATCTACATATCAAATATGTGGACATAGTGTTTCATAGTATTCCTTTATCATTTTTAAAATTTCTGTGGCACCTGTAGTGGTGTCTCCTCTTTCACTTGTAATATTGGTCATTAATGTTCTCTTTTTTTCTTGTTTAACCTGACTTAAGGTATGTCAATTTTGTTGATCTTCCCAAAGAACCAGTATTTGGCTTCACTGATTTTTCTCTATTGATCTGTTTTCAGTTTCATTTATTTTTGCTCTCATTTTTATTCTTCTGCTTACTTTGAGTTTAATTTTCTCTTCTTTTATCTTAAGATTTTTGATTTAGTGTGGTTAGTTTTGATTAGTTAATGCTTAGTTTAAGATTTTTGTTTAGTTTTCTTATTCTTGGGTACATGAATTCAGTGCTATAAATTTAACCTCTAGGTATGGCTTTCACTATTGCACAAGTTTTTATAAATTGTGTTTTCATTCATTTAACTTTAGTTCCAAATCTTTTTACATTTGTCTTGATTTCTTCTTTGCCCCATGTGTTTTCAGTGAACATTACTTATATTTTTGGTGTTTTCTATTTTTGTTTTGTTTTTTCTTTCTGTTAATGAATTCCTAATTTAATTTCAACATGCTCTGAGAGCTTACATTGTATGGTTTCTATTTTAAATTTATAAAGGTGATTTTATTTGTGATCAGATAATATACTTGGTATGATTTTAATGTTGAATTTGTTTAGACTGTAGGGGTCTATTTAGCCAGAGCGATTCCATCTCAGTTAAACAGTGATTTTGTTGTTTATGCAGTAAAATTTAAACTGACCTCCTCCTCCCAAGGAACTTACTTAGAAGCAAGTCCAGGAAACCAGTAAAATATGGTCTTCATCTGGAGACATCAAATTACCATCTCCCTAAGGAATGTGGGCCCTGCCTTTTGGATGCCTTTTGGGCGCCAGTTCTGACCAAGGTGATAGGCTAGTTCAAATAGCTACTAAAGGATGAATTGTAATTCAATTGGCCACCTGTGTATGACCTAATATGACTATGCAAATTTCTCTGTGTGTTACAATCTCACTGGCCACCTGTGTGTGGCTAGGCTCAACCACATGGCCTTTGCTCTATAAAAGTTAGTCTGTGAGGCTGGCAGTGGTCACTCTTTCTGTAAGAGGTGGCCCCAACCTGTTGGTTTGATTCTTGGTGCTGGTGTGAAATAAAGCTTTGCTTGACCTTCACCTTGTATCAGTCTCTTTCCTTTGATCACGGACTCTAACAAGACTTATCGTCTATCCTCAAAAATATTCCATATGTACCTAAGAAGAATGTCTATTCTGTTGTTAGAATGTTCTATATATGTCTAATAGATTTTCTCAAATTTCTGTTTCTAAGAAAAAAGGTAGAAGATGATTTTTTTCTTTTTTTTTGACAGTTGGTTCTGGTGACATTCCTTCAAAGTTTTAGCCAGGTCATTCACAACTCTGCTTCAGCCTTTTCATTTCCTCAGTGTGCTGAAACTACATTTCCGCCAGAGTTGAAAGGTTAATGACTTTCCAGGTCTTTTCTGAGCATGCATTCTACCCTTTTCATATGTGGTTTTCCAAATGCCCTTATATATTCGGGAGTTTTTCAGAGCTCTTAATCCACAAAATACCTGACTCAATCTTTTTCTCCAAGGCTTTCAGCTTGTCTTTTGTTTGTCACAAAGTTTACCCTTTGCCCCAGGTGGCAGAGGCTCAATTCATTTCCTTCAATTGTTTTGAAGAATTTCTTCCCTAAAGTTGTTTTCTCACCAATGAAGTATTCCCAGTTGGGCAAAACAAAGGCAAGCTCTTCCTGTCAATCTTTCTGGGCGCCCCCAGGTAGATCAAAACAGGCAAACACAATTTACTTTGGCATAAAGTTTGCTCTACTTTCTTCAGAACCAAGAACCCACACAAGGAATTCAGGCCATTGTCTTTAGGAGTGCCACCACACCACAAAGGTGAATTAAAACTTGGTAGCTATCCTACTGAATTTTCAGTGGTTTCTATCCACTGCCACCATCCCTTTAAACTAAGCCACACTTACCTCATCCTAGAAGACAGACATATTCTCTTGACAATTCATCTCATATGAATACTTGGTTCCATTTTCTATCAGAAAAATCTAAAAACTATGAATTTGATTATTTCATTTTTATGCTTAGAACACTTTAAAGTTTTACATAGATCCTTATGTTAAAAACCAAAAATCAGTCTAATAGATTACAAGGCTTTTTATGGTTGAGTTCTTGTCTCACTTGTTAAATCTCGTAGGTCTCTACATTCTAGGTACACTGGACTTCTTTTTCTTTCTTGAATCAGTGTTATTCATTCCTCTGTACTTTCTCCCTCTCTCAGTAGTTTCCTTATGTTCTTGTTTCCCCCTTGCCTCTTTTACCTCAGTTTTTTACACATGTTAAATCTCTCTGCTTCTTATTACCTCACTATTGAACTAGTTATTTTTTTAGCTTTGGGTCAACTCAGTGTTTATTTTTGTAGAGATAACTACTCTTACACTCCATGTCCTTTATATGCAAAGCATAGTCATTGGATTGGCAGCATCTGCCTCACTGGTAAGCTTGATAGAAATGCAAATGATTGGACAGCAGCCTAGAACTGCTGAATCATATGCTTTAGGGGTCTGGAGTATGGGACTGAGGCCCCCAAATCTGTGTTTTAACAAGCTCTCTAGGTAATGAGTAGATGTTCAAATTTCAGAATCATTGCTCTTGTGTAGTTTTCTAACTTTCATGATCTGTATTTTGTCTTTTGAAACATTTATCACTTTTCTTCTTCAAGTTCTGTCTATCCCTTAATTTGAAAGTACCATAAGAGCAGTTACTATGAGTGTCTTTTTAAATCACAAAATAAATAAACATATATGTGTTGAAAGAATAAATAAATTGACTAATTCATTGAGTACTTGATTTTAGAACCTTGTGTTGAACAGAATGGATTGCCTGCTGATGATCTGTGAGGTTTCTCTGAGTCTAGATCATTACTTCTCACATTGTTAGTCTGCATAGAAACTGCTTGGAAAATCTTGTTAAAATACAAATTCTAATTGAAGAGTTTTAAATCTGAGACCTGGGAGTCTGTATTTTAACAAGGTCCCTGTCTTGTTTTATTATAACTGCTATTATTTTTTAGAATAGAATTTAAATAGTAAGGATAGCATACTCCTTGAATTTTTTTGCTATATCTAACTTGGTCTTAAAGCAGCAAATAGATTTTCACTTTTGCCGACTTGTGTTTTAAGAAAACCACCATGTTTCTTCTGTGATGTGGTTAAATTTTTTTTAAAGTATATCTGTCACTAACATATTTGTCAAGTGTATTACATGGGTTAGGGAATCTTTCAGTTTTTGTGGATGAAAAAATAGAAGTCCATAGTGCTATTGATCACAGAGCCACCTATTTCTGTGGATGAAAGATCTTGTCCACTAATAGCCTCACGTGCATTGATCTCTCTGTAAACCCCCCTCTTTTTAGCACAATAAAAATTCACCTATTGAAACAACTTGTTGACACTTAACAACAGTTTAAGAATTGACTTGTTAAGAATAGTACTTGTCAAAGTAACAGAATGGATGGTTGTCAATCAAAATACTTAAACCTCATGGTAAAGAAATCCAGATTAATTTTATTCAACTAGTTTCTGAAAGACAAGTATATATTGAGAAGAATCTGGGTAATCAAATGAGGAGAACTTTAAGTCAGAAATGGCATCGATGGGTCACAAAGCCAATGGTAAAGCTTCCACCAGCTTATCTTAAAACATATATTTCAATAATAAAGAGAAACCACTTTAGGAAAGAATTAAAGAAAAAGCAAAGAGGCAGGGGCAGTAGTCCTAACTTTCAATTCTTTAATTAGCTCTGGGTAATTGGGCAAATCTCTTAATTACTTTAGGCCTCATCACTGAAGTGAGATTGAGAATTCCTCCTCTTCTTACAAGGTTGTTTTATGAAGCAAGTCTTTTGGTTGGTTTTGCAAAATAATATCATGGAACTATTTTGTGCCCATGCTAGAAAAATCCGATATGAACGGTTTAGTCTGGAAGAACGATCATTTATATAATAAGCGAAGAATCTCTATTACCACCACTATCCATACACCATCCCCTCAACATCCAAAATTAAAGAAAGGAGTAAAATTAAGCAAGGGAAGTGAGCATTTGGAAAGGTCAGTAATGGTGAGAGTGGCACATTATCCACAGCTCCAGCCTCACTGAACTCACATTGATTACTAGAGGGAGAAAGTGATAATGAAAGGACAAATAAGAGCTGAGTGAATACACTCTACAACACTCCTGGGACAGTGAGTGCAAGTCACATTGGGAATATTACTGTGGTTATTGGAAAAGGCATTGGCAAATCTGGTGGCAGGATTAGCCATGACAGATGCAGCAATTACAATGGTAGTTGGCAATGGTGACTGTACCAGCTGTGGTGCCTCATTGTCTTCAGTGTTAGACACTGCAGGCAGAGATTACCACTCTTGATCACTGCTTTTGAGATGTGAGTGGTGTTCTTGGTCAGTAGCAGCTGTGGTCACACAGCTCCCTCTTTTGGATAGAGTGATGATAGAGGCATCTCTGAAGGAGCAGAGGAGAACAGACACCACCTGTATCCAAGACAATTAGCTAATCCTTGGACTTCTCTGGGAATCATCCCTTTGTGATTTCTAGAGCAATTTAGGAGAAGCAAGTAGCAGGCTAGATTTGGGCTAGAAGGGATGGGAGAGTCTCAGTGAACTGCTATTTTATGGCTCTAATCTTATGTTTCAATTGGTATGACCTGAGAATCAATAGTCATAAAAAATTTTATTAAGATTGAGCTAGGCAAAAACACAACAAAAAGAATGTTTCATTTTACCACAAATAAAACATAACAAAACTTCAAATATATTTACTCTTTCTGATAAGATTAATAGCTACCATTTATTGACCATTTGGTATATTCTAGCCATTGCACTTACATCTAATCTTCATAACCTAAAGGGATCTTTCTTTGATTACTTGAACTTCCTACCATCAACAATCTTCCTTCTTTGCTCACATCATTCCGAATAACAAAGTGTAATACCTTTCACCTCAGCAAAGACGTTAACAAAACCCTCCCTGTACCTCCTTCTTTAATCTGATGAAACTGTTCATGTCAAAACCATTGATAGCTTCATTCTATCAGATCCACAAGAGACATTTTTGTTATACCTGAATGACATTCATCAATATCTGACATAATTGACTGTTCATGTCTCCAAGTGTTCTTCCTATCACTTCATTCTACTTGGTTTTCCTCTTACTTCTCTGAAAACCTGTGCTTAATCTTCATTATAACCCTCCATTTCTCTCTGACCTCTATACAGTGTAGTTATTTCATTTGGAGTTTAAGTCCACTGCAATTTTTTCTTTATTATTTTCCTCGATGAGCTCCTTCTTGTACTTTGATTACACCGAGTACATATATATATCACATACATATATTTAATCTCTTTTATCAAGCTTCATTTACATATTCAAGGACCTACTTAATAGCTTCACTTAAATACCTTATAAATACATTAAACTGAGCTTTTAATTTTGTTTCCACCTACTTGTTTTTTTTTTATTTTTTTATTTTTTTTTTAAAGATTTTATTTATTTATTTGACAGGGAGAAATCACAAGTAGATGGAGAGACAGGCAGAGAGAGAGAGAGAGGGAAGCAGGCTCCCTGCTGAGCAGAGAGCGCGATGTGGGACCTGAGATCATGACCTGAGCAGAAGGCAGCGGCTTAACCCACTGAGCCACCCAGGCGCCCCACCACCTACTTGTTTTCTCCTAGACTTCCACACCTCCTGAGAGTAGTGCCACCATCTCATTTTACTGTTTATTTCTTCCTTTCTTATGCCTTCAAATACCAAACCATAAATCCATTCATCCTCACTCTGCCACTAACTTTCTGTTGGCATATGTTTTTAGCACCACGATTTGATGATAATATTGGTCTTTCATATTCCATTCAATCAAAACATAGACAATACTTGGTTCTGATTATGTGAAAATAACTAAGCAGATAAAGTTGCTAACTTTATAAAGTTTATAGGGTTCCAATCATGAGGGTTTAACTCTAGAAGACTGTGTTACAGGTTTTGCAAAAAAAAAAAAAAAAATGTACAGTAGGAAAATAATGAATCGTTGTATGTGAAGCAGTGACTTGACCAGAATGAAATCTTAAGTTTACTACTCTTTGCTGCCTTGCAGTGAATTGGTTAAGAATATAGTGACTGGACAGACATGGAGGGAGAAGCCTGGAAAAGATTAATAAAAAGAAAAATTATTCTACTATGGAAGAGAGCTGTTTGTACTTCTGTCTAGGGTAGTGGTAGTAGCAATCAAAAGAAATGAATGAATTTGGTTTATACTTTATTGATAAAATATCTATCAGTCATTGAGGAAAACAGTACATTTCAAGAATGTGCTATTATATCTGCTGGAATAATGTGATAAATTTGGTGTCTGGAATTTAGATATATTTCTGTAGAATCTGAGAAAAACAGGCATTTAATAAATGTTGAGTGGATGGATGATGAAATGATATAAGGATGAATGAATATATGTATACATACATTAGTGAATTAGATGCACTAATGAGAAACTGTAGATGTTATTTTAAATAATCTATTGTTTTTGGCATATTTAGCACTAGATACACATATACTTTTGTTTGGTATATGTTTTGTCAAATGCTCCTTTTAAACTTTTTAAGAAGATTTTTTAAAGGCATTTCTGCATTTTCACTTAAAGGCCCTTGGGAAACCTTGCAAATTTAGAAAGAAAAAATTACCTGTCCCCCCTGCAAAATAAATCATGTTTACTCATTAAAAAAATGTGGCTGAATTCTCTTTAGTTAAATAAGTGAGCTATTCAGTTCCTTCAAATTGATTTTTACTTTATATGCACTTTACTTGTGGCCACTGCTTTTTCAAAAACATAGAATATCAAGAACGCTATCAAGTCATTTGTACCTAAAATAGTTGAACTGGGAAGATATTATTAATATTCCTCCCTCCTTTCCTCCAGAGACAATGTGCTTTCTTCAGTCTGACTTTTGCTTTACTATTTGTGAAAATTAAGATGATGATGCATTTTAAATAGACAGTTTTGATTTGCATAAAACTCAAGTTTGCCCAAGCTCTTCAAAGCACTTCAGAGAGTACTTAAAGGCTGAGAATATATTCCTGTTCATTATACACACAATACTAAACTTCATCCGGTAATATAGATTTTATTAACAGTGTTTCTCCATTCTCTATCCAGATATGCTGATTTACTAAAGGCTTCCTTTTACCTCTACTACTGCTTCATTGCTTCCACACCTATCTTTCTTTCCCCAGTTTGTGTTTGGATGGAGCACCACTGTATCTGATGAGTGTGAAGAAGGAGGTGGGAGAGAAGAAGGGAAGGATTTTTGAGTCAGGGATCAGCACCTGCATCAAGATGACTAGGACCAAAGTTGTGCTTTTGGAGAGAGAGGAAGAGAGAGGTAGATAGAAGAGAGAGAGCATCTACCACTTGCCCAGTTTTAATTGGCCCGAGTATTTAAACACTGCTTTGATATTCGTGTACCAACACCTGATGTTCTACATTGTTAAGGGAACACTGTTATTCGTATAATGACGTTTTTCTATCACATTGCTTTTAATAATTTTTTAAAAATTTATTTGACAGAGAGACCACAAGTAGATGGAGAGGCAGGCAGAGAGAGAGAGACAGAGGGAAGCAGGCTCCCTGCTGAGCAGAGAGCCCAATGCAGGACTCGATCCCAGGACCCTGAGATCATGACCTGAGCTGAAGGCAGCGGCTTAACCCACTGAGCCACCCAGGCACCCCTCACATTGCTTTTAATTAGTTTACTCTTCCATCCATCTTTCTGACTTTCTCTTCTCGCCCCCTTCTCTCCATCAATCCATTTTTTCTTAGCTCACTTTTTTTGCTGCCCTTAGGGTAAGCAGTGTGTCCTTAGTTTTACATTTGAGAAAATCTGAAAAAATACTGAGATTTTATTAACCATTGTACATTTTCTATTTTATTGTACCCAAATGTTATCTCATTAGAATAGAATTCAGCATAGTTCTCAGAAATTGTGATGTGGTGAATGTCTCCTAATCCTATATAGGTTCTCATTAATGCTTACCTGTACTATTTTGAAAATACATACTTCACTGGGCTTCTAAACACCAGTCTTTCATACACACACACACACACACACACACACACACACACTCTTAAAAGATAAACTGAGGTATAGTAATATTTTTTCAAGGGTTTATTATATGTGCCCCACCAACAGGAGCTGGGGTAGAGGTTTTAATGGAGAAGATGAGGAAGCAAAGAAAGGAAACTGTTTGGTTAGGTATAGTTTAGGCAGTCTTATTTGAGAAAGCCTAGTTGACTGTGATTGGTATTTCTTAAGTTTATTTTGGGATTCAAATTCGTTGATTCTGGCTTAGGTTTTGGTTTGCTTAGTGGGCTACCAAGGCATTAGAATGATCTCAGTCTGATGACCTTGTTTAATATATAGATATGGACAGCATTACAGTGCTCTTTGCTTAAAAGTTTGATGGTTCCATGTTACTTGTATACTAAATGAACTTCAGCAAATCTCATCAGAATGAAGATTCCCAAGACCTGTCTACAAATATTTGGTTTATTTGTTCTTGGATGGTGCCCACAAATCTGCATTTAAAAAAAAGAAAAAGTGATTCTGTTGTTTGACAGATAATCACATTAAATTGCTCACCATTCCTTTAGAGTTCCTGTTTCTCCACTGTGGCCTTTGTAGGTCCTGCATCTACCATATTTTTCATCACCCTCCCACAAAAGCACCTGTTAAGAGACTTCTCTGTTACTGTCCAAATAAAATAATTCTATCTCGCCAGCCCTTGTCAGCCCTTGACCCATGCCCCCAAGAGTATTCTATGACAATGTGTTAAAGTGAGTTAGTAGGTCTTATTCATTATGCAGACTGTGAGCTTGTTTTTGTGAGCTCTAATGTTCATATTTTTTTTTTCATTGTGTCACAGTGATACATTGTGACACGGAAGTGGTTTTTTTTTTTTTTAGGACTAAGCAAAGAATTCTCTTTTGTCTTAGAACACTTGATGTGTCGGTATGCATGAAGACAATTGAAATTATTTTAGGTATATGTTAACTTCATTCTTTTATTTTTAATTATAAAATTAATATTTATAGCATGAAGTATCAGAAAATAAACTAATATATATACACACATACTAAAAGCATCCAAAAGCCTAAAACCCAGAGAAAATATTTGCTGACATTTCTGGTAGATCTTATCTTATATACAAACATATGCTTTTTTTCCCTCAGTAAAAAGAAAATGGTTGGGGTTTTTGCAGACTTTATTTCTTAGGGAAGTATTAAGTTTAACAATTGAGCATAAGGTGCAGGCCTCTGCCTTCAGCTCAGGTCATGATGTTAGGGTCCTGGGATCGAGCCCCATGTCTCTGCTCAGCAAGGAGCCTGCTTCCCCCTCTTTCTCTGCCTGCCTCTGTGCCTACTTGTGATCTCTCTCTCTGTCAAATAAATAAATAAAATCTTTAAAAAAAAATGTCTATTTCTTGGTTTGTCTCTCTCACTCTTTTTTTTCCTTTGTTCATTTGGGTTTTTTTCTCTCCAAATTTTTATTTAACTTCCAGTTATTTAACATATATTGTAATGCTGGATTCAGGAATAGAATTTAGTGATTCATCTATTACATATAACACCCAGGGCTTACCACAAATGCCTTCCATAATATCTATCACCCATTTAGCCCACACCCCCAACCTCCTTCAGTCAACCCTCAGTTTGTTCTCTGTGATTAAGAATCTTATATAGTTTGCTCCCTCTCTCTCTCTTTTTCCCCCTTCCTATATGCTTATCTGTTTAGTTTCTTAAGTTCCACATATGAGTAAAATTATATAGTATTTGTCTTTCTTTGACTTCTTTCACTTATCATAATATACTGTAGCCCCATACTCATTTGTTTCCTAAATTCCACATATCAATGAAGTATTCGTCCTTCTTTGACTTATTTCACTTAGCATTATATTCTCCAGCTCCATCCATGTCTCTGCAAACGGCAACATTTTATTGTTTGCCTGAAAAATAATTATTTTTAATGGGGTATCTATGTATCTATATATCTCCTACATTAACTTTATCCATTCATTACTCAAGGGACATTTGGGCTGCCTACATATCTTGGCTACTATAAATAATGCTGCTATAAACATAGGTGCATGTAGGTAAATACCCAGTAATTATGATTGCAGGGTCATAAATAAGATGGTTCTATTTTTAACTTTCTGAGGCACCTCCGTACTGTTTTCCACAGTGGTTGTTCCAGTTTGCATTCCACAAACAGGGCAAGAGGGTTCCTCTTTGTCCAATTCCTCACCAACACTTACTTTTTCTTGTGCTGTTGATTTTAGTCATTCTGATAGGTGTAATGTGGTATCTCATTGATTGATTTGCATTTCTGTGATGCTAAGCGAAGATAAATATCTCTTCATGTGTCTATTGGCTGTCTATATATCTTCTCTGGAGAAGTGACTGTTCAGATCTTCAGCCCATTTTTAAATTTGATTATTTACTTTTGGGGTGTTGAATTTTTAAGTTGTTTATAAATTTTGTATACTAACCTTTTATCAGATATGTCTTTTGCAGATATCTTCTTCCATTCCATAGTTTGCCTTTTGGTTTTCCTGATTGTTTCCTTTATTTTACAGAAGGTTTTATTTTAACATATTCCAAATAGTTTATTTTTGCTTTTATGTCCCTGGCCTCACAGGACCTATCCAGAAAAAATGTTGCTAAGGCTGATGTTAGAAAAGCTACTGCTGGTGCTCTGTTCTAGGAATATATGGTTTGAGGTCTCACATTAAGATCTCTGATCCATTTAGAATTTCTTTTCATGTATGCTGCAGGAAAGTGGTCCAGTTTCATATTTTTGCATGTAGCTGTCCACTGTTCCCAATACCACGTGTTGAAGAGACTGTCTTTCTCTAATCGGATATTCTTTCCTACTTTGTTGAAGATTAATGGACAGTGTAATTATGGGTTTATTTCTGGGTTTTCTATTCTGTTCCGTTTATGTATGAATCTATTTTTTTCTGCCAGTACCATACTATTTTGATTTCTAAAGCTTTGTAATATAACTTGAAATCCAGAACTGGTATGTCTCCAGCTTTGTTTCTCTTTCTAGAATGTTTAGGTTATTCAAGGCCTTTTTTGGTGTCATACCAATTTTAGGATTGTTTATACTAGTTCTGTGAAAACTGCTGCTATTATTTTGAAATGGATTGCATTGAATGTGTACATTGCTTAGGGAGTATAGGCATTTTAATGATATTTATTTTTCAAACCTGTGAGCGTGAAATGTCTTTTCCATTTCCTTATATTGTCTTCAATTTCTTTCATTAATGTTTTATAGTTTTCAGAGTACACATCTTTTACCTCTTTGTTTTATTCCTTAATATTTTACTATTTTTGGTACGATTTTAAGTGAGATTTTCTTAATTTCTCTGTCTGCTGCTTCATTATTGGTGTATAAAAATGCAACAGATTTCTGTACGTTGATTTTTGTATCCTGACTTTACTGACTCTTAATCAGTTCTGGCAGTTTTTTGGTGGAGTCCTTTGGATTTTTGGTATATAGAATCATGTCATCTTCAAATAATGAAAGTTTTACTTCTTTATGGATTTGGATGCTTTTTTTTTTTTCTTTCTGTTGTCTGACTGTAGTAGCTAGGACTTCCAAGCCTACACTGAATAGAAAGCAGTGAGAGTGGATGGGAGGCTTGGATGGCTCATCAGTTAAGTGTTTTTCTTCAGCTTGGGTCATGGTCCCAGAGTCCTGGGATCAAGTTCCGCATTGGGCTCCTTGCTCAGTGGGGACCCTGCTTCTCCCTCTACCTACCACTCCCCCTGCTTGTGCTCTTTGTCTCTCTGAAAAATAAATAAATAAAATGTTTAAAAAATGAAGTGGGAGAGTGAACATCCTTGTCTTGTTCCTGACCTTAGGGGAAAACTTATTTTTTTCTTATTAAGGATGATGCTAGCTGTTCATAGTGTTTATTATATTGAGGTATGTTCCCTCTAAACTGACTTTGTTGATGGTTGTTACCATAGATGCATGTTATACTGTGTCAAATGCTTTTTCTGCATTTACTGACATGATCATATGGTTCTTATCCTTTCTCTTACTGATGTGACTTATCGTATTGATTTGACAATATTGAACCATCCTTGAAACTAGGGAAAAAATTCCACTTGATCATGGTTAATGATATTTTAATGTATTGTTAGATTTGGTTAAGTAGTATTTTGTAAAGGGTTTTGCATTTATGTTCACCAGAGATATTGGCTTGTAGGGGTGCCTATGTGGTCCAGTCATTTGAGTGGCCAACTCTTGGTTTTGTCTGAGGTCATGATCTCATGGTGGTGGGACTGAGCTCTACATTGGTCTCTGCACATTCAGTGTGGAGTCTGCTTGAGTTTCTTCCTCCCTCTACTTCCAGCCCACCTCTCTTTGTGTCTCTCATTCTCAAATCAAATCAATCAATCAATAAATAAATGATCTTAAAAAAGAGAGAGATTGGCCTGTAGTTCTCTTTGTATTATCTTTATCTGGTTTTCCTACCAGGGTAATGCTGGCCTCATAGAATGAATTTGGAAATTCTCCTTCCTCTTCTATCTCCTGGAGCAGTCTGGGTAGAAAAGGTATTAACTCTTGTTTAAATGTTTGGTAGAATTCACCTGTGAAGCCATCTGGTCCTGGACTTCTGTGTTTTGGGAATTTTTTGATTACTGAGTCAATATATTTGCTGGTTATCCATCCTTCAAGCTTTCTTTTTCTTCCTGTTTCAATTCTGGTTATATAAATATATATGTATATATGTATGTGTGTATATATATATATATATATATATATATATATTTTTAAGATTTTATTTATTTATTTGACAGAGATCACAAGCAGGCAGAGAGAGAGGAGGAAGCAGGCTCCCTGCCAAGCAGAGAGCCCGATGTGGGGCTTGATCCCAGGACCCTGAGATCATGACTTGAGCCGAAGGCAGAGGCTCGACCCACTGAGCCACCCAGGCGCCCCAGTAGTTTATATTTTGTGGAATTTATTTATTTCACTCAGATTGTCCAATTTGTTGGCATACAGGTTTCATAATAGACTCTTAAAATTGTTTCTGTTTCTGTGCTATTAGTTGTTATTTGTTCCCTCTCATTTGTAATTTTATTTGAGTCCTTTCTCTTTTTCTTTCTTTAATTCTGGCTAGAAGTTTATCAATTTTATTGATTTTTTTTTTTTGAAATAACCAGCTCCTGGTTTCATTGATCTATTTTATTTATTTTATTATTATTATTTTTTTAGTTTCTATATCATTTATTTCTGCTCTGTTCTTTAGTATTTCCTTCCTTCTTCTGGTTTTGGGTCTTGTTAGTTGTTTTTTTTTTAGTTCCTTTAGGTATAAGGATAGGTTGTTTATTGGAAACTTTTCTTGCTTTTTGAGGTAAGCCTATATTGCTATAAACTTCCCTTTTAGAACCACTTGTGCTGCATCCTAAATTTTTGAACCATTTAGTTTTCATTTTCATTTGTTTCCATGAATTTTTAAATTTTTTCCTTTATTTCCTGGTTGGCCTGTTCATTGTTTAGTACCAGGTCACTTATCCTCTATGTATTTGTGTTCTTTCCAGATTTTTTTTGTGGTTGACTTCTGTTTCACAGCTCTTTGGACAGAAAAGGTGTATGGTGTGCCTTTGATCTTCTTGACTATATTGAGGCTTGTGTTAAATATGTTAAATGTTAAAGTCCCCTACTATTATTGTATCACTATATATTAGTTCCTGTAAATGAACCAAGCCCACTGACCTTTAAAACTGCAGGTTAAGCCCAGCTGGTTGCAAGAACTCAGGAAATTTGATCCCCGTCACTTTCCAAGCCAGTTCCTATGGAGTTCCTCATCCCTGTGTGCTAGTCTGTCTCTTGCCCTTCTCCATGACTACAGCTCCCTCCCCACCACAGCAGGCACGACTGGTTTATCTTCCAAACCATATCTCCACACTTTCTACCTTCTTTTTCCCTTTTCCCTACATTTAGTTGTGGAATATGTTCTGCCAGTGTTCAGGTTAATTGCTGGGGCATTTAGGATGATTTGATAGTTATTGAGAAGTATTCATGAAATGAGGTGAGCCTAGGGTCCTCCTCTTTCACCATCATCTTCCAAATGCCTCTGATAGTCACTTTGATATACATAGTCTGCGTACAAAAACAGATATGCAATTATCTGATAAGACAGCATAATAGGCAATTGATTTGATTTAAAAACTACATTATTAAGGAAAATTATAGTTTTATTACTGATTGTGACAAAATAATATTTTTAATAAACACTCTAATGGATTAAATGGATTTTAAAAAGAAGAGTTTTATTTCTGCCTCAGGACATTTAAAATGGCCAAGAGACAGTGTAATTGGAAGAGTATAATATATTGTGAATGAATTTCTATGTTAATGAGACAAAAATCCTAGTAAGAAAAAGGAGGATTTTGATACACATGTTAAGACTGATATTTTAAAATGTTTATATCCACCTCACACTACAATCCTAATTCCTTGTTCATAAATGGTGTGGATGCTCCTTTACCATTCAGGATTGCAATGTCCTTACTGTGAGCCATGAAAAGAAACAAAAGTGCAAAAGCAATTTACATAGAATTATGTTTTATCTACTTCCTTAGTCTTCACATGAAATGTGCTTCAGTGATATATTTTCTTTAGATTTCTGTGTATTCCAAAAGAAGATCTTTGTGACATGGTTACAGAGCTATCTTTAACACAAAAAAGGATGGACAAGATACTTTACAAAATGGAAACCTCGCAAAGATGTGTGTTTTAGTACTATTATATAGATTTGTTCTGACTCAGTAAAACAAAGCCCACACAGCCAAATAGAACATGTTCACTAATAGAAATCTCCTGCTCTATAGTTTGTGATTTAAGACTGTTTTGTATTTATTTTCTTTAAAGATTTTATTTATTTATTTGACAGGGAGAGAGAGAACAAGCAGGAGAAGGAACAGGCATAGGGAGAGGGAGAAGCAGGCTCCCCACTGAGTGGAGCCCAAAGCAGGGCTCCATCCCAGACCCTGGGATCATGACCTAAACCAAAGGCAGGCAGATGCTTAACCCAGTGAGCCACCCAGGCTCCCCTTGTCTTTATTTTTGTAACATTGCATCTTATAGGCACTTAAAAAAATGATTTTACCTTGTTTAAAACTACACAGCCATTTGCTAGAATACTCTAGAAATACAGTGAATAATTAGGATGAGAATCATTGAATATGTTAATACATTCTACTCTGTGCTAGGTACCCTGGAAAATGAAATATAAACATGTCCTGGTCCCTAAACAACAGCATTGTGTAATCTAGTGGCTAAATGCTTCAGTAAATAATCAGTCTTATGGACTGTCATATTGAAAACCCACCTGAAACTCTATTAGTCATCTTAAACTTAACATTTCCTAATCTGAGCTACTATTTCCTTTTCCCTCCCATTCCTAACATGCTCCATCCAGTGTTCTCTACCTCAAAGACTATCCTATTCTTCTAGTTGTCAGGTTACAATAATTCTTCTAGTTGTCAGGTTGATTTTTCTCTGGTTATGGTTACCTCACTTTTTTTTTTTTTTTAAGATTTTATTTATTGATTTGATGGATAGAGACCATAAGCAGGCAGAGAGGCAGAGATCCCCGCTGAGCAGAGATCCTGATGCGGGGCCCGGTCCCAGGACCCTGAGACTGCAACCCAAGCCGAAAGCAGAGGCCCAACCCACTGAGCCACCCAGGCACCCCCTTTTAAAATATATTCATAATCTCATAATCTGAATTTTTGTACTCCTGTCAGCAGTTTGGATTTACCATCTTCTAAATGTTTGCAATAGCCTTCTAGACGGCTTCGTGTTTTTAACCTTGGCCCCCTATTTACTTCGAATTCTGCTGTCTACTGTTCATATATATATATATATATATATATATATATATATATATAAAATGGACAATCAGAATGACTACTTTAAAATCTAATTAGCATATGTCACTCAAATCTGATCAAAACACTACATTGAATGGCTCTTCATTTCATTCACAGTAAAGCCAGAATCTTTTCATAGCCTAGAAGTAACTACATAGCCTGCCTTATCTATAGACCTCCTCCTCTTCTACTTTTTGTCTGTTCACCTAACTCTTGACATTACTCTAACATTCCAGGCCCATGCTTGCCCTAGTGACATTGGTCCAGTCTTCTGTGTGCAGCTACTTTTCCTCACATAAGTGCTTGGTGCCCTCTCTAACCATCTTCAGGCTTTTCCTGATTCTCACCTTTACAGATAGGTTTTCCTTAACTACTCAAATTAATATTATAACTCTTGCCCATACTCCATTTAATCTCATTCTTTCTTTCATTTCTAATCCCTTTTTTGATGTTTTGTTTTCACTTTCTTTGTAATCTATAAACTTTTTGAAGGCAGGTGGTCATGTGCAGCTTTATATCTCCAGTGATCAATAAATATTTGTCAAATCTAAAAAAAGATAAAATGTTTAGCTTTTGGATATAGTTGTTCATCTTCTGTTTTATCTTTAAAATAAATTGGATTATTTAAACTTTGATACTACAAATACATATTGACTGTATTCTAACTTGTAGTAACAGTTAGTTGACATGTTTTTATCTTTAAAATTCTTAACCTATATTCAAAATAATTTAATTGCCATTAGGTGCACCTTAAACAGGGAAAAGCTGCTACTAGACAGAGTCTTTATACCTAATTTTAAAATAAAACTGCTTACTACATGGTTTTTAAAGCTAAAAACAGAAGACTAGTTCTGGATTTCAACCTCATAAAGGGCTAAGCTTATGAATTTTTTAAAAAGATTTATTTGAGAGAGAGAGAGAGCCCATGTGAGCAGAGGGAGGGGCAGAGGGAGAGAATCTCAAGCAGACTCCCTGATGAGCAGGCTTGAGGGGGAGGAGTGGAGGACAGACACAGGGCTCCCAATCTCAGAACCCATGATATCATGGCCTGAGCCGAAACCAAGAGTTGATGCTTCAACAGCTGAGCCTCCCAGGTACCGCTAAACTTAGGGTTTACCCAATTCTCAATATATGATAAAGAAGAACATTTTACTGACAAATTGAGTTTTTAGTTTTGAACAAGAGATATCCAAATTAGTTAATTTGTTGCAGCATTTCCTTTGTCATTTAACTCTAAAATACGGTGGTTACATAGGAGACTATAACCCTCATCTATTAGCTTCCCTTAACTTTCACTAGAAATGCAAAATGATGATTGTAACAAGTGTATGAAATGTGATGTATCTTAAAAATCACTAAGGTTTCTTTATAAAAAAATACATTATATCCTAAAACTCTAACATTTCTGACTAGTGTAATTTATAGAAATCTAAGATTAAAAAATAGGAGCAAAGCATTTCCTGAGGTATAAATTATAACCTACTGGCTACTTAAATATCTTTTTTCGTATGGATTCATTCTAATGCCAATATTTAGTTATGAAGTTCCAAATCAGATTTGACATTTCATTATCTTTTCAGTCTAATCCACACTGAGTATTTTTTATCTTATGGTCCACAAGAAATGTGTTGCTATGTCTTTAATGACTGAATTGATCAAATTTTATTTATAAATAGGTAGAATCATTAAAACAAAATTATATTTAACATACTTCTCTAATGTACTTCTAATTCTCAATTTGAAATTAATGAAGCTTATTTTCAGATTTAAGATTATATATATGATGCTTAATTAATTAACCAGAAATCCCATATTTATCATTCGTCAAAGGAGGGGAAGCTTTTAATCACTTTCCTCCCTTACAGTAATTTATTAAAGTATAAACAAGACATACTATTTAAGTATTTGAGTAGTTCAATATTGTTGGCTAAAATATTATTCACTGTACTTGAATATATTTGTCGCTCTTGCTACTATTTGCTTTTTAAAAATTTAATTTAATTTCTTTTCAGTGTTCCAGAATTCATTGTTTATGCACCACACCCAGTGCTCCATGCAATATGTGCCTCCACAATACCCAGCACTAGGCTCACCCCCCAAATCCCCTCAAAACCCTCAGTTTGTCTCTTAGAGTCCACAGTCTCTCATGGTTTGTCTTCCCCCTCTGATTTCCCCCAACTCACTTCCCCTCTCCATCTCCCAGTGTCCTCCCTGTTATTCCTTATGCTCCACAAGTAAGTGAAACCATATAATTGACCCTATCTGCTTTACTTATTTCACTCAGCGTAATCTCTTCCAGTCCCATCCATGTTGATACAAAACATGGAGGCATCATACTCCATCGTATATATATGGACCATATCTTCTTTTGTTGAAGGGTGTCTTGGCTGTTTCCACAGTTTGGTGACTGTGACCATTGCTGCTATAAACATTGGGGTACAGATGGCCCTTCTTTCACTACATCTGTATCTTTGGGGCAAATACCCAATAGTGCAATTGCAGGGACATAGGGTACTCTATTTTTAATTTCTTAAGGAATCTCCACACTGTTTTCTGAAGTGGCTGCACCAACTTGCATTCCCACCAACAGTGTAAGAGGTTTCCCCTTTTCTCCATATCCTCTCCAACACTTGTTGTCTACTGTCTTACTGATTTTGGCCATTCTAACCAGTATAAGGTGGCTTCTCAATGTGGTTTTGATTTGAATCTCCCTACTGGCTAATGATGCTGAACATTTTTTCATGTGTCTGTTAGCCATTTGTATATTTTCTTTGGAGAAGTATCTGTTCATGTCTTCTGCCCATTTTTTGATGTGATTATCTATTTTGTGTGTGTTGAGTTTGAGGAGTTCTTTATAGATCTTGGATATCAGCCCTTTGTAGTGTCATTTGCAAATATCTTCTGCCATTCTGTGGGTTGCCTCTTTGTTTTGTTGACTGTTTCCTTTGCTGTGCAGAGCTTTTGATCTTGAAGAAGTCCCAAAAGTTCATTTTCGCTTTTGTTTCCTTTGCCTTTGGAAACATGTCTTGAAAGAAGTTGCTGTGGCCCATGTTGAAGAGGTTACTGCCTATGTTCTCCTCTAGGATTTTGATAGATTCCTGCCTCATGTTGGTATCTTTTATCCATTTCGAGTTTATCTTTGTGTATGGTGTAAGAGAATGATCAAGTTTCACTCTTCTACACATAGCTGTCCAATTTTCCCAGCACCATTTATTGAAGAGACTCTTGTCCACTGTATATTTTTTTACTGCTTTGTTGAAGAATATTTGACCACAGAGTTGCTTTTTTACATCACTGTTAACTTTCCAAAATATGGTTGTGGGTAGGCTGAATAATGTCCTCCCCAAAAGATACTCCTGTCCTAATCCCTGGAACCTGTGAATATTACTTTATATGGTAAAAGAAGGTATAAAGTTAAGGATCCTGAGATGGGGAGACTCTCTTAGTTTATTCAAGGAGACCTTAACTGCAATCATAAGTGTCTTTATAAGAGGGAGGCAGAGGGAGATTTGACAAAGACAGGAGAAGTCAATGTGACCAGGGAAGCTGAGATTGTAGTTATATGACTGTACGCCAAGGAATGGTAGAAGAGATAAGGAACAGATTCTTCCCAAGAGCTTTCAGAGGAAGGAAGTATGGCTTGACCAATATTTTAATGGGAACTGATTTTAGACTTTAGATTTTAGACTTCTGGCCTCTATAACCACAGGAGAATAAATTTAAGTTTGTGACGATTTATTACAACAGCTGCAGGAAACTAATACAATATTATTTTAATTACTCAGTATTTAACAGCAGGAGAAAATGAGATCTGTTAGAATCAGGTGGTAGAGCTATTCTGTCATTTTTTTGTTAGGAAAATAAAAAGTACATACACATTTGGAATAAGTCTTTATGTATATTTTTTCCTCGTCTGTATTCTTTTAAAATTAACATATAATGTATTTTTTTTCAGGGTACAGGTCTGTGATTCATCAGTCCTATGCAATTCACAGCACTCACCATAACACATACCCTCCCCAATGTCCTTCCTGTGTATTCTACTGTTCTTAGAAAAAGGATAATGATGATAGACACTGAGGTTCAGAATTCCTAGGGCCTTTTATTTCCCCTTTTGAAAACTCAATTGCTTATTTCACTTGAGGAGGAATGGATCTGGGCTGTTTGCTTTGTTCCCCTATCTCTGTTTTGCATAATCTTTTATGATTTTTCCCCCTTTTGATTGGTTACAAAGCTTGAGGTAAGGATAAGCAAAAGAGCACTGAAAGAGAACTCATCTCAACAAATTACTTATGTTCTGGTTAAAAAAACATAAGAGGGCAAGAGTCCCCCAGAGAGAAGAGGTTTGCAGAAAAGTTCTTTGGACTGGCCTGCATTTTCTTTGATTTAGGGAAATAGATATAAACCTGGGATGGAAGGAAAGGATATTCCTGAACTTTGTCCAGCTACATTTCACTACTATGTCAATTCCTTATGATATGAAATCTAGCAATTAGATTTGTGTTAGGTGTTTTCAAGTTGCAAAGAAGGGAGAATACAGTTTGGAAACCACAGATGGAGGGGACTTGTTAAGTACACATGAAAAGAAACGAATCCCAGAAAGTTCTCTAAGTCGCTGGAACAGCTCTGTATTTCAATAAATGCTATTTGTATCTTTATTTAAACAGCCAGAAATTAAGATGAATATTGAGAGCCATAATTAATGTTGGTACATTTTGATAGGGAGGAAAAAATTTTACTCATTTCTATTGGCTTTAGAATAGGTTTTGATATGAAGGAAACTTTGTAGAAATGTTTAATAAATTATCTTCCTGGAATACAGCTGGTATTTATGGTAGTTGGTATTCCAAGCATTTCTATCTCCTTGTTTTCTGGATTTAATTACTTCTTCATATTGACAGTGCTTTTACCAATTAATCAGTAGTAGAACGCATTGCTTTCCTTATAAACAAGAATTGGGTTTTATAGAAAATGTTTTTTTTTTAATTTCTTTTCTGATTTTTTACTTTTTAACTTAGTCATTCAGCTTCTGCTCTTTCTCCTATCATTATTTTTCTGTTTTTCTCACGCAGCATTTCTTCAAATTCTCTGATTTTTTGGTTTTTTTACATGTTTTCCATTCATTTTGCTCAAGCTTGGGCTTTCTGCATAAACAAGTTTGCAAGTTCCAATCTATTATGCTTTAACCCAGGTAGAAGAAATAGGATGCACTGTATAGATAAAACAATAGAATTAACTTGTAATCAGTTTGTCTTTTTTTTTTTTAATTACTGTACACAACCATTCTAAATAGTATCAGTGATAAAATATCCCTCCCTACTGGGACACATGGCTTCCACTGCTCCCCCTTATTTGATATGCCAAATAGATAGTATTCTTTTTTCCCAAATGTTGCTATGAATGGCATCTTTGGAGAACTTTTTATTTATTAATTTTATTTTTTGAGAAATAATTTATATACGATAAAATAGACAACACTTCCATATTCAGCTTGATGTGTTCTGACAGTTGAACCCCTGCAACCACCATTCATCAAAGTATCAAACATATTCCTTACCCAGAAATATTCCTCTAATTTAATTCCAGTCAATTTTAAGTGACCCCCAACCCCACCAAGAAGCAACTCCTTTCTGGTTTTATCACTATCAATTACTTTTGGCTATTTTTGGACATCATTTAAATGGAATGGACTGGCAATAGTTGCTCACTGTAACATTTTCAAGACTCAGTTTGTTGTTTTCTTATTTTTTTAGTGATTTTATATTTTCCTTCATGTAGTTCCAATACATTCATTGATACTTGTTTCTAGTTATTTTGATTTTGGAGAATATAATTTTTTAAGTCAAAGTTATATTTTGCATACTGCATTTTTTTCAGATCACCTAGTTCACTGTTTTATTCATTGTAGTATTTTTTAACTAGTCCTTTAAGAATTTTTAAGTTGATAATTATATATCTTTTAAATAATGCTGTTTCTTTCCCTATGTTTTACTTTTTGTAGTTCCTTTCTGGATGAGTCAGAATTTTTGAATAAAAATGTTAAAGTCCAAAGTCTTTATAAACAAATGAACTTTCATATAAAAAACATTAATAATATCAAAGTCAATTATGACTAGATTCTATATCTTTTATACTAGAAATTCAGTTTTATATTTTCCCATAGTACTTGTACAAAATGTGTAAATCAAGTTAAAAATATAAACAACTCACATAAATCTAAGATATATTTTTGCTGCATGTCTATTCCCACTTTTAGGAGATAAAAAGATTACAGTCAAAGTTATTAGAGCCTAGTCTACCCTTGTTAGTTCATTAATATTTAGGTTAGTGTTTTAAGTTTGTTTTTGTTTTAATTGTGCCCCTTAACCTGCCCCTAGATGGATAAAACATGTTTTATTTAAATCACTTTTAATGTACTGTTATTTTAAGCCCCAATCTCAAAAATTTTAAAAGACCTTTCATGGATGTTTATTAAATTATAGTTTGATCTCTTTTCTATACATTTGGACATGTAAATATATCACAGAAGGCTGTGATATTTGTTATCAAGCTCCTTAGAAAATTAGTTATCAAATTCTTTAGAAATCTTTGACAGCAAACAACAAAGATATTTTTTTAAAAAACTAACATTCTAAGCAAAGTGTTAAATATTGTTTATCTTTTAAAACTGTATTTTTATTCCTTATTTTGTTAATGTGGTGTATCATATTGATTTATTAATGAATGCAAAACCATCTTTGCATTCCCAGAATAAATCCCACTTGATCAATGCGAGTGATCCCTTTAATGTATTGTACATGGTTTGCTAATAATTTGTTGGGAATTTTTGCATCTGCGTTTATCAGGGCATTGGCTTACATTTTTCTCTCTCTTTTTTTTTTTTTTGTAGCATCTTCATGGAGATTTTGCTACCAGGGTAATCCTTGCCTCATAGAAGTATTTGGAAGCTTTCTTCCCTCTTCTATTTTTTGGAATAGTTTGAAGAAAATAAATATTAACTCTTGTTTAACTGTTTGGTAAAATTCATTTGTAAGTCCAACTGGTCCTGGACTTTATTTTTTGGTAGTTTTCTGATTACCAGTTCAATTTCATTACTAATAATTAGTCTGTTTAGATTTCCTCTTTCTTCCTGATTCAGTTTTGAAAGATATTTCTATGAATTTATCCACTAAATAGTACGGTAGGATACCATTAGTGTTCTTCCAAAAGAAAAAGGAAAATATGCCTCAAATTTTCTAAGTAATATTCATATTATTACCAGGATTTCAAGATTTCCATAAAAATGGAACAACAGGATGTCATAGTATAAGTTTAAGATGTATGTATTGATTTGATACACATACATTGCAAAATGATTATTATCATAGTATTAGATAACATGTTCCTCATGTTACATAATTCATTTGTGTGTGTGTATGATAACATTTAAGATCTCTCAGCAATTTTCAAGCATTATGAACTATTGTCACGATGATTTACATTAAATCCCAGAACTTACTCATCTTATAACTAGAAGTTTGTACCCCTGACCAACATCTCCCTCGTCCTTCTCTCCCCACCCTCGCCCCCCCTTCATCCTGCTTCTGGTAATCACTACTCTACTCTTAGTTTCTATGAGTTAGGCTTCTTTAGATTTTACATATATGTGATACTGCACAGTATTTCTCTCTCTGGATTACTTTCCTTAGCATAATTCCCCCCAGATTAACCCATGTTGTTGCAAATGACAGGATTTCCTTCTTTTATAAGGCTGAATAATCATCCATTCTGTGTGTGTGTGTGTGTGTGTGTGTGTGTGTGTGTGTGTGTGTTGGTGAGTATAAGGATGGATGGACAGACATATAAATAGGGAAGGTGTGATTATAACCAAATAAATGGATAAATTCCTTTCACCCATCAGGACACACTGATGCTGTATCCATACCTTCCCTATTGAATAATATTACTGCAATGAACATATAATAAGTATAATTACATCTTTGAGACAATGATTCCATTAACTATTGATACACAGAGGTATGGTTGCTAGCTCATATGTATGGTAGTTCTATTTTTAATTTCTTAAGGAACCTCGATACTGTTTTCCTTAATGGCTAAACTGATTTACTTTCTCACCAACAGTGCACAAAAGTTCCTTTTTCTCCACGTTCTCATCAACAGATACCATTTTCTTTTTTCTATTATAGTCATTCTGACAGGTGGGAAGTGATATCTAATTGTGGTTTTGATTTTCTTTTTCCTGATGATTATTTATATTGAACACATTTTCATATACTTGTTGCCATTTGTATGTCTTTGAAAAAAATGTCTGTTTGGGTCCTTGGCCTATTTTTAATTGGATCATTTGTCTTTCTTTCTTCTTCTTTTTTTTTTTTTTTGCTATTGAGTTACATGAGTTGTTTATATATTTTGGATATTAACTCCTTATCATATATGATTTGCAAATATTTTCTCTTATATAGATTGCCTTTTCATTTTGTTGGTGGCTTTTTTGCAGTGTAGAACTTTTATTTTGATGTAGCCCTAATTGTTTATTGTTTATGTTGTTTGTACTTTAGGTGTTATATCAAAAAAATTATGGTCAAGACCAATGCCAAGGTTATTTTCTCCTAGGAATTTTAGGTTTTTCAGTTTGCATGTTAAGGACTTCAGTCTATTTTGAATTTATTTTTCTATATAAGGGTCCAATTTCATATTTCTGCATGTGGCTATCCACTTTTCCCAACCATTACTGTGCAGATTGTCCTTTCCCCATTGAGAATTCTTGGCTCCCTTGTCAAATATTAATTGATGATATATGTTGAGTTTATTTTTGAGCTCTCAATTCTGGTCCATTGGTCTATGTATAAAATTTCATGCCAGAACCATACTGTGTTGATAACTCTGGACTTGTCATATAGATTGAAAACAGTAAATATGATGCCTCTGGCTCTGTTCTTCTTTTAGGATTGCTGTGTATATTTGGGGTATTTTGTGTTTCCACAGAAATTTTAGATTTTTTTTTCATATTTCTGTGAAAAATGCCATTAGAATTTTTGAAAGGATTGCATCGAATCTATAGACATTTAGGGTAGTATGGACATTTTAACAATATTATTTTCATCCATGAACACAGGATATCTTTCCATACAGTGCCTTTTCAATTTGTTCCATTAGTCTTGTTGTCTTCAATGCAGAGAACTTTCATCTCCTTGGTTAAATTTATTTCTAAGTACTTTTTTGTTTTTGATGCTGTTGTAAATGATAGCTTTCTTTGTCAGATATTTCGTTGTTAGTGTATAGGAATGCAACTAAATTATGTTGATTTTGTATCCTGCAACTTTATTGAATTTAGCTTCTTTTGACTTTTTTTTGGTGGAGACTTGAGGATATTCTATATATAAGATCATATTATCTGCAAATAAAGACAATTTTACTCTTCCCCTTCTATTTGGATTCTTCTTATTTGTTTTTCTTGCCTGATTATTTGAGTTTAGACTTCTAGTACTGTGTTAAATATACAGGGTGAGAGTGGGTACCCTTGTTTTTTTCCAGACCTTAGAGGAAAAGCTTTTAACCTTTCACTCTTGAATATAATATTGGCTGTGGATTTGTCCTGTATGGCCTTTATTGTGTTGGAGTATGTTCTCTCTATACCCAATGTGTCAAGTGTTTTCTTCATAACAGGATGTTGTATTTTGTCAAATGCCTTTTTGGTCACCTTTTGATATGATCATATAACTTTTCATTCTAGCAATGTGGTACATCACATTAATTGACTTGCATATGTTGAAACACCCTTGCATCTCAGGGATATATCCCACGTGATCACGGTGCATTATTTTGTTAATATGCTGTTGAATTAGTACCATTTTTTGGAGATTTTTGAATCTATATTCATTAGGGATATTGGTTTGTAGTTTTCCTGTGGTGTCCGTATTTGGCTTTTGTGTCAGGATAATTTTGGCCTTTTAAAATGAGTTTGGAGGTGTTCTGTCATCTCCAAATTTTTAGAAGAGTTTGAGAAAGGTGGGTATTAATTCTTCTTTAAAGATTTGGCAGAAATCACCAATGAGAAACCCACTTGGTCCTGCTTTTTTTCTGTCTGGAAAAGTTTGTGATAATTGATTCATTCTCTTTATTCATTATTGGTGTGTTAAGATTCTGTATTTCTTCAGGGTTCAGGCTTAGTAGGTTGTATTGTTATCATTTAACTATAGTAGCCTGTTATACTCCTTTGTATTTCTGTGATAACAATTGTAATGTCTCTTTTATTTCTGATTTTAAGTCTTGCTTTTTTTTTTCCTTCTTTTTTTTAGTTCAGCGAAAGGCTTGCCAATTCTGTTTATCTTTTCAAAACACCAGCTCTTTCTCTTGATCTTTTCTATTGTTTTTCTGCTATTCCATTTATTTCTGTTCTGATCTTTGTTATTTCTTTCCTTATATCAACAATAGGTTTAACTTTTTTGTAGTTCCTTGAGGTATAAAGTTAGGCTATTCATTTGAGCTCTTTTTTTTTTTTCTTTATGTAGGTATTTATTGCCGTAAAGTTCCTCTTAGCCCTTACAAGTGCTTTTGCAGGACGTGTGGGTGGCTCAGTTGGTTAAGCTGCTGCCTTCAGCTTAGGTCATGATCCCAGGGTCCTTGGATTGAATCCCAGATCCAGCTCCTTCCTCTCTCTCTCTCTCTGACAAATAAATATATAAATAAATAATCTGTTAACAACAACAAAAAAGTACTTTTGCTTCATCTTACAGGTTTTGATATATTTTTTTAAGATTTTATTTATTTATTTGACAGACAGAGATCACAAGTAGGCAGAGAGTTAGGCAGAGAGAGAGGAAGAAGCAGGCTACCCTCTGTGCAGAGAGCCCGATGTGGGGCTCCATCCCAGGACCCTGAGACCATGACCTGAGTTGAAGGCAGAGGCCCTAATCCACTGAGCCACCCAGGTGCCCCGGTTTTGATATGTTGTGCTTCCATTTTTGTTTTAAGATATTTTTAAAATTTCCTTTTGATTTCTTATCTGCATCACTGGTTGTCAGGAGTATGTTAATTTCCACATCTTTATGAATTTTCCTTGGTTCCCTCCTACTACTGGTTTCTAGTTTAATGTCACTGTGGATGGGAAAGAGAAGTGGTATAATTTAAATATATTAAATATATGACTCTGTCATATGACCTGTCCAACAAATTGGTCTGTGGTTATGTCAAAGCATGTGTATTATGTTGATGTTGGATGAAATGTTCTATACTTAACTGGTTAAGTCTATTTGATCTAGAGTATGGTTCGAGTCCAAAATTGTGTGAATTTTCTGTCTGGGTGCTATATTCATTGACAAAAGTAGGGTATTAAAGTCCCTTAGTATTATTGTATAGTTGTCCTTTCCTCCCTTCAGATCTGTTAGTATTTGCTTAATATACTTATGTGCTTCTGTGTTGGGTGCATATATACTTTATAATTCAGTATTTTCCTAATAAACTGATCTGCTTATCATTATATGACATTGCTTGTCTCCTATTAAGTTTGGCCTAAAGTCTGTTTGTCTCATACAAGTATAGCTACCTCTGCTTTCTTTTGGTTTCCACTTTCATTGTGTATCTTTTATCCAATTCTTCATTTTGAGCTAACATATGTCTTTAAAAGCTAAAGTGAGTTTCTGTTACAGGCAGCATATAGTTGGTTTTTCTCTCTTTTTGTATCTGCCTACCCACTGTATGGCTTTTGATTGGGGAATTCAATCCATTTGCATTTAAAATAATTATTGATTGGTAAGGACTTAGTGTTGCCATCATACTAATTAATTTCTGGCTGTTTGGCAGTTCCCTTGTTACTTCCTTTCCCTCTTGATGACTGCCTTTGTGAATGGATACTTTTCTTAGTGGTATGTTTGATTCCCTTCTCTTTATCTTTTATGAATCTACTGTGCATTTTTGCTTTGTGATTACTATGACACTTCTATAAAACATCAATGTAATAGTATATTTTATACTGATAACAATTTAATTTTGCATAGAAAAGTTGCCTTTACTTTCACCTTTTATGTTTTTGATGTCACAGTATCTTTTTACATTATATATCCCTTAACAAATTATTATAGCTGTAGCAGTGTTTAGTACTTTTGTCCTTTAAAATTTATACTAAAAAAGTTAACACACCACTATAATATTATTTTCAATCTGACTTATGCTCACCTCTACTATTGTGTTGTATATTTTCATATGTTTTCATATTACTAATTAGCATCCATTAATTTTGGCTTAAAGAATTCCCTCCAGCTTTTCTTGTAAGGTAGGTTGAGTGCTGATATCTTCATTGCTAACAAAAGCTGAGGAAGTTTATTATCTTGCCTTCATTAAAGAAGGATAGCTTTGCTGGGTAAATTATTATTGATCATTTTTAGGGGGAGGACAGAAGCTTGGTTCTTCCTTTTTCATCATTTTGTTGGAGATGTTATGCTACTGGTCATCAAAAACTGATTTTTGAATAAACCAATATTAATAGTTAAAAATTTTATTTTGCAGAGGAATTTCCTTTTAGCATAGCCTCAAATCTTAATTCTGTAAAATTTGAATATGAATGCATTATTTGGATTAGTATAAATAAATTAACATTTAAATCTGCAATATCGTAAAACATACTTTGGGTAGCTCAGCCTTGACCCAAACCAAATATTAAGAGAGACTTTTTGTGATAATCTTTTATTTATAATGTAATCTAATATTTGGTCTCTGAGGTCAGAATTTAGTAAAATAAAGCCAAAAACAAAACACCAAACTATTGAAAACTTTAGACAATAATAAAAAACTTTAAAAAGAAAACTTGTAATATTTTATTTCACTATAAAGAATATGTGAACTCAGGTCAATTTTCTGTCTGATGCAAGCTATAATTACACAACAGAGTTTCTTAATTAATAGTAACTAATAGGTAGTCTTTGGAGGTAAAAATTATTTAGGAAGAATAATGTCTAGAAATATCATGCAGGATAAGCCAAAATAGGAGTAGTGAGTCAGGCCTACATTTAGTATGCATTTTTGCAAAGAAAGTAAAGAATAATTTTGAGACAATTATATAGTTATTTTACTTTTTTATCTTCCTTTTATAGGAATGTGGGCTTGCTGCTTTATTTTCAATTGATAACTTGCATAACCTACATGAACTACAGAATTGTTCTGTCTTCTAGAGTTTTTTTATTATTATAGACAGAGACTTAAATGATGAATTCTAAGGTTGGATTCTGCTTTCACTCTAGGCAAAGAATAATGAAGTATACTAGCGAGGTTTGTAGTAACATCCTAATGTTACTCCAATTATGCAATAAATCTTTATTTTTTTAAAAAAGACTTCCTCCTACAATTGGTTCAATTTTTTCATGTGTTGCTGTAGTACATATAAATGCATATCTATTGAATTAATGTTCCCTGTATATTTAAGTTGTGTACTATTTTTTCCTATTCTTTGTTGATTTTGACCTTGATATATATACTTTTTTAAAGATTTCATTTATTTATTTGACAGACAGAGATCACAGGTAGGCAGAGAGGCAGACAGAGAGAGAGGGGGGAAAAGCAGGCTCCCTGCTGAGCAGAGAGCCCGATGCAGGGCTTGATCCCAGGACCCTGGGACCAGGACCTGAGCTGAAGGCAGAGGCTTTAACGCACTGAGCCACCCACCCAGGCACCCCTACAATAAATGTTTATTAAATGCCTATCATATGCAAGAGGTTGAGCAACATGCTTTATTCTGCTGAAACAAATTAAATGCTTATCCTAAACTTGGTTATGGTTATCTTGATGAGAATAAATTTAGTCCCTTTGTTCATTCAAGTCAAACAATATATGTATGGAAAGAAAAAATGAGCGACTGTAGAAATATAGAAATGTAAAACTTAAAATGTGGAGGTAGAATTCACCAAGGCTAGACCAGGGCCTGCCAGTAGATCATGGAAACTCAACAGTTTTTCCTACTATAGCAATATCCATAAGAGACTAAGTTGTATCACTCCCATACTCTTCTTAAATGCTTATGGGACTTTGAGAAAATTTTTTAAATGCTGTTTCTTGGTTTCCTTCAGTGTGGTAAGTGGGTATTGATAATGCCCTCATTTGAATTTTATATAGTTAACAAAAAGGAAAATAGAAATTCTCACAAAGTTCTTGGTGCAGATTAGGTCTTTATTTCTTATTCCCTTTTGCTCTTGTAAGAATTGTGTGATGAAAAAAATCTGTGACATGTTTGAGCTTAAGCGGATTGTACCTTTTGATTTGCCTCATTTGAATGTTCAATTCCATCATCACCTTCTTTAGGAGTATTCTGGATTTTAAGGTCTAATTTTAGTAAAACCCATATAATTTTAAAATTAAGAGCTGGGGAAAAAATTACTATTTGTGTTTATGTTATCCTTGCCTTTTTTTTTTTTTTTTTAACCAGGTGAGGAGAGGACTTTAGGCAATTTGACTAACATCGCTAGTTAGTGTCACAAACAGAATTTAAACCGAGCCCTGCAGATTGCAAATTCCTGTCCTTCACACTAAAAAAACCATCATTTTCATTAGTGTAACCACCGCCTATAGTAGGACATTGGGTAGGACATCTGTCCCTACTCTTACATGTGTTGATAACACTTACTGCACTGTGTCAGAACACACACAACCAAGGTACTAGTCATGCTGACCATTTTGTTGATGGTATTTCACCAAAGAGAAATGATTTTCACAGCGAGAGAGACTTACTAAGAACATTTTTTTCTTCTGTAGCACTTTAAATCACATTTGAGTGTCATTAAGGTTCTGACTTTTTGACCTCATCTTTCAAGTTAGGAAAAAGAAGCAGTAGATACAAAGATGTTTTTGTGACTACATATCACTGAAAGCATTAATTGATTTTATCTGTTTATAGGGAAGACATATTCTAATAGAATAGAAGCATCCTTCAGACTTTATGAAAGAGTTGCCCAGAGATAAAGGACTGAGATTATCACCAATAAAGAAATCCTATTTTTTTTTCCTGATAGTTCTGTTTAACATAGAAAAAATTAACTGTCTTAATGGGATTGACTGAAGTTAAAATCATAGATTAAGTGAGACATATTTATAACATCTTTGTTGTGCTTAAAATGCACAGACACAGCTCTCTGTGTCCACTCCCTTACATCTTTCCTCCCAGCCTCCAGACGTCATTGTTAACTCTGCTCTTAGCCAAACAATCCAAGTTCTACAATATTCTCCAAACTCAGATGACAGTAAGGCTAGTAAAAATACTTGGATTCTTCTTCAGAGCTTTATATCTCTTTGCCTTTTAGAGTGCTAGAGAGATTATTGAGTTTTTTCTTACACAGAAAGTATGTAGCTTTTGGAGAAAAACACTTACCAAAGAATAAAAAAACAAAAATAATTATTGAATAGTAATATCAATATGTACATCAAATAAAACAGTGCTATGATTATTTAGTTGTATAAGGGGGCTTATAAACAGTGAGAGTCTGAAGTTAATCACCTCATTGACTACATATATCTGTAAGATCTATGCACCTTATCCCCTAAAAATTCTCATGTAGCTTACTCATAGGAAGATTTCCTTTTTCTGATAGATTTAGAGTGCAACCTCTTCATTAATACATATGATGTGTTCACCACTCATCTCTTATTTAATGTCAAGAGCCAAGGAAGAGTTTGCCCTGTATTCTCAGTAAAATGCCTCGGGCACGTTTACCACTTGGCTCTTTTCTATTACCAATTCCCCTAAGTTCAGATTTTAGCTTTGCAGTCATACATCATGTTCTGATACCTCTTCATAAGACCAGCTGGATGTCTGCCTTTTCTGTCTCTTGTGCTGTATTCTTTCAGTGCTGAGATTCTGCCTTGTGCCTTTGTTTTATGTTGTTAGATCCAGAAATTTATGCCGGGATCTTAACTAAGCTCTTATTTACAACTGATCTTGGAGTATTGCCCTTTCCCTGGGCCTGAAATTTTGTTGGTCTTTGTTTATTTCCACAGTGTGTGTGCATAAGCATGGGTTACAGAATGATTACCAGACTGAAACAAATACATAGATTGAGACTGGTTATTGAACTCTTGTAGAAACAAAAATTTAGTTCCCTTATTTTGATTGAGAATCTAGAGCTGTTCACGCTTTAATGGTTCAGAGAAATAAGGACAAATGCACAACATGGACACAGGAGGCAGCTCCTGTTCAATCTCTGGAATGTGTGGTAACAGTAGACCTTCCATTATTCTAAAAGGACAATACCTAGGGTAGAGTGACAAAAAGGATACTTTCCTTGACTCATTTTTAAGACTCCTGGTCAACTGTAACTGCCACCATTGCAATCCATCATGTCACTTAAAGGAGACTCCATAACAACTATACCTTAATTTGTACAAAAGTATAAGCACTCTGGCCCCTGTAGTAGAATGCACCTGTCGGCTCTTACCATACATTTATCTTAGACACAGTCTATTTATAGGAAACGTTGAAATATATGGTTCATCCATTTTGGATTAGCTACTCACGTGAGCTATACTTTTTCTAGTCTCTAGAATAACATTTACTTTGTCTGTTGAAAGGCCGTGTTTCCTAAATTGCAGTTTAATATTTAAAATGTGGTCTTTATCCAAGTGCACTTTAAGGTGCCTCCACACAAAACTCATTAGTGTATTAGTCGTAACTATTGGAAGCTATTGGTGATATTCCTTAGTTTCATCTTTATGAGGTTCCACAGAAGAAAATTATTTTGGAGACTAATATCACAATTATATTGGTTTTTCACTTAGAGTCATGAATTACATTCTTTCGAATGTAATTATTGATGTAATTCTTGAATTACATCCTTGAGTTTGTTGTTAAAAAGAAGTTAAACACAAAATTTGAAACCTTAATCAGTAAGCCTGCTACTTCAAATGTTCTCTAAAATGGAATATGGCAAAAAGATGAGGAAAGATAAAAAGAAGGGGTGAAAGAAGAAAGAAAAGAAAGAGTATCTATTTGGCTTTACCTTTTGACTACTAATACTCACTTCTGACGTTAATTCCTCACAATCAATTCAGGAAATACTTCTAGTACAGTGTCTTGTTCTTCTGCATGGAAGTTATTAATTTGCCTTCTTGTACTTAATTTATACATAAAATAATTATAAATGCCCACTAGAAATAAGCATTCAAAATCCAGAGCCATTTGTACATTAAAATTTGTGAATACTGATTGGATTTGAAAAATACAAGAGTCACCAATTAGATTTCTTTCTTTCACAGCAACTTCAAAGTGATTTATGTAGCATTTCCATTTACTAGCAATGGATTATTTGATAAAGAAATAAAACAATCCCAGGCACCTGGGTGGCTCAGTCCATTAAGTATCTGCATTTAGCTCAGGTCACGATCCCAGGACCTAGGGATGGAGTCCTGCATTAGGCTCTCCAGCTTCTCCCTCTCCCCCTGCCCCCAACTAGTGCTCTCTCCCTCTCTCTCTCAAGTAAATAAATAGTTATCTTTTTAAAAAAGAAATAAAACACCCCCATTTATAACATCAAAAATAAAACACTTAGATAAGTATAACCCATGAGTTTAACATTTTAAATAAATTTAATCTTTATGATGAAAACAAGATACTGATGAAAGAGACTGAAGAACAAATAAATGCAAAAATACCGCGTGTCCATTGATCAGAAAAAATAGTATTAAAATATCCATTAAATACCAAACCAGTTATAGATTTAGTGCAATCTCTATTGAGATTCCAATGGCACTTTTTTTTTAAATCCAGTGGCATTTTTTAAAAGAAATAGAAAAAAAAAATTTTAAATGTGTCCGAAGCCATGAAGGACCTGAAATAGTGAACACAGTCCTGAAAAAGAACAAAACTGGTGGCATTGCACGTCCTGATATTTTACTATATTGTAGAGTTAGATTCAAAACAGGATGGTACTGGCATGAAAACAGACACATAGACCAAAGAAAGAAAATTGAAAGCCCATAAATAAACTCATGTATGTGTACCAATTAGTATTTGACAAGGCATCCTTGAATACTCAACAGGAAAGGACAGTCTCTTCAATAAATGATGCTAAGAAAATTAGGTATTCATATGCAAAAGAATGAAACTAGACCCCTGTCTCAAATCATTCATAAAAATTATCTCCAAATGGATTAAAAATTTAAATGTGAAACCTGAAATCATGAAACTCCTATAAGCAAACATAAGGAAAAAGCTATTATCCAGCTTTACTGAGATATAATTGATACATAAAATTGTGTAAGTTTAAGGTATACATCATGTTGAGTTCATACATTTATAAATTGCAAAATGACTACCACAGTTGTATTAGCCACCACCTGCATCCTGACAGATAGGTATCATTTCTTTGTTGTGTTGTGAATATTTAAAATCTAACCCTTCAGCAAATTTTAAGAATATGAAGCAGTATTATTAGCTATAATCACTATGTTCTACATCAGATCCTTATTCTTAAACCTTGAAATTTGTTCACTTTGACCAACATTTACCTATTTCCCATACTAATCAACTCCTGGTAACCACCACTTAACTCTCTTACCCCTGAGTTTGTTTTTAGATTCCACATGTGAGTGTTAATATACAGTCCTGGTATTCCTCTTTCTGCCTTATTTCACTAAGCATAATGCCCTCAAGGTACATCCAAGTTATTACAGATAAACAGATTTCTTTTTTTATAATAGATATATAATAATCCATTGTGTGTATGTGTGTATTTCACATAGTCTCTATTTGTTTATGGACACTTCTGTCATTTTTGTATCTCAGGGTTTGTAAGGCAGTGAACATATAAGAGCAGTTACCTCTGTGAGATCTTGATTTTAATTTATTTAGATATAGAACCCAGAAATGGGGTTGCGTAATTTCCTGAAGAACCATGATACTGTTTTCCATAATGGCATTTGGACTTGAAATTTCCATCCCCATCACAAGTGCACTTCCTTACCACCCTTTGCTACCACTTGCCTTTTTGATGATAGCCATTCTAACAGGCCTGAGGGGATAGCTCAAGGTGACTTTGATTTGCATTTTTCTAATGATGTGTGTTGTTGAGCACCTTTTCACATACCTTTTGGCCATTCCTATGTCTTTATTGAAAAAACGTCTGGTCAGCCTTTAGGTACGCTTTTTAAATGGAGTTGTTCTTTTGCTATTGTGTTGTGTGTGTTCCTGATAGATTTTGGAATTAACTCCTTATCACATATATAAATTGCAATTATTTTCTCCCACTCTGTATTTTCACTTTCATGGGTATTTTTGAGTGTGTGGACCCAATCTATTTGATTTAATCCCACTATTCTATTGTTGATTTTGTCAGTTGTGTTTTGCTGTTATGTCAAGGAAATCACTGCTGACACCAAGGTCAAGGAGTTTTTCCGATATATTGTAACTGGAATTTTACAATTACAGGTCTTAAATATAACTCTTTAATCCCATTTGAAGTTGATTTTCTTGGTTAGTGTAAGATAGGGGTCTAGTTTAATATTTTTGCATGCGGTTATCTAGTTTCCCAACCCCATTATTGAATAGACGATTCTTTACCCACTGAGTATTCTTAGATAATATTAGTTGACAATATATGCATGGGTTTATTTCTGAGCTCTTCACTCTGTTGTATTGATACATATACCTGATTTTATGTCAGTACCATACTGTTTTGATTATTATAGCTTTGCACTCTATTTTGAAATTAGGAACTATAATGTCTCCTGCTTTGTTGCTGTTCTTTTTTTTTTTTCCATGATAACTTCAACTTTTCAGGGTCATATTGCCTTGTTGAATTTTAGGATTATTTTTTCTATTTTTGTAAAAGAAATGCCACTGAAATTTTGATAGGGTTTTCCCTGAGTCTGTAGATGTTTTTAGGTAGTATGGACATTTTAAAAAATACCGTTTTGATTCAAGAACATGGGATACCTTTCTATTTATTTTTGTCTTGAATTTCTTTTATTAGTGTCTTAGAGTTTTTAGTGTAGAGGTCTTTTTCCTCCTTGGTTAGATTTTTTTGTAAGCATTTTATTGTTTAAATGCTGTTGTGAATGGGATAATTTTCTGAATTTCTTTGTTAGGTATTTTTTTATTACATAGAAGCACAACTGTTTTCTGTTACTGATTTTATATCCTGTAACTTCATTGGATTTATTATTCCAAGCATTTTTTTGTAGTCTTTAGAATTTTTATATATAAGATCATATCATATGCAAACATTTTACATTTTTTTTTCCTGCTGATTGCTCTGACCAGGATATTCAGTACAATGTTGAATCAGAGTGGAGTGAGTGGGCACTTTGTCTTGTTCTGATTGTAGAGGAACAGCTTTCAATTTTTCACCATTGTGTATGTGAATATGGGTTTGTCACATATGGCCTTGATGTTGTTGAAATACATTCCTTTTATACCCAATGTGTTGAACGTTTTTAACATGAAATGTATTTTGTCACATGCTTTTTTGTATCTGAGATACTTTTTATATTTCATTAATGTGTATCACATTTATTTGCAGTTTTTTAACCAACCTTGCATCCCAGTGGTAAACCCCACTTGATTCTGATGAATGATTCTTCTAACTTGCTGTTGAAATCAGTTTGCTATTTTGTTGAGAATGTTTACATCCATATTCATGAGGGCTATTGGTCTGTAATTTTCTTTTTTTATAGCATCCTTAACCATCGTTGGTATCAAGATAATGCCAGCTTTGTAAAGGGAATCTGGGAGTGTTCCCTCCTTCCATTTTCTGGATAGGTTTGAGAACAACTGGCATTAATTAATTTTAGCAATTGTTAATTTTGGCAGAATTTAGTGGTGAAACCATCTGGTCCTGCCTTTTCTGTTTTGGGAGGTTTTTTGATTACTAATTCAGTATCATTACTTAATATTGTTCTTTTCAAGTTCTTCCTTTTTCAGTCTTAGTAGGTTTTATGTTTCTAGGAGTTTACCCATTTTTCTTAAGCATCTAGTTAGTATATAATTGTTCACAGCATTCTCATGATTCTTTGTTTTTCTGTGGTATCAATTACAATGTCTCCTCTTAGTTCTTAGTCTACTTAAATGACCATTTTATCTTGCCAGCAAAACAAAAAAAAACAAAAAAAAAACAACAAAAACAAAAACAAAAAAACAAAACAAATAGCTCTTAATCTTTATTATTCTTTCTGGTCTCCATTGCTGCTCTAATCTTTCTTACTACCTTTCTTCTGCTAACTTTTGGCTTATTTTTTTTCTTCTGAGTTCCTTAAACTATAGGGTTAGATTTTTAAGAAATTTCTTATTTTTTTCATGTAGGCATTTATCAGGTAAAGTTCTCTCTTAGAATGGCTTTTTCAGCATCCCATAGGTTTTGATATATTGTGCTGCTTCCTTAATTTGTTTCAAAATGCTTGATTTCCCTTTTGATTTCTTCTTTGACCCACTGGTTATTCAGTGGTGTTGTGTATTTGTGAATATTCCCACTTTCCTTCTGTTACTCTTTTCTAGGTTTTCTAGGTTTATACTGTTATCATTGGAAAAGATGTTTGGTATGATTCCAATCTTCTTAAATTAGTGAAGACTTGTTTTGTGACCTGTCAGCGACTGATCCTGGAGAGTATTTCATGAGCATTTGAGAAGAATGTGTATTCTGTGGCTATTGAGTGGAATGTCTAAATATGTTTGTTAAGTCCATCTAGTCTAATGCATATTATAAGTCCAACATTTACTTATTGATTTCATTTGGATGATCTATCCATTTTTTAAAGTATGCTCTTAAAGTTTTCTACTATTATTGTGCTGTAACCTATTTATGACTATGAAAGCTCCCTGAATAATTGAAATTTTTATCATATAATGACTATTTTTGCCTTTTGTTACCATTTCTGACTTAAAGTCCATTTCCTTTGATACGAATACAGTTACCTCTGCTCGTGTTGGTTTCCACTTGGATGAAACATCTTTTGCCATTCCTAAACTTTGAATTATGTGTGTCCTTAAAGCCAAGATGAGTCCTGTTTTATCCATTCAGTCAGTCTTTGCTTTTTGATTGGGATATTCAATCCATTAATGTTGAGAGTAATTATTGATAGGTGTGACAATTCATTCTCTCTATATTTTATAGAAATAACTTAATCTAAGGACGGGATTATTAGACCCTACAATCCATAGCCAGCAAGTCAGAAGCACAAATGATAACCTGGGCAGCCTCTCTGGGTAGATAGTGTCAGCATTGAGTTAAATTGTAGGATACCCAGCTGATATGTGAGAAACCCTCACACCCACATCAGAGTTGGGTTCAAAACCTTATTTAATAGGTAACGATTTACTAATTCCAACTTGCTATTTTCTGATTGGTCATTCCTTTTTAAAATTCCATTCCTGGACCTTTTTTATGTAAATAAGTGATTTTCCTTAGTGGTATGCGTTGTTGGCATTGCTTTAGCTTTTGTGTATCTACTAGAGATATTTGCCTTGTGGTTCCCATGAGGTTTACATAAAATATCTCATCAGGATAAGATCTTATTTATAAAAATTTAACTTAGATTGCACTCAAAATTCTTTCCTTTTACTACTGCCTTTTATTTTCTTGTCATTAGTATTTTAATTGTATATCTATTATCTAACACTGAATCTGTAGCTATTTTTAATACTTTTGTCCTTCAACCTTTACTCTAGTTACCACATTAACATATTAACAGTATGAGTGTATTCTGAATCTGGCAATTTGCTTGCCTATACCATGGTGTTGTATATTTTCAGGTTTACTCATTGTTAATCAGTGTCCTTTTTCAGTATGCGAAATTTTAAACATTTCTTGTAATCCAGGTTTAGTGGTGATGAATTCCTTCAGCTTTAGTTTATTAAGGAAGGGTTTTAGTGTTTTATTAAACCTTTGATTTATAGGTACAACTTTGCTAAGTAAAGTTGTACCTATAAATTGGTTGTACATATAAGTTGGTTGCTACTTTCTTTCTCTTATCAGTTTTTAAAAAATATTTTATTTATTTGACAGAGAGAAATCACAACTAGGCAGAGAGGCAGGCAGAGAGAGAAGGAAGCAGGCTCCCCGCCAAGCGGAGAGCCCGATGCGGGGCTCGATCCCAGGACCCTGGGATCATGACATGAGCTGAAGGCAGAGGCTTTAACCCACTGAGCCACCCAGGCACCCCTCTCTTATCAGTTTTAATGTATCCTCCCTTCTCTCCTGGCCTAAAAGAGGTCTGCTGAAAAATTTGTTGATAGTCTGGTAGGAAAACCTGTTTTCCTTGCTATTTTTAAAATTCAATTTAGTTTTGGCCTTAGATAATTTTATTGTTACATGTCTTGGGGAAGAACTTTGGAATGAAATTCTGAGCTGACTCATGTGGATCATGAACTTGTATAACCAAATTTCTCTCTCTAGGAAGTTCTAAGCCATTATTTCTTTACATAAGGTTTCTACTCATTTCTTCCTCTGAGACTACCAAATACATACATTATTTCTTTTAATGGTCTCCCATAACCCCTATAGAATTTCTTCATTCTTTTTCATTCCATTGTATTATTTCAGTTGACCTATATTCTAGATCATGGATTCTTCTTTTTGCTTATTCAAGTCTGTTACTTAAGATTGCTCTTAAATTCTTCAGTCATTGTATTCTTAAGCTCCCAAATTTCTGTCCGTTCTTTTAAATTATGTCTCTTTATTGAGCTTTTCCTTTTGTTCTTATATTATTTATCTCTATTCTCTTGTAGCTCTCTAAGCATTGTTATAGAATAAGTATTTTCAATTCTTTATTAGGCAATTCTGGATCTCCATTTCTTTGGGACCAGTTACCAGAGATCTACTTTATTCTTCTGGTGGAGCTGCTTTTCTGGCTCTTCATGATCCCTGTATCCTATATGTGCATTTGAAGAAGCAGTCACCTCTTCCAGCTTTTATGGATGAGTTTTGGTAAGGGAAGGCTTTTACTGGTAGAAGCTAGCACAATTGACTTATGCTAGGACTCCAGGTTTAGCAGTGAGACAAGGTCTGAGGTAGGGGTGATGATTTTTTCATCCATGGCATTGTGGACCAGAGCATCACCAACTGTGTGCTTTTTGGCAAGCATTACTGGGGATGACAGTTCTTGCAAAGACTGCTGATTGTACTAAGCAACACCTTCTGGACCTGTAGATAGGGATCAGGCCAGGCTGTGCTGATACCCAGAGCTAGTGGTGCACACAGACAGCTGCGGATGAATGTCTAGTGGCAGACACATCTGGCAGTGCAGTCATATGGGCACAAGTGGCAGGATCATCTATGGTTCCCTTGCATCAGTGAAGGACCTGGGTATCATTGTGCTCACCTATGGCTTTGTACTACACCAAAGGTCCATGCAAGTCTTCAGCTAGAATGACTAGCTGCTAGTGGACACAGTGGTTCTTGCTAGTGACAGACAGCAGGGTTTATTCCATACCTCCAAGCAGCTATGGGGGACCTGGATGGTGGTGTGCTATTCTTTGGCCACACACTCTTCTCCTGGGCATGCTTTAGGGAGAACCAGTAATGGGTATTGGGCTGGCTATATGCCTGAACCAAGCCAGACTGGGGGGCTATCAGTGTATTAACCTGGAACTATACATTCCCTTCTGTGCATAACTCCAGTATGTTGCTCTTCCAGAGGTCTTTTAATTCATGCATAACTATCTAATCATTGATTTTTGTGAGGGAATAAGAAAAGTGGGATCTCCTATATCACAGTTGTTTTTTTTTTCCTCCAAAATCTGGGAAAAAGCCTCTTGACATGAATCTTGGCAATCGTTTTTCGATAGAACATTTAAAGTAGAAATAACAAGATTAAAAATAAAGAAATAGGACATCAAAGAAACAAAATGAAAACAAAACCTATAGAATGAGGGAAAATATTTAAGGAACTCCTCTAACTCAATAGTATAAACAAATAATCCAATTTAGAAATGCACACAGGACCTGAATAGCCACTTCCCGAAGAACATATTCAAATGGCTAACAGGTACAGTGGTAAACATCACTAATTATTAGGGCAAGGAAAACAAAAACCACAATGAGATATAAAATCATGACTGTTAGAAGGGCTATCATCCAAAAGTCAATAGATAACAGTATTGATGAGGACATGAAGAAAAGGGAACCTTTGAGCACTGTTAGTGGGAATGAAGAAGTGTAGTGCTTGCTCAAAAAAATAAAACTACCATTTGATCTGGCAATCCCACTTCTGGGTATGTATCTAAATATATTGTAATATACATACCAATATACATACCCACTGTATGTATATACTTATACAAATGTGTGTGTATATGTATGTATATATAGATACATACATAAAAATACTGTTTAGCTATAAAAAAAAAAAAGGAAAGTCCTGCCATTTATGATAACATGGATGGACTTTTGGGGCATTAGACTAAGTGAATGACATAAGTCAGGGAAAGCCAAATCCTGTCTTATAAATCAAACTCATTGAAATAGAGATCAGGTTTTGGTTGCTGGAGGCAAGAGGTGGAAATGAGAAATAAGTTCTAGAGATGTAAAATATAGCACAATGACTATAGTTAACAATACTGTATTGTGAATATGAAAATGCTAAGAGAAAATCTTAAAAGTTCTCATTACATGGAAGGAAAAATTGGCATGTGAAATGAATTTTAACTGATTGTCTTGTAAACATTTTGCAGAATATACATGTATCAAATCATTATGCTGTATACCTTAAAACTTGTACAATATGTCTATTACATCTCATTAAAATTGGGGAAAAATATAAAAAAATGAACACTTAAACATGATTCTAAGACATTTCATTATCATATTCTTAAAGGAACAAATCACTATATAATACCTAATAGTAGTTACATCCTGTGAACAAACATTTTTGGTTACTATTTAGAAGGTAGATAAATTAAGATGATATCAAGGTCACACAATAAATAAATAATTAAGTGATTCAAACACAAGTTTATCTGATTAAAAATTTATACACTTTTAGGCCTTAAGTCTGCCTCTCTTCTATTGAACATTTTTATGGTACTCTACCTCTTAGTGAAAATACCTAAATGTATGGTCATTGACCCACTATTTGAAAAAAAAAAAAAAAAAACAAAACTTTAAATCATCAATTCATTCATTCTTTCAAGAAAGAATTTTTGGGTGTCTCTTATGTTTTACACACTTTGCTTCTTATAACTAGTTGCTTGGAATACAAAATGAACAAGCTTGTTTCATCATGGAGATATTAGTCACAGCAGTTGGCCTAATTCTGACTTGAGTGATTCCATTTTCACATGCTTAAATCTTTCTTCTCAGGAAGATAAGTGATTAAACATGACAATTTCATTTTCACTTTTTGTAGCTAAGCTGCTGTTGTGCACCCTCTTAGAAATAGATCTACTTCAGAGAAGATGAACTGATATGAGCACTTTGTAGATGTTCAAATATTAAACAGTAATTCACAAGCTACTTTAGGATTTAATATGGGTACTCGGAGCCCCCTTTGGTTCTCAGGAATTGGTTGGTTAGAAGAAGAAAAAAAAAACTTCCATAAGCTGTTGTAGTTATTCAGGGAAGTTCACCATCTTGTTATAGGTAACATTTAGCTCATTAAATGATGTAATAAGAATAGTATTATCAAAATATATAGAATAAGCAGCAGCATCAGTCATCTAATGAATTCCTGGGTTATCCTCTGTTCTTCTGCAGAAAGGAAATTAGACCTCTAGATGCATATGCATAAAGCATTGGATTCGGAGAGCCGCAGCCCAAGTAAATGGATACCATGGAGAAGCATTATTGAATTGAGCTGGAAAAGCCACATCCCTACAAAATCTCAAAACTGACTCACAATGATGTGTTTCCAGAGAAGGGCTCCATATTGAGGAGAAACTTCTGGAAATGTAATTAAGAGTAGGACAGGGACCAAAAAAAAGGTAAATTCTAGATAAAAATGTAGAGAAACATAAGAAATCTCAGAAAGCTAACTGCCACATTTTAAAACAAAGCATAAAAACTACACTAAAGGGAAATCTGTAATGTTATAAAAGCTACCTTGAAACATACCTTCTTATGAAAATTCAGGAAGTTCAATGCATATAAAATGAGCAACACAAAGGTATTGAGGCCTTTATTAGTACCAAATAAATATGTAAAATACTGGAAAATGCCTAAAACTAGGTAATTTTTCTCCTTTAAAAAAAAGACATTTGAAACCCTTTTAAATTTCAAGAGTTTTTTGAAGTATAGTTTTAATATATCTTCTGTGTAGTCTGCTTTCTTGGTGAGATAGTTACCAGGTATTATTCACACACTGGAATTTATTTACATGCTTTCAAAAACTGCTAATTGGGGCACCTGGGTGGCTCAGTGGGTTAAAGCCTCTGGCTTCGGCTCAGGTCATGATCCCAGGATCCTGGGATCATGAGCCCCACATCAGGCTCTTTGCTCAGCAGGAAACCTGCTTCCTCCTCTCTCTCTCTGCGTACCTCTCTGCCTACTTGTGATCTCTGTCAAATAAATAAATAAAATCTTTTTTTAAAAACCTGCTAATTGCCTTCAAATTCATTTAACTTTTTAAATATAAAATTTCCTCACTGTGGTCAGTTGCTATTAAGGTATTATGTTGCTCCTAGGATCCTTAGGATTGTTTTTATTTCCAATTTTTCAGTTTTATGGGCTCACTTCTGAATTTTTATTTATGGTATGTCATGCCTTGAATAAATTTAACATTTAGGTTAGACATTAAATTCTTTTTGTTTTCTGGGCATGATTTCCTGGCTTGCACACTTATTTTTTTTTAAGTGTATTATCTTGCTCCTTAGTCTATTTTTTTTTTAAAGATTTTATTTATTTATCTGACAGAGATCACAAGTAGATGGAGAGGCAGGCAGAGAGAGAGGGAAGCAGGCTCCCTGCTGAGCAGAGAGCCTGATGCGGTACTCGATCCCAGGACCCTGAGATCATGACCTGAGCCGATGGCAGCGGCTTAACCCACTGAGCCACCCAGGCGCCCCTTAGTCTATTTTTCATTTCCTTATATTAGTAAGCTATCTGGCCTTAATATTCCTAAGGGAAAGAAGTGAGACAGATAATATTATAGGAACTGGTAATAATTATACACTTAATTGTAGAACTAGGAAGAAGTCTTGAAGAATGTGTAGTATGTAATGGCTGTATGAGCTGCTAGTCTGGACACAGTAAATTCTGTGGAAAAATTTTGCTAAAATTATAAACTATTTTCAGTAATGCTAGTGGTATTGATAGTCCACCACCTATAAAAGATACATATATTTTCTGATATTACAGATACACATATAATCTAAATATATATATATGTGTATTATTCTTCAACTTACTTCTAACTTAGTAGCAGTGAATATCCATTTTCTTTTCCCTTTACAAGAATCCAAGGCTAATACAAAATTAGCTGAGTCCATGTGTAGGACGAGCTCTGAAGAACCTGTCATAACAGATTGCAAGGTAGCTGTTAGTGATAATTAAAACCAGTTCTAAAAGGAACGAGAGAAAAGGGAACCAGTGAAATAAAGACCTGGATCTTTGATAAAAGTTCAGCCAGACTCATCACAAAAAAACAAAACAAAACAAAATAAAATAAAACAAAACAAAACAAAAATAAATAAAATCAGAAATGAAGTAATAAGAGACACCACAGAAATGCAAAAGAATATAACAAACTACTATAAAAAATGATATGCCTATAAATGGAACACCCTAGATAAATGAATAAATTCCTAGAAACATACAATTATCCCAAACTGAATCAGGAAGAAAGGTTCTGAACTGACCAGATACTAGTAATGAAATGGAATTGGTAATCAAAAGACCCCCAATAAACAAATGTCCAAAAGCAGGTGCAGTGACAGATGACTTCTTTTTTTCTTATTGAAATTTAATTTCCTGCTGGATAAATGTTTATTGTAAACATTTTTTTTTCAGCATAACCGTATTCATTGTTTTTGCACCACACCTAGTGCTCCATGAAATACGTGCCCTCCTTAATACCCACCACCTGGCTCCCCCAACCTCCCACCCCCACCCCTGCCCCTTCAAAACCCTCAGGTTGTTTTTCCGAGGCCATAGTCTCTCATGGTTCACCTCCCTTTCCAATTTCCCTCAACTCCCTTCTCCTCTCCTTCTAACCATCAGTTAGATTTTATGCTTATTCTACTCAAACTCTTCCAAAAAAGAGAAAAGCATGAAAAAACATTATGCTAGCATGAACCTTATAGCAAAACCAGACAAAGTGATTCTAAAAAAAAAATAGGACAGATCAATATCCCTGATGAACATAAATGCCAAGTATCCTTCACAAAATATTAGCAGACCACATGCAATAATCCATAAAATGGATTATTCACAACCATTAAGTAGGATTTATTTCAGGTAAGCAAAGATGGTTTAATATTCACAGATCAATCAACATAACACCACATTAATAAAGTGAAGAACAAAAACCATATCATCACCTCAGCAGATTCAGAAAAAGCATATAGTAAAATTCAAAATCCACTCATGATAAAAACTCTCAACAGAATGGGTTAGTGGGAACACACCCCTCAATACAATAAACACCATATATGACAAACTACAGCTAACATCATACTTGGTGAAAAGTGGATAGTTTTTTCCTCTAAGATCAGGAACCAGACAAGGATGTCCACTCCACCCCTTTTATTTAACATAGTACGAGAAGTCCTACCACAACAATCAGCCAACAAAAAGAAATAAATGGCATCCAGATTGGTAAGGAAAAGGCAAAACTGTCACTATTTGGAGATGGCATGATACTATACATAGAAAACCTTAAAAAACGCTGGCCAAAAAAATATTAGAACTAAGTGAATTCAGTGAAAATGCAGGATACAAAAAAATATAAATAAGTTGCATTTCTATACAGTAATAACAAGAAAATAATCCTATTTACAATTGCATCAAAAATAATAAAATACCTATGAATAACCTTAACCAAGGAGGAGAAAGACCTATACTCTGAAAACTATCAAGCACTGATGAAAGAAACTGAAGACAACACAAGTAGTAAATATAGCGTGCTCATGGATTGGAATAATTGATAGGGTTAAAATGTCTGTATTACTAAAAAAAAAAAAATCCACAGATTCAGTGTAATCCTTATCAAAACACCAATAGTATTGTTCACAGAACAAGAACAAATGATACTGAAATGTCTATGAACACAGAAAATGCCAGATTTCCAACCCAGTCTTTTTTTTTTTTTTTTAAGATTTTATTTATTTATTTGACAGAAATCACAAGTAGATGGAGAGGCAGGCAGAGAGAGAGAGAGAGAGGGAAGCAGGCTCCCTGCCAAGCAGAGAGCCTGATGCGGGACTTGATCCCAGGACCCTGAGATCATGACCTGAGCCGAAGGCAGCGGCTTAACCCACTGAGCCACCCAGGCGCCCCCCCAACCCAGTCTTAAGAACAATTCCAGATTTCAAGCTATACTACAAAGATATAATAATCAAAACTCTATGGTATTAGCACAAAACACGAATTAAGGAAACAGAACCCAAGACACAGGGTCACTGAATCCATGACAAAGGAGCCAAAAATATATAATAAGTAAAAGACAATCTCTTCAATAATTGGCATTGGGAAAATTAGCTACATGTAAAAGAATGAAACTGGACCACTTCCTTGCACCAAACACAAAAATAAAATGGATAAAGGCCTAAATGTGAGACATGAAACCATAAGAAATCTCTTTGACACTGGCTTTAGCAACATATTTGTGGATATATCTCCTCAGGCAAAGGAAACAAAAGAAAAAATAAGCTATTGGGATTATACCAAAATAAAAACTCTTGCACAGCAAAGAGAATCATCAATAAAATGAAAAGGCAATGTACTGAATAAGAGAAGATATTTGCAAACTATATATACATGGATGATTAATATCTAGAATATATAACAAATTCATACAACTTAACACCAAGAAAACTCAGTTTTTCAAAAGGCAGAGGATCTGAATAAACATTTTTACAAAGAAGACATACAAATGGCCAAAGACACATGGAAAAATGCTCAACATCACTAATAATCAGGGAAATGCAAACCAAAACCCCAGTGAGATATCATTTTACGCCTTCCAAAATAGCTAGAATCAAAAAGACCAGAAATAACTACATTGTTAAGGATGTGGGAAAAAGGAACCATTATGTGCTGTTGAAGGTAATGTAGAATGATGTAGCCCCTGTAGAAAATAGTATGGAGGTTCCTCAGAAAATTAAAAATAGAAATACCATAGCACCAACTAATCAGAGTGGCCAATTTATAACCCTGCCCAAAGTTAAACACAGCCTCCAGCTGGTGTTCCCAGAGAACCTAACTGGATATCACAGGAATCTACATACTCGGGATATAGTAGCACTTAGCAGGAGCCTGGTGAGTGACCCATCAATTCAAGGAACTTAGTGCATAGCTCTCTGCCTAATCTGATCCACAAATAAGAGCCTTTCCAGCCATGGGACTTGTATGGTGACCCTATCTGTGAAACTAATGCATAGACCTACTCACTGCTGAATGCAGCATTCAGCATCCTTGACTGAGAACCTAATTAGGGCACACAAGCAGCTGTTCAGCTCATCTTATAGTGCCATTTACAGTGACACTTGAGTAGAGAGCACAGAAAAACCAGTTGCCTCTTCAGGCCAGGGAATTTAGCACACAATCCTGCTTGATTTAGGTCCCCAAACAATGAACTATTCTGGCTACATGACTCATTCTGCTGTCCTGCCAATGCCAATGGAAGCTAATTCATAGCCTCACTACTCTTAATAGGAAACATGAAAAAAGTAATCAAGAAACCCATCATAGCCTTGCTTTAGCAACAAAACAGGCCAGAATAGAATGTGATGAAATATTCAAAATATTGAAAGAAAAAAATGTCAGCCAAGAATACTACACCCAGAAATGCTGTCCTTCAGAAATGAAGAAGAGATAAGACTTTATCTGACAAAAAGTGAGAAAGCTCATTACCACTAGATCTCTACAAGAAGTGCTAAAGAAGTTCTTCAAGCAGAAATAAAAAGACAATAATTAATGGTAAATAAATAAGTCAGAGATAGAGAAATATCATATGAATTCCTTGTATGTGTAATTTAAGGAACAAAACCAATGAACATAGAGGGAGGAAAGAGAGGCAAACCAAGGAACAGACTCTTATCTCTAGAAAGTAAACTGATGGTTACTGGAATAACTGATGTTTACTGGATGGTGCTGGGGGAATAGGTTAAATAGGTGATGGGTATTAAGGAAAGCACTTGTGATGAGCACTAGATTTTGTATATGTCACAAATCACTAAATTCTACCAGAAACCAACATTATACCACATGTTAACTGGAATGTACATAAAAATTTGGAGGAAGAAGAACACTAATTAACATCATAAAACTTGAAGGTAGAGTAAAATTCACAATGGTAAATATATAGCCTAAATCAAACTCTCTAATATAATATTGGCGATTATTTCATTTATAACTGTAACAATAATATAAAATAGAAGGAAGGGGGCAACAAACTAGGGGTTGGAGAAGGGAGAGCGTGAGGGGGGAGTAACTCTGTGATGGGTATCAAGGAGGGCAAATGTGATGAGCACTAGGTGTTATACACAACTAATGAATCATGGAACACTACATCAAAAACTAATATGTTGGCTAACTGAACATAATAAAGGATACATATTTGACATACAAAAAAAGTGTAAAGCTTAGGAATGCTGTCAAAGTTATTAGTTGAAAATAGGATGTTAAAATTTTAAGATTTTATATAAACCTTAAGGTAATGACAAAGGGAAAATGTATGTTGGAGTTATACAAGGAACATGATAAAGAAGCCAAACCATACTGATAGCAGTAACCCCCATTACAAAAGAAGACAGGATGAGAAGGCACAATGGATTTACAAAACAGAAAAACAGTAAAATGTCAATAGTACATTCTTTGTTATCAACAATTTAAAAGTTAATGGATTAAATTTTCCAATCAAAAGTCATTAAGTGGCTGATTGGATTAAAAACATTCTACCTATACAAAACTCACCTCAGCTTTAGAGGCACAAGCTGAAGGTGAAGGGATGGAGAGAGCTATTTCAAGCAAATGATAACCATAAAGAGCAGGGGTAGCTGTACTTGTATCAAACAAAAGATATTTGAAGCTAAAAATAAGAGAGAGAGAATGTCACTCTATAATGATAAAAGGTTCAACCCCTAACAAAGAAATAGGAGTTGCAAATATCTATGCACTCATTATTGGAGCAACTAAATATATAAAGCAATAGGAAGCAACAAGTAGCAATATGCTAACAGTTAAGGAATTTAATACCCCACTCTCAACAATGGACATGCCATTCAGAGAATGAATAAAAAGCAATAGATTTAAACCACACTATGAATCTAATGGACCTAGCAAATATATACAGAACACTCTATCCAAAAATAGCAGAATACATATTCTTTAAGCACACACAGAACACTTTCTAGGATAGATCATAGGTTAAGCTACAAAACAGGTCTTCACAAATGCATAAAGGTTAAAATCCCAAATGCCATCTCTGACCACAATGGCTTGAAACTGGAAATCAGTAACAGGAGGAAGACTAGGAAACCACATTCTCCTGACCAATCTCCTGGATCACAGAAGAGATTAAATTGAATTAGCAAAGTATGTTGGCACAAATGAACATGAAAACACAACACACCAAAATGTACGGGATGCAGCAAATGCAGTTATAAGAAAGATGTTTATAGCTATAAATGACTACCTCAAGATAATAGATCTTAAACAAACCCAAATTTCTGCCTCATGGAAGTAGAGAAGAACTAATTAAGGAAATGAAAGGAAATAATAAAGGTCAGAGTAGAAAAAGAGGAAATAGAGAACACAAAAACAGTAGCAAATATTACCAAAACCAAGAGTTGGTCTTGTAAATAGATAGCCCGAATGGACAAACTTTTACAAGAAGATAAAAGAGGCAAGTCAAGAAAATCATAGGTGAAAATGACACTGATGCCACAGAAAATATGAATGCTCACAGGAGGCTACTATGAAAACTATCTGGTAACTAACTAAACAACCTGAACAAAATGAATAAATTCTCAGAAACATACAACCTAATACTGAATCAGGAAGAAAATGAAAATCTGAATGGGACAATTACCAATAAGATTGAGTCCATTATCATAAACCTCCCAACACAGGAAAGCCCAGGAACAGATAGTTTTACTGGTTAACTCTATGAAAAATTTTAAAAAGTGTTAGTGCCAATCTTTCTCAAACTTTCAGAAAATTCAAGAAAAAGTAATATTCTTAAACTCCTTTTACATGACCATCATTATCCTGAGAGCAAAGGTAGATAAGGACACTACAAAAAAAAAAAAAAAAAAAAAAAAAAAGAGGGAAAAGGAAAAGAAAACCTCCTGAATATAGTTGCAAAAATTCTCCATAAAACACTAGCAGCACCTTAGTGGGATCATATACCATGTTCAAGTGGAATACATCCTCGGGTGCAAGGATTGTAAAATCTGTATGGAACCAGAAAAGACACAAAGGAGTCTTACCAGTCTCTTACCAGGAGAATGATGAAAATGAAAATCAAAGCAAAGGTCATCACAATGACTGACTTCAAGCTCTAATACAAAGCTGTGATCATCAAGATAGCATGGTATTGACACATAAACAGACACATAGATCAATGAAACAGAATAGAGAACCCAGACATAGACTCTGAGCTCTATGGTCAACTAATCTTTGTCAAATCAGGAAAGAGTATCCATTGGAAAAAAGTCTCTTCAATAAATAGTGCTGGGAAAATTGGACAGCCACATCCAGAAGAATGAAACTGGATGATTCTCTTATACCATACACAAAGATAAAAGACCTCAATTTGAGACAGGAATCCATCAGAATCCTAGAGGAGAATATAGGCAGTAAACTCTTTGACATCAGCCATAGAGCCTTTTTTCAAGACAGGTCTTCAAAGGCAAGGGCAACCAAAGCAAAAATGAACTACTGGGACCTTATCAAGGTAAAAAGCTTCTGCATAACAAAGGAAATAGTCAACAAAACTAAGAGACAACCCACCCAATAGGAGAATATTTGCAAATGACTTTACAGATATTAGGCTGGTATCCACAATCTGTAAAGAACTTCTCAAACTCAAAAACAAATAATTTAGTCAAGAAATGGGCAGAAGACATTGAACAGATACTTCTCCAAAGACCTACAAATGGCTAACAAACACATGAAAAAATGTTCAACGTCACTAACCATCAGGGAAATATAAATCAAACCAAAATGAGCTACCACCTTACAGCAGTGAGGATGGCAAAAATTAACAAGTCAGGAAACAAGTGTTGGCGAGGATGTGGAGAAAAGGGGAACCCTCTTACACTGTTGGTAGGAATTCAAGTTGGTATAGCCACTCTGGAAAACAATATAGAGATCCCTCACGATATTAAAAATAGAGCTACCCTATGACCTGGCAATTGCACTACTAGGTATTTACCCCAAATACACAGATGTAATGAAAAGAAGGGGCACCTATACCCCAATGTTCATAGCAGCAATGTTCATAATAGCCAAACTGTGGAAGGAGCTGAGATGGCCTTCAACAGATGAATGGATAAAGATGTGGTTCATATATGAATTATTATTCAGCTATCAGAAAGGATGAATACTCCCCATTTGCACTGACATGGATGGAACTGGAGGGGATTATGCTAAGTGAAATAAGTCAACGAGAGAAAGACAATCATCTTGTGGTTTCACTCATATGTGGAGTATAGGGAATAGCATGGAGGACCACAGGGGAAGGGAGGGAAACTGGGAAGAAATCAGAGAGGGAGACAAACCATGAGAGACTCTGGACTCCCAAGAACTAAACTGAGGGCTACAGAAGGCAGAGGGTGTGGAGGGATGGGGTAACGGCTATGGGTATTAAGGAGAGCATGTGTTGTGAAGACCACTGGGTCCTATATTGCAACTAATGAATCTTTGAACACTCCATCAAAAACAAATAATGTATTACATGTTGGCTACCTGAACACAATTTAAAAAATGATACTGTATTACATATCTAAAAATTGCTAAGAGAATAAATTTTAAATCCTCATCACAAGAAAAAACGTTAATTAGTCTTACTGTGTAATTTTCAATACATCCAAATATCAAGCCATGTACACCTGAAACTAATGTCAATTTTACCTCTATAAAAGAACATAAATGACACAAATGAAGATGTAAATAAAATACTTATTTGCTAACACTGAAATGTTCATAATAGCTAAACATGAGCATTAATTTATCATGAATATTTGATAAACAGTAAGCATTAAACTTAAGCCCATATCACAATCCATAGAGTATTTATACAAGAACTAGAGAAAACAATGGAGCTACATCCTCTCTAACTATACTATGATATTTCCCAATGGAAAATGACTTACATTCTGCAGAAAATAACCATCACTCAATTCTATAACTCTCTGAAAGTTTGATAAGATACTTCTATTGTGTGTCTGAAATGTTTTATGTACATATGGATTGATAGACCTTCAGTTAACTGTGGGGAAATTAATGGTTTATAAAGATTTCTCTCTCTCTGAAAAAAAAAGGATATAAGTGAGAAATTTGCAGCAGGATGTAGATATACAATAAACCACTGATATCTACATTAGAAGATGATCTTTCTCCCACTTCTCCAGTGTCGTCACTGTAGTAAAACAGTGACATGCCACAGATACTTAAATGTTTCTAAATAGGTGTTTTCCTTAAGATCTGAGCAATTGCTTGCTTGAATAATTTCATTGTATACACATTGTACTGAGAATTTACATTCTGTGCAGTGTTCTCAAGCATTCTAAGGGGTTCTATTACATCACTTGTAGGCTGTTAAATTACAATGTATGACTTTGAAACAAAAAGACATTTTCTTCTTCAGGTGCACACATACACAGCACAATTAGATCCAGTAAAACAGTTCTGAAGACATTACACATATTGTTTCTATTTTCATACAAAAAATCACTTTTTTCTTTGTTCTTAGAGCTGCTTTCTAAACAAAGATGTGGAATTGATATTACACTTCAATACAATTAATCTTTCATACCCTTACATTAAGCTTTTGAAAACGTACTGGAATTTAAAATCAATTGGAAGAAACCTAGCAAAGTACCCTGTAACCCAAAGTAACTCATCCAGTTCTTCCCTCTGTTGCCATGACATGGTGTACCAATACATCTGATAAATCCTTATGATTATCATCTGTCCATCCAAAACATTAAAACCCACTGATATATAATTAGAGTGAAGAAGGGTGGTGTTTAGTGAAAACCAATTAGAAAGAGATATTTTGAAATGGCTATTTGTCTCCATTAATTGTTAACTATTCCATTCATTTTGTTGTTATATTTAAACAACAGAAAAAGAGCCAAGAAAAAGGCAAAAAATCACCTTCAAACACTGAGAAAAAATTATTCCTAAAATAATGGTTTCTACCCTATGGGGAAATATAATTCTTGATATTTATGTATACATGTTATTTACCTACAGATATTTATTCAGGGATGTCTTCCACATTAATAAGATCTTTGCCCCTAGCATCATTGCTGGTTACTATCTCCCTGTTTGATCTTGAGAATTTGTACAAGAAATAAGTAAAGACTAAGGCAGAGTTATAAGTTGCCTCACTATACATTGAAAGTGTGCCCAGCTACACACAGAGGACCATAATTAACAGACTGGGTCATATTTTGTTCCTCCCAAATTGTTCCTCCCAAATTACCAGAGTTTCAATATTAATATATTCAAATAATCCAGTTTTCACCATCACTGAAATGTACAAAGAAGGCATGCTCTATACACAGGAAATAAAGCAATCAATTGAAACCATCCCTTATGAAGCAGAAATATTGGGATTAATAGAAAACACTTTTCAACACCTGTTGTAAATATCTTCAAAGAACTAATGGAAAGTGTGTAACTAAAACCAAGAGAATGGTGTCTCATCAAAAAGATATATATCAATTACAGAGTTGAGAACATCAACAATTGAAATGGAAAATTCACTAGAGGACTTCAACAGTAGATAGGACCAGGCAGAAGGAGATTAAGTATTTCAAAATGAATTAGTTCAGATGATCTGATTTGAGAAACAACAACAACAAAAAAATCAAGACAAATGAACACATTCAAAGAGACCTGTTGGGCACTACTTTGTACATCAACACTATTATAATGAAAGTCCCACATGAGAGTGAGGAAAAAAAAAGCAGACAAAAACTATTAAAAGAAATAAGGCTAACAAATCTCCAAACTTGATGGAAAACAATCTACACATTTAAGAAGTTCAGTGACCTTCAAGTAAAGATATCCTTAGAGATCCACGCTAAAACACATAATCAAACTGTCAAAAGCCAAAGTCAAAAAGACTGTCATAAAAGCTGCAAGAGAGAAGCAACTCATCAAATACAAAGATCCTCAGATATATTAACATCTTACTTTCAAAGCTGTAGAGTCTAGAGGAAGTTGTTTACTAACAAACCTGCTCTAGAGGAAATGCTTAAAGTAGTCCTTCAGGCTGAAATAAAGATACTACATGGCAACCTGAAGAAGGAAGGAACAACAGTACATAGATAAATATGAAATACATTCACTGTAATTTTGTTTGTAACTATACTTTTTTCCTTATTTAAAGGAAAACTGCATCAATTGGTAATAGTAATTCTGTGTTATTGGGCAAACAATGCACAAAGACATAGTTTTAATAGTGACATCATAAGGGGAGAATGAAAATATATAGACACAAGTGTTTGCATATTAACTGAAATTAAGTTGGTAATAATCTGATCTGTAAAAATATTAATTCTAATTTTCAGAGTAACCACTAAGAAAATACCAGAAAATATATAAGTAATGATAAGGGAATTAAAATGGTGCAATGTAAAATATATATTTATAACATAAAATATAAATATATATTATAAATAAAATATAAAATATTTTATCTTTAATATAAAAAGATAAAAACAAATTTTAAAAATCAGATTGCTATGAGTAAGTCCTTCTTACAAGTGATTACATTAGATGTAAAGGGGCCAACCTCTTCCATTTAAAAGGAAGAAATTGACAGTATGGATTTAAAGAAAAAATATCCTGACACTTTACTGAATCCCTGTACAAGTTCTAGCAGTTTTGGAGTGGAGTCTTTTGGGTTTTCCACATATAGTATCATATCATTTGCGAAGAGTGATAGTTTGAACCACTCTGGAAAACAGCATGGAGGTTCCTCAAAATGTTGAAAATAGAACTGCCCTATGACCCAGCAATTGCACTACTGGAAATTTACCCTAAAGATACAAACGTAGTGATCCGAAGGGGCATGTGCACCCGAATTTTTATAGGAACAATGTCTACAATAACCAAACTATGGAAAGAACCTAGATGTCCATCAACAGATGAATGGATAAAGAAGATGTGGTGTATATATACACAATGGAATACTATGCAGCCATCAAAAGAAATGATATCTTGCCATTTGCGATGATGTGGAGGGAACCAGAGGGTATCACGCTTAGTGAAATAATCAGAGAAAGACAACTATCATATGAACCCCCTGATATGAGGAAGTGGGGATGCAACATGGGGGGTTAATGAAAAATAAATGAAATAAGATGGGATTGGGAGGGAGACAAACCATAAGTGACTCTTAATCTCACAAAACAAACTGATGGTTGCAGGGGGTAGGGGGGTTTGGGGGGAGGGGGGCAGGGTTATGGACATTGGGGAGGGTATGTGCTATGGTGAGTGCTGTGAAGTGTGTAAACCTGGCGATTCACAGACCTGTACCCCTGGGGATAAAATATATTATATGTTTATAAAAAATAAAAAAATAAAAAATAAAAAAAAATATCCAACTATGGGCTAGTTACAAGAGACTTGAAATCCAAAGATACAAATAGGTTCAATGTAGAAGGATGGTTAAATATTTTCCAGACAAACAGTAACCACAAGAGAGAGTGACTATACAAATGCCAGGCACACTATACATTAATTAAGAACATTCATTACTAGAGAGAAAGACAGACTTAAGATAATGTAACATTTATGAACATATAGGCAGTTAAAAAACAACATTTCAAAACATATGAAGCTAAAGCTGACATAATTTAAGGTATAAATAGTTCAACATGAATGGATAGAACTTTCAATACCCCACTTTAAATAATGAATACAGCAAGTAGAGAAAGGATCAGCAAGAAAATAATTTGACAACATTACAATTGAGAGAATTTAGAGAGATATACAGAAACCTCCATCTATCAATGTTAGAATACACATTCTTCTCAACTGTACATGGAACATTCTATAAGACAAACCATATGTTGGTCCATAAAACAAGAATCAATGTCTTTTGTAACAGTGAACTAATGCAAAGTATGCTCTCTGACTACAATGGAATGAAGGTGGAATCATATACAGAAAGAAATTTAGAAGTTAACATGTGGAAATTAAACAACATACTCCTAAATAACTAATGGATCAAATAATTAAAGTATATAATAGTTTGAAGTTAAAAATAAGCATATAAAAATTGTAGTATGCACAGAAAATAGTGCTCAAAGGGAAATTTATAACTCTAAATCCCTACATCAAGAATGATAGAAAAGGGACGCCTGGGTGGCTCAGTTGGTTAAGCAGCTGCCTTTGGCTTAGGTCATGATCCCAGCGTCCTGGGATGGAGTCCCACATCGGGCTCCTTGCTCTGCAGGGAGCCTGCTTCTCCCTCTGACTCTGCCTTCCACTCTGTCTGCCTGTGCTCGCTCTCACTCTCTCTCTCTTACAAATAAATAAATAAAATCTTTAAAAAAAAAAGAATGATAGAAAAGATCAAACTTATAAACTAACTTTCTATTTTAAGAAACTAGGGAAAGAAAATTAAACACAAGAAAAAGAAATATGAATGATCTAGAACAGCAAAAACAATGAAGAAAAAGAATTAAAATCAATTTTTTAAAAGATCAAGAACATGGACAAACTAAAGAAGAGAAGTTAAAAGAAAAAAGAATCAAATTACCACATTTAGGAATAGACGTGTGGACATTAGCACTGATCTTGCAAAAATGGATAAGAGAATACTATGAAGACTTCTAAGCTGCACATTACTAGACCAGCCAGATGGAACAGATGCATAGGGAAAGGTATAGGGAAGGTCACAGAGATTCCATGTCCCCTCTGAGCATGCTACTCTTCCCAAATCTGTGTGCTCACCAATTTGGAAACCCTTTTAACTCTATCCTTTCTGGTTTTAATGGAAGCTTCATTACATAAGCATGGTTGATTGAATCACTGGCTATTGGCAGTTGATTTGACCATCAACCACTCTCCCTTTCCCTGCCATAGGGAAGGGTGGTGGGACACCAACTTTCTACTCACATGGTTGGCTCCATGGGCAATGAGTCCCAATTCTTAGGTGTCTTCCAAAAGTTGTTTTATTAACTTAATACAGATAGTTTTATTGCTCTAATCACTTAGGAAAATTGAAGTCTTTGGGGAGCTCTGTGGCAGAAACAGGGATAAAACCCAAGTATATATTTCTAATTATAAACTGCAGTATTACAGGTGCCATGAAAATGTTCAGGAATTAGTGGTGATGATATTCACTACTGTGAACATACTGAAAATAAATGAATCACACAACTTAATGTGGATAAAATAGTGAATTTCATGTTATATATAATTATAACTCAATAAAAACCATTATAAGAGAATCAAATGGGTTTTAGTACTAAAAGATACAGTAACAAATACAGCTAAATGGATAAGCTCAACAGTAGAATGGAAAGCTCAAAGGAGTCTATAAACATGCTACTAGAACAACAGAGTTACATAATCTGAACAGAAGAAATAAAAAAAGAGAAAAACTGATTGGAGCTTCAGGCAATTACAGGAGTATAAGAAAAAAAAAATCTATCATACCATATGAGTCCCAGAGAGTAGGCTGAAAGAATCTGATGTGAGGTGGTATCTTAGTGTAGTTTTGATTTGTATATTCCCTGATGATGGATTTTCCTGTATTAGCCATCGGTATGTCTTTGGAAAAATGCATCTTTGTGTCTCATAGACAAACTTATTTTAAAATTTGTGTGCAAAGTACAGATGATAGAATTTTTCAAAAAAATTTTAGAAAAAAATATAATGGGGGAAATTTCTCTATCCAGTATTAAGGCTTATCATAGAACTACAGTAATCAAAACAATGTGGTATTGCTGGAGAAACAGACAAAAAGACTAAAGGAAAAAATAGAGAAGCCCCAAATTTACCAACATAAATATGTCCAACTGTTTTTTCTTTGTTTGTTTTTTAACAAGAGGGAAAAAGCAGTTCAATAAAGAAAAGATCACCTTTTCAAAAAAAAAAAAAAATCCTGAAAAACTGGATATCCAAATGAATCTCAACATTAACTTCATACTTCGTACACACTTCAATTCACAATTTAAATAATATTAAGGGGTGCCTGGGTGGCACATTCAGTTAAGCATCTGACCCTTGATTTCAGCTTAGGTCATGATCTCAGGGTCATGAGATGAAGTCCTGTGTTGAGCTCCACTGTGGCATGGAGCCTGCTTAAGATTCTCTCCCCCTCTTTGGGTGCCTGGGTGGCTCAGTTGGTTAAGAACTGCCTTCAGCTCAGGTCATAATTTTGGAGTCCTGGGTTCAAGTCTCATATCAGGCTCCCCACTCAACAGGAAGTCTGCTTCTCCCTCTGACCCTCTTCCCATTCATGCACTCTCTCTCTCCCTCAAGTAAATAAATAAAATCTTAAAAAAAAGACCCCCCCTCTTTGTCCCCTTGCATGCTCTAAATAATTATTATTAAATTAAATATTTATTAATAATTATTAAAAATTAAAGAATTAATATTATATTTTAAAGGGTAAAAAGAATTGAAACTAGAAGCATAATTCCCTAAAAGAAAAAGTTGATGAATTGAACCACATCAAACTTTAAACTTTGGGGGTACCTAGGTTGTTTAGTCAGTTAAGTATCCAACTCTTGATATCAGGTCGGATCTTGATCTCAGGATCATGAGTTCAAGCTCTGCGTAGGGCTCCATATTGGCTATGGAACCTACTTTTAAAAAAGTAAATACATAAATAAATTAAAAAATTTGTCTTGGTAAAGGCTCTGTGAGGAGGATTGGGGGAAAAAAATAGCTAGAATACTGAGAAAGTTAAATTTCCAAATTTGAGAAATGACTTCTCTCTAGATATTTAAATTTTTAAACTTATCTGGGGGAGGGGTGGAACCCAAAACTTCAATGAGAAAATGGACAAAATACATGTACAGACATTTCACTGGAGTAGATATATTTATACACTAATATAACATATATAAATTAGTGCCCTATATGGGTGCCATATATATATATGTGTGTGTATATATATATATGTATATGTATATGTATATGTATATGTATATGTATATATACATATCCACACACACACCCATAAAATATGTGCATTAGCGATTAAGGAAAATTCAGTTAAGACCAAAATGAAATAGCGATAGCTCCTATCAAAAGCAGCCATGGAGGGGCACCTGGGTGGCTCAATGGGTTAAGCCTCTGCCTTTGGCTCAGGTCATGATCTCAGGGTCCTGGGCTGGAGCCCTGCATCAGGCTCTCTGCTGAGAGCTCCCTGCCTCTCTACCTACTTGTGATCTCTGTCTCTCTGTCACATAAATAAATACAATCTTAAAAAAAAAAAAAAAAAGCAGCCAAGTAAAAATAAACTGTACTAATACTAAATGCTGGTAAAAATGTGGGGAAAAATGCATCATTCATGTATTGCCTCAAGAAATGTTAAAGGAGGGGGGTGGGGTTATGGACATTGGGGAAGGTATGTGCTATGGTGAGTGCTGTGAAGCGTGTAAATCTGGCGATTCACAGACCTGTACCCCTGGGGATAAAATATATATATTTATAAAAAATAAAAATTTAAAAAAATAAAAAGAAAAAAAGAAATGTTAAAGGATCCAGACATCCTAAAATACATTTGGCAACTTCTTAAAAATTTTAAGCATGAACTTCCCATATGATCCAGCAATTGCAATGTTTGGCATTAATTTCTATTAAATGAGATCCTATGGAACTAGAGGGTATTATACTGAGCAAAGTAAGTCAATCAGAGAAAGACAATTATCATATGATCTCCCTGATATGAGGAAGTTGAGAGGTAAAGTGGGGGGTATAGGGGTAGTGAAGGAAAAAATGAAACAAGATGGGATCAGGAGGGAGAAAAACCATAAAACACTCTTGATCTCCCAAAACAAACTGAGGGTTGCTGGGGGGAGGGCGTAGGGAGAGGGTGATTGGGTTATGGACACTGGGGAAGGGATGTGCTATGGTGAGTGCTGTGAAGTGTGTAAACCTGGTGATTCACAGACCTGTACCCAAGGTCAAATAATACATTATGTGTTAATAAAATACAAAAAATTTAAAAAATGAGATCCTATGTTCATACAAAATCTGCACACAAATGTTTATAGCAGCTTTGGTCATTTGCAGGAGTCACAAACTGGTACCTTTAATGAGTGAATTGTTAAACGGTGGTACATCCATTTCATGGAATATGACATCATTAAAGACTATTGATACACATAACATCTTAGATCCAGTCCAACAATTATTTTGAGCACAAAAAGTCAATCTTAAATGATTACATGCTATATGATTCTAACTTATCAGTATTCTTAAGTAACAATAAGAAGGATAAAAACATATTCATTGTTGTCAGTGGTTGAGGTAGTAATAGACACAGGTGGCTGTGACTCCGAGAGCAATATGTGGGATCCTTGTGATGAAACTGTTCTGCATCTTGACTCACATAGTGGTCACATGAATGTAAATATTTGATAAAATAGTAAATAACTAAACACACATACATGCACAAAGTTAGTGCATGTAAAATTGGTGGACCTGAATAAGGTAAAAAGACTTTTTCAATGCCAATATCCTTGTTGTGATTCATAGTTTAATTAAGAAAGATGTTTCCATCTTGGCAAAATTGGATGAAGAATATATGGATCTGTGTTATAATTATGTGTGAATCTATATATCCTAAAATAAAAAGCTAGAGAAAGAGAGATAAAAGTTATAGAAACATAATGGTTTATTTAGGGGTAAGAAAATGTAAAAAGGAAATATATTTTATAACAAGATTAAAAAAAAGATTTTTTTATACCACTGCAGACTAGATTGCTAAAAGCATTGTTTTATATTTATACCACTGCAGACTAGATTTCTGAAAGCATTGTTCTATGGAGCTATTTTATCTGAAAAAAAGAAGCATATTCCTTTTATAATTTGATCCTATTCGTAGGAAATGTTAGAGGTGTTATATTTGAATCATATTATTTCAAACTAAAAAGAATACCTCTATTAGTACCTAACATTCTGATTTCTTAGTGCTTAAATTGGAAGGCCTGAAAATGAAAGTTTTATTTGAATTCTTAAAATGTACCAGTTTGCACCAGCATGAAATAGCTTTCTGAGATATTCTATTCAAGCCATCAGTACCTTTAATGCAATCTCTATCAGGATTCCAATGGTATTCTTTACAGAAGTAGAAAAATAATCCTAAAATTCATATGGAACCATTAAAGACCCCAAATAGCCAAAGCAATCCTGTGATGAAACTACAAAACTGGAGACACCAAAAGTCCTGATTTTAAACTATACTAAACATCTTTAGTAATCAAGGATGTGGAGAAAGGGGAACCCTCCTACAATGTGGGTAAAAATGCAAGCTGGTGCAGCCACTCCGGAAAACAGTATGGAGGTTCCTCATATGACCCAGCAATTGCACTTCTGGGTATTTACTCCAAAGATACAAATGTAGTGATCTGAAGGGGCACATGCACCCCAATGTTTATAGCAACAATGTCCACAATAGCCAAACTATGGTAAGAGCTTAGATCTCCATCAACAGATGAATGGATAAAGAAGATGTGGTGTGTGTGTGTGTGTGTGTGTGTGTGTGTGTGTGTGTATTATATAATATATAATATATACATACTTATATATATATATATATATATTATGTGGCCATCAAAAAAAAAATCTTGCCATTTGCAATGATGTGGATGGAACTAGAGGCTATTAGGGTAAGCAAAATAAGTCAATCTGAGAAAGATAATTATCATATGATTTCACTGATATGAGGAATTTGGGAAACAAGACAGAAGATCATAGGGAAAGGGAGGGAAAAGTGGAATAAGACGAAACCAGAAAGGGAAACAAATGATAAGAGATTCTTAATCCCAGGAAACATTTGAGGGTTACTGGAGTGGAGGGTGTGGAAGGGAAGGGTGGCTGGGTGATGGACATGGGGGAGGGTATGTGCTATGGTGAGCACTGTGAATTGTGTAAGACTGATGAATCATAGACATGTACTCCTAATAATACACTATATGTTAATAAAAATTTTTAAAAAATCTTTTGTAATCAAAGCATTATCATACCAGCAGAAAAACAGACACATAGACCAATGGAACACAATTAAAAACTCGGAAATAAACCCTTCCATATTTGGCCAACTAGTATTTGGCAAGGGAGCTAAAAATATTCAATGGCAAAAAAGATGGTCTCTTCAACAAATCATGCTGGAAAAGTGAGACATTTACATGTTAAAAGAAAATAAAATTAGACCCCTATCTCTCACCATCATGAACATTAACTCAAGAAGGATTAAAGACTTAATAATAAATCTCCTTGACATGGTTTTTTGCAACAAGTTGTTGCATATAACATCTAAAGCACAAGCAACAACATTTTAAAAAACCAAGTGGGACTATATCAAACTAAAAGGCTCTGCACAGAAAAGAAAATCATTAAGAAAATGAAAAAACAACCTTTGGACTGGAGAAAATATTTACTAACCACATATCTGATAAGGGGTTAATATTCAAAATATATAAAGAACTCATACAACGCAGTAGTAAAAAAATATAATATAATTTGAAATGGGCAAAGGTTTTGAATAGACATTTTTTTTTTCCAAAGAGGATATTCAAATGGTAAACAAGTGTGTGAAAAGATGTTCAACATTACACTCAACATTACATTAATTATAAGAAAAATTCAAATCAAAACCACAATGGTAGAAGGTCTCATATTATAACTGTTGGAATGGCTAGTATCAAAAAGACAAAGAAAACAAATATTGGCAAGAATATGGAAAAAAGGAAACTTGTGTACTTTTGGTGAGAACTTCAGTTGGTTATAACCACCAGGGCAAACAGTATGGAAATTTCTCAAAAAATTAGACAAAGAACTATGATTCTAAAATTCTACTTCTGGGTATTTATCTGAAGAAGATGAAATTATTATGTTGAAGAGATATCTGCCTCTTTCTTGTTGATGGCAGCATTATTTATAATAGCCAAGATATGGAAACAATATAAGTGTCCATTGATGGATGAATGGATACTATAATTATAATATAATTGTGGGGTTTGTGTTTACACACACATTCGCACACACACACACAAGAATACTATTCATCTATAAAAAATGGTAATTCTGCCATTTGTGACAATATGGATTGATCTTGAGGGCATTATGCTAAATGAAGTAAGACCAAGAAGGCCAAATATGAAATCCCACTTAGATGTGGAAGCTAGCAAAACCAAACCTACAAAAAAAGGGACCAGATTTATGTTTGCCAGAGGCAAGGCAAAGAGGGTAGAGAAATTGGGTGAAGGTGGTCAAAAGGTACAAACTTCCATTGCTAAGAAGAACCATGGCTATAGTGAGAACTCCTATAGGTATATTTGAAAGTTGCTAAGAGAATACATTCCAGAAATTCTCAACAAAAGGAAGAAATTATTTTTTAACTTTATGATGTAATGGATGTTGCTAACTGTGGTAATCATTCTGCAATATATGTAAGTCAAGTCATTATGCTATATACCTTAAACTTATACAGTGGTATATGTCAATTAAATCTCAATAAACTGGCAATGAAAAGAAGCATTCTATTTAAACTGTGAAGTACTTATCCTTCACTAAGTGGTCACGTGGTTCTTTTATCTCCTTTTTTTCTTTATACTGATGGGGGTCTGCAGAAGATGATATGGCATATTGATAATCATAAAAACTTGGTTGCCAAACGCAAAAATCTGTTCTATCTCAAATATAGCTTGATGTCATGACTACAAAGTATTTTCAATCCATGTTTCTACTGAAGTTAGAAACTTTGAAGCAGAGTTGTTGTTAAAATATTCTATCGTTGGGGGGAGACAAGATGGCAGAGGAGTAGCAGGCTGAGATGACATTAGGTAGCAGTAGTTCAGCTAGAGAGTTATCAAACTATTATAAAGCTACTCCAAACACTTATAAATCCAACAGGGGATCAAAAAGAAGAGCAGCAGTTCTAGAAACAGAAAATTGACGATTTTCTAAAAGGTAGGATCTGTGGAGAAGTGAGTCTTAAGTGACGGGAAGATAGATCGTGGGAGGGGAGGGGCCAGTTCCAGCAAGTGGCAACACAACAGAGCACAAAATCAGAACTTTTAAAAGTCTGCACCACAGAGGGACATTGCTCCAGACGCTAAGCAGGGGTGGAACCCTCACAAGAACAGTGTGGTCTCAGGTCCCACGGAGTCACAGAAGGATCAGGGGTGTCTGAGTGTAGCAAAGCTCACAGGTATTAGAGTGGGGAAGCTGGCTAAAGAGACAAAGCTGAGGAATGAGCTCTCAGCTTGGGCTTACCTTGAATTGTGATGTGTGGCAGTCAGGCCACTGCTTTTTGAGCAGGGACCCCACAAGTGGCAGACTGGGGAGACCCCCCTGGAAGAGTGGCAGGGATCTGTTGGGTTTGGAGACACCAAACAGGGCCATGTGCCAGAGACAGAAACATTTGGTCACAACATGGGTGAGTTTGGAGTGTGGCCGGAGAACAGGGAGAAGGAAGTGATTGGGCACTTTTCTCCAAGTGCACACTAAGTGGGGCCCCGAGCTCTCGGCTCCTCCAGACCAGAGATTGGGAGGATTCCATTTTCATACCTGTCCTTGAAAACTCTACAGAAAGTGTTCAGGGAACACAAGCTCCTGAAAACAAAGCCAAGCAGATTACTTAGCTGGGCCCCTGGCAAGGGCAGTGCAATTCCGCCTCAGGGAAAGACACTTGAAAGTCACTACAATAGGCCCCTCCCCCAGAAGATTAGCAAGAAATCCAGCCAAGACCAAGCTCACTGATCATGGAGAACAGTGGAATTCAAGAGGAGGGTAAAGAAAAGCATGGAATTCATGGCTTTCTCCCATGATTCTTTAGTCTTGCAAAGTTAATTAATTTTTTTAAAATAATTTTTTCTTATTCTAATTTTTTAACTTTTACTCTTTTCTCTTTTAATGTTTTTTAACTAGTTTATCTTAACAGTACCTTTCTTAAAAATAAATCTTTTTGAAACTTTATTATTATTGTCATATTTTATCCTTCATTGTATCTAACTTTATCTTTTTGTATACACATAGGGTTTTTTCTTCTAAAAAATTTGGCATACAACTTCTTCTATTAGATCAAAATATACCCTAAATCTAGCACAGGGTTTGTTCTAGTCTCCAGCCTGAGCAAATTCTCTCCACTTTCTTTTTCTTTCTTTTCTCAACCAACTTATAAACTCCTTTTTTAGAATTTTTTAAAAATTTTCATCTTTACAGCCATATCCCATCCCTTCATCATGTTTACCCTTATTTTTGTGTGTATGTATGTGTGTGTGTGTGTATTTCTTTCTTTAAAATTTTGGGAGGTAGTTTCTTCTAAGAGACCAAAATACTCCCAAAATCAAGTGGGTGGCACTGTTCTATTCACCAGCCTAATATATATATATATTTTTTCTTTTCTTTTCTTTTTCTTTTTTTAACTTCTTTCATATTCTTTTTCTTCTCCACATGATTTGGGGTCTCCTCTGATTTGGTTAACACACATTTTTCTGGGGTCTTTGCCACTTTTTTAGTGTTTCATTCTCTCATTCATATATCCTTATCTGGATAAAATGACAAGGGGGGAAAAACTCTCCACAAAAAAGAACAAGAGTAGGGGTGCCTGGGTGGCTCAGTGGGTTAAACCGCTGCCTTCAGCTCAGGTCATGATCTCAGTGTCCTGGGATCGAGTCCCACATCAGGCTCTCTGCTCGGCAGGGAGCCTGCTTCCCTCTCTCTCTCTCTCTCTGCTTGCCTCTCCATCTACTTGTGATTTCTCTCTGTCAAATAAATAAATAAAATCTTAAAAAAAAAAAAAAAGAACAAGAGTCAGTACTAAATGCCAGGGACCTAATCAATATGGATGTTGCTAATATGTCAGATCAAGAGTTCAGAATGACAATTCTCAAGGTGCTAGCTGGGCTCAAAAAAGGGATGGAAGATATTAGAGAAACCCTGTCTGGAGAAATAAAAGCCCTTTCTGGAGAAATAAAAGAACTAAAATCTAAACAAGCTGAGATCAAAAAAGCTATTAATAAAGTGCAAAAAAATGGAGGCTCTTATTGCTAGGATATGTGAGGCAGAAGAGAGAATTAGTGCTATAGAAGGCTAAATGATGGAGAATAAAGAAGTTTAGCAAAAGAGAGACAAACACCTACTGGACCACAAGGGGAGAATTCGAGAGATAAGTGATACCACAAGATTAAACAATAGGAGAATAATTGGGATTCCAGGAGAAGAAGAGAGAGGGGGAAGAGAATTTCCCTAATATGGCAAAGGGAACAGGCATCAAAATCCAGGAGGTGCAGAGAACCCCTCTCAAAATCAATAAGAATAGCTCCACACCCCATCATCTAATAGTAAAAGTTACAATTCTGAAAATCCCAAAAGCAGCCTGGGACAAGAAATCTGTAACATACAATGGTAAAAATATTAGATCAGCAAGCAGACTTATCCATAGAGACCTGGCAGGCCAGAAAGAACTGGCCTTAACTTATTCAGAGCACTAAATGACAAAAACATGTAGCCAAGAATGCTATATCCAGCTAGGCCATCATTGAAAATAGAAGGAGAGATAAAAATCTTCCAGGACAATCAGAAATGAAAAGAGTTTGTAAACACCAAACCAGCTCTACAGGAAATACTGAAAGGGGTCCTGTAAGCAAAGAGAGAGCCCAAAAGTAGTAAACCAGAAAGGAACAGAGACAATATACAGTACCAGTCACCTTACAGGCAGTTTAATGGCACTAAATTCATATCTCTCAGTAGTTACCCTGAATGTATTGGGCTAAATGCCTAAACAAAAGACACAGGGTATCAGAATGGAAACAAAACAAAACACACAAAACCATCAATATGCTGTCTGCAAGAAACTCATTTGAGACCCATAGACACCTCCATATTTAAAGTGAGGGGGTGGAAAACAATTTACCATGCTAATGGGCATCAAAAGAAAGCTTGGATGGCAATCCTTATATCAGATCAATTAAATTATTAAATTTTATAATAAGAGATGAGGAAGGACACTATATCATACTCAAAGGGTCTGTCCAACAAGAAGATCTAACAATTTTAAATGTCAATGCCTCTAACATGGGAGCAGCCAACTACATAAACCAATGAATAACAAAACCAAAGAAACACATCGACAATAATACAATAATAGTAGGGGACTTTAACACTCCCCGCACTGAAATGGACAGATCATCCAAGCAAAAGATCACCAAGGAAATAAAGACCTTAAATGACACACTGGACCAGATGGACATCACAGATATACTCACAACAATCCATCCAAAAGCAACAGAAGACACATTTTTCTCTAGTGCACAGGGAACATTTTCCAGAATAGGTCACAACCTGGGTCACAAATCAAATCTCAACCAGTACCAAAAGAATGGGATCGTTCTCTGCATATTTTTAGACCACAATGCTCTGAAGCTAGAACCCAATTACAAGAGGAAATTTGGAAAGAACCAAAATAGATGGAGGCTAAAGAGCATCCTACAAAAGAATGAATGGGTCAAAGAGGAAATTAAAGAAGAATTGAAAAAATTCATGGAAACAAATAATGAAAACACAACTGTTCAAAATCTGTGGGATACAGCAAAGGTAGTCTGAGAGGAAAATATATAGCAATACAAGCTTTTCTCAAGAAACAAGAAAGGTCTCAAGTACACAACCTAACCCTACACCTGCTGGAGAAAGAACACCAAAGAAAGCCTAAACCCAACAGAAGAGAAATCATAAAGATCAGAACAGAAATCAATGAAATAGAAGCCAAAAATCAATCAATCAATCAATGAAACTAGGAGCTGCTTCTTTGAAAAAATTAGTAAGATTGACAAACCCCTAGCAAGACTTACCAAAAACAAAAGAGAAAAGACCCAAATAAATAAAATCATAAATGAAAGAGGAGAAATCACAACCAACACCAAAGAAATACAAATAATTATAAGAACACATTATGAGAAACTATACACCAGCAAATTTGACAATCTGGAAGAAATGGATGCATTCCTAGAGACATATAAACTACCAAAGCTGAACAGAATGAAATAAAAACCTGAACAGACACATAATCAGTAGGAAGATTGAAGCCATCATCAAAAATCTCCCAACAAACAAGAGCCCAGGGCCTGATGGCTTCCCCGGGGAATTCTACCAGGTATTTAAAGAAGAATTAATTCCTATTCTCCTTAAACTGTTCCAAAAAATAGAAATGGAAGGAAAACTTCCAAACTCATTTTTAGAGGCCAGGATTACCTTGATCCCAAAACCAGACAAAGACCCCATCAAAAAAGAGAAATACTATCCAATAGGATCTAACAGTACATTAAAAGGATTATTCACCACAACCAAGTGGGAGTTATTCCTGGGCTGCCAGGTTGGTTCAACATCCACAAATCAATCAATGTGATACAATACATTAATAAAAGGAAGAATAAGAACCATATGATACTCCCAATAGATGCTGAAAAAGCATTTCACAAATTACAGCATCCTTTCCTGATCAAAACCCTTCAAACTATAGAGGTAAAGGGTACATACCTCAATATCATCAAAGTCATCTATGAAAAACCCACAATGCATATCATTCTCAATGGAGAAAAACTGGGAGCTTTTCTTCTAAGCTCAGGAAAACAGCAGGGATGTCCATTATCACCACTACTATTCAACATAGTACTAGAAGTCCTAGCCTCAGCAATCAGACAACAAAAATAAATTAAAAGCATCCAAATTGGCAAAGAAGAAGTCAAATTCTCACTCTTTGCAGATGATATGATATTTTATGTGGAAAACTCAAAAAACTCCACTCCAAATCTTTTAGAACTTGTACAGTAATTCAGAAAAGTGTCAGGATATAAAATCAATGCACAGAAATAATTTGGATTTCTATACACCAACAAAACAGAAGAAAGAGAAATTAAGGAGTCAATCCCATTTACAGTTGTACCCCAAACCATAAGATACCTGGGAATAAATCTATCCAAAGAGGCAAAGAATCTGAACTCAGAAAAATATAAAGTACTCATGAAAGAAATCGAGGAAGACACAAAGGAATGGAATATGTTCCATGCTCATGGATTGGAAGAACAAATATTGTGAAAATGTCCATGCTACCTAAAGCTATCTACACGTTTAATGCAATCCCTATCAAAATCCCATCCTTTTTTTTTTTTTTCAAAGAAATGGAACAAATTATCCTAAAATTTATATGGAACCAGAAAAGACCTCAAATAACCAGAGTAATGTTGAAAAAGAAAGCCAAAGTTGGTGGTGTCACAATTCCAAACTTCAAGCTCTACTACAAAGCTGTCATCATCGAGACAGTATGGTATTGGCCCCAAAACAGACAAATCGATCTGTGGAACAGAATAGGGAGCCCAGAAATAGACCCTCAACTCTATGGTCAACTAATCTTTGACAGAGCAGGAAATAATGTCCCATAGAAAAAAAAACAGTCTCTTCAACAAATGGTGTTGGGAAAATTGTACAGCCACATGCAAAATAATGAAACTGGACCATTTCCTTACACTACACACAAAAATAGACTCCAAATGAATGAGAGACCTCAATGTGAGAAAGGAATCCATCAAAATCATTGAGGAGAACACAGGCAGCAACCTCTTCAACCTCAGCTGCAGTAACTTCTTCCTAGAAACATTGCCAAAGGCAAGGGAAGCCAGGGCAAAAATGAACTATTGGGACTTCATAAAGATCAAAAGCTTTGCACAGCAAAGGCAACAGTTAACAAAACCAAAAGACAAATGACAGAATGGGAGAAGATATTTGCAAACAACATATCAGGTAAACAGCTAGTATACAAAATCTACAAAGAACTTATCAAACTAAATACCCAAAGAACAAATAATCCAATCAAGAAATGGGCAGAGGACATGAACAGACATTTATGCAATGAAGACATCCAGATGGCCAACAGGAACATGAAAAAGTGCTCCACATCACTTAACATCAGGGAAATACAAATCAAAACCACAATGAGATACCACCTCACACCAGTCAGAATGGCTAAAATTAACAAGTCAGGAAATGGCAGATGCTGGCGAGGATGCAGAGAAAGGGAAACCCTCCTATACTTTTGGTGGGTTCCTCAAAAACTTGAAAATAGAGCTACCCTATGACCTAGCAATCACACTACTGGATATTTACCCTAAAGATACAAATGTAGTGATCCGAATGGGAATGTGCACCCGAATGCTTATAGCAGTGATGTCCACAATAGCCAAACTATGAAAAGAACTTAGATATCCATCAACAGATGAACAGATAAAGAAGAAGTGGTATATATATATACAATGGAATACTATGCAGCCATCAAAAGAAATGAAACTTTGCCATTTGCAATGACATGGATGGAACTAGAGGATATTATGCTGAGCAAAATAAGTCAATCAGAGAAAGACAATTATCATATGATCTCCCTGATATGAGGAAGTTGAGAGGCAAAGTGGAGGGTTTGGGGGGTAGTGAAGGAAAAAATGAAACAAGATGGGATTGCAGGGGGAGACAAACCATAAGAGACTTTCAATCTCACAAAACAAACTGAGGATTTCTGGGCGGGGTTTGGTGGGGCAGGGAGAGCATGGATGGGTTATGGACATTTGAGAAAGTATGTACTATGGTGAGTGCTGTGAAGTGTGTAAACTTGGCAATTCACAGACCTATACCTCTGGGGCTAATAGTATATTATATGTTAATAAAATATAAGAAATTTAAAAAATATTCTATCATTATAGTTTTTACTCCAAAGCATAGGAGATTGAGAAATATTTTTTCTCTTTTCCACCCTTCTCAAACACTAAGGACTCCAGAGGCTTCTTTAATAAATAAAATCATAATGTTACACTTTATAAATTGTGTAGCATCTGACATTCACAGAATACCTTCTTTGAGGATAATTTATTAGCTTGAACACATGATAAGCACTCTGTATTCTACAACCTTAAGTCAAAAATATCTGAATAGACATTTATGCAATGAAGACATCCAGATGGCCAAAAGGAACATGAAAAAGTGCTTTGTGTGAGAGAGGAACTTATCCTCTTCTATACCCTTTTAAGGTCATTTGTAAATTTTCAACCTAATATATAATACATTATTTCTTATGTATTTTCTATATGCCAGACATTGTGTTAGGTACATAAATATTATAAATGAAAAGTCTGGTTCCAATCTCAAGATATTTAGAACTACCAAGAACTATGAATTATGTGCTCCAAATGTCTTTACTCATACAAAGATAATTAGAAACAGGCATATTCCAGTTTGTAGTAATCTCAACTATATGTTTGGTTTGAGACTTTAGCTCAGTATTAGGTCTAACTATATCAGCCACTTCACTTTCCTCCTTAACACAAAAGATAAGTAAAGGGTTGCCACTCGAGGCAGAGTGACTGTTCAAGGACAGAATTCATTTGATACATTTGGAACTATTTTAAAAACCAATTTGGTAAGAAAATAGTAGATTGGAAGGTAAATTTTTCCTTTCTTGTTTTTGAGGATATAATGATTTTTGGCAACTCTATTAATCTAATTATCTTCCAGACAGGATCCAGACAGGATTTTGAGAACAGTAAATAACTTAGGAGACATCATTCTTTTGCAATGTAATTCTATATAATTTACTCATTCATTCATTTTTTTCAATATAGGAGTTTAGGAGTCAGTTTTACCAAACTCTCCTAATTGTTACATGCATTCATTCAGATCACCCAAACCTGAATGCTTACAAATTCAGAAAATAATCTTCTGAGATATTCTAGTATTTCTACCTAACTTCCTCTATGATACTTAATGCTATTCCAACAACTTCACTCTTTGTCTCTCTGACTAAACAAATGTTCTAGCATATCATCTCAAAAACTCAGATTCCCATGTCACAATTCATATGATTCATTCATTTAATACATACTGATCACTTTAAATATAATGTGCTGGGGAGGGATCTATGGATGCATTTATGCCCCCTTGCTTCAGTGTCATTTTTTTTACAAATGCTGTCTTCCTGGTTTGCACATACTCTACCTCCTGGACTATAGCAACTTTGACAAGGTAAAGATAAAATTTAATAAATAAGAGCATGAGTGAACATTTCTTTTCCAGGATTAAAACCTGGGAACCATGGGATTGATCCATAAACATCACTACCTCCTTACCGTAGGAGATTCTCCTTAATGCACAGGAAGGATTACTTTTGATCTTAGAAACTTCCAACTCTCCCAAGGCCTCCTCACCTGATCTGTCTGTGGCCTTCTTAGGCAGTTTGTAGAATGTTTTCATATTGACAACAGTTTTAGAATGTCTAAGCATTCTGAGTCTTCCTAGGGATTGTGGAAGTTAAAATGTACTTTAAAAAAATCACCTCTCTTACCAGGTGTCCATGGTTTCAGCAGGAAATAGAAGTAGCCCTTTGAGGAAGCAGGAACTTATGGATTAGGCTCATCTGAAATTACTTGTTGCTGTAATAGATGCTGCTCCAATAATCAGGATGTTAGCCCCAGTGTTCTGGAGATGTTCCAATTCTGTAATTACTTCTGCCTACCTATTTTCCTCCTTGAAGTTTCAAAGGCATTATTTTCTCTACCTTTTCTGGAAAGAAAAAAAAGAGAAACTAATAAGGCCACATTCAGTTAAAACAATACTACAATAATCTAATATAGATTTACTGAAATTTTAAGTAAAGAATAAACTGACTATACAATTCCTTGTCAAAAGATTTAATTATATGCTCCAAATGTCCTTACTCATACAAAGATAATTAGAAACAGATATATTCCAACCAATATAAGTACACATGGGAATTTGAAATTTGAATTTAAATGTTCTGTTTATACTTTTGAGAAATATAATCAGCAAACACAATTTTAAATTTTCCTTTAGAAAATGAGCCTGTATTACACACAGTTTTAATGTTTATTAACTCATGACTCTGAAGCCTAAATTGACATGTCCTTTAGAGTTGTTTACCAGTGCCTTTAAAAAAATCTAATTGATGTTGGTGACAACGTTGTTATTGTCTAAAGGTGAATTAACAGATTTTAAACATTGTTGGAACATGGTCAATTAATTTTATTCTTCAATATGAAAAGAACCCCAGATTTGAAAGAGAACTGTGATATTGCCCTAGGCTCTTCTTCTGAGGAATTGAGAACCTTAACAGTTGAGTTATAAAAACAGTAAAAGAAAGAATAGTTGTTCAGGAGCATACAATTTTTTACATTTTGAGTTATTATCAATTTACTAAGTAGAAACCCAGTGTAGTTTAGCAATTAAAGTTATGTTTATTATATATTATTTTTATTAACCTCCTATTGTGACATCAATAAAACATAGCAAAATTAATATCATAAAACTTTGCAAACAGCAATTTTTTCTCATATTAACATAAATGTGACCATCTAGAAATGGATGTGCTCTTCTGCTACCATCTTATTCTTACATTGCTTGCTATTCTGAAAAATTTATTTCTTGCTACTAAACTTCTCAGCAATGTGACAAGTGCACTTTGTAAATCATAAATTATAGAATAATTTGGGAAGCACTGCAATAGTACTGCCTGAAGATCATTTAAAGGAATTTAGGAAAAAAGGTCATAGCCACAGAAGGCGGCTTTGGACCACTATCTGTCACTATTGGGTTAATGGTAATGTCTTTGGTTATAACCTAAGTTAAAAATTTTATTCCCAGTGCAAAAGACTCAATAACATTATGTTTTTATTATCCTTTTGCATATAGAACTTGAAATAGGGAGTAAAAATATTTCACGGATAACTGTTATTTTCACCTAGCAAGGTCTATTCTTCCATTTGCTTGGCATATCCGAATTATTTCTGAGCCAGAATTTGTGTCTTCAGTTCATCTACTTGTAAATATCCTGACTAACCCCACACATCCATTTCTTTCAAATATCCAATAGATTATAGAGCTTAATCTTTAGGGTATTAATATGTTCCTTAATATCTAAAGCTGTCATTTTCAGATATGGGAATTAAAACCCTTACTAAAACAATTTGGCCATATTCAGTGCTAAATAGAGTCTGTCAAAGGACACTGAGCAAATATTTCAGAATTTTAAAATAAAACAAATTTCATCAAAATGGTTATGTAGGAGACCAAGAAATATCTACATTATAGCAGAAGATCAAAACACATTAGATTTCCATTATATGTTAATAGTACAGACACATTTAGACTGCATAAGTAAAATGTATCAGAGTAATAGCTCATTTACTTATATATTCAAGAATGCAGCCTATTTTAACTAAGTGAAGTTTGGAGATACAAATGAGTGTAATATAATACAGTGATCACAGTCCACGTGTTATAAATCTTAACTGTGCCTACTATACACTACTATGTGTAGTCACTACTACACACTACTCTGATGCTCAGGAGGGAGGTGAGCTAGATCACGCTTCCAAGATATGAGATATTACAACTATCTAGAAGATAAATCTTCATTTATTTAAAATACATGAACACTTGAGATACAGAAGCCAATTTTATGATTTGTTGTGTCAACTTATCAACTACAGGTAACTGGAAATACTTTATGCTTTAGAGTCATTTAAAATAAGTGTTTCCCCCCATGTTTACCTTTTATTTCTTACTTTGCATATACCTGGAGTATAACATGCACATTACATATAGTAAGTCTTTACTCACTAATTTAAAAAAATAATCATATAGTTCTCCGTAAATTCATGTGGAAATGCATAGGACCTAGAATGGTGAAAATTTTTTATAAAAGATGAAAAGTAAAAGGACTAACACTACCTTATTTCAAGATTTATAATGGTACAATAATTAAGGCAGAAAAGAACGGACATATTGACCAATGAAGAGGTCAACAGAACAAAATATAAAGATTTCAGAATCATTCTCCCACATTAAAAAAACTATTTTTGTCAAAAAAAGTTTAAAGGCACTTCTGTAGCTGAAATGATTGATACCTGTATATGATATAAAAAAATCTACCTTATACCGTTATTTTATACAGTGTATAAAAACTAACTCAAAATATGTAATGGATCTAAATTAAAACCTACAGCTATAAAATTTCCAGATAAAAAGCAATGAGGTCTACCTGGGTGGCTTAGTCAGTTAAGCCTCTGACTTGTGATTTCAGCTCAGGTCAAAATCTAATGAGTGGTCAGATCAAGCGCTGTATCTGCCCCTCCCCCCATTCCACTCATCCAGGAGTCTGCTTGAGATTCTCTCTCTCTCTGCCCCTCCCCCTACTCACACTCTCAAATACATAAATCATTAAAAAAAAAGGCAATGAGAAAATTTTTAACTGTTACAGAAAACTTTTTAAAAGATATTAAAAAAAATACGATACCAAAAGAAAGTCCGTAAGAGAATAATACAGTGGACTTTACTAAAATTAAGTCCTTTGAAAAACACTGAAAAGAATCAATAGCGTTGTTGACGGATACAATTGTTACAAATCCTATTACTGACAAAGGATTGTATCTAGAAATTTCAAAATAAGTCAGTTTAAAAAAATGGGTAAAATATTTGAACAAATCCTTTAAACATTTAGCAGTCTCTTTAATTAAACTTTTCACAAGGTATAGGCAATCCACAACTAAGATACACCCAAGATAATTGGAAACTTATGTCCATATTAAGACTTATGTATAGAACCATAAGAGCTTTACTTGTAATAGCTAGATTCTAGATGTAAACCAAATCCTAATAAGTGAATTCATCAATACATAAACAAATGGTGGTTTACCTACAGAATTAAACATTACCCAATAATAAAAATGAAGGAACTATTGGATAAATTTTTAAATAATTATGCTGACTGAAGTCAAGTATATTTTATGATTCCATTTATATAAAATACTATTATTAGAAAATGCAAATGGATCTATAAAAAGTTTGTAAAAATTTGATCAGTGGTTTTCTTGGGAATGAGGTAAGGAAGTTGGTCATGGAAGTGGGGAAGAGTGGAATTACAAGGGAACATGTGGAAACTCTGAGAATAATAAATGTGTTTATCTTAACTGTAGTTGGTTTCTTAGGCATAGACATCTGTCAGAACTTCAGTAGTCTTTTTAAAAAATTTTACATGAGGGGTGCCTAGGTGGCTCAGTTGTTTAAGCATCTGCCTTTGGCTCAGGTCATGATCCCATGGTCCTGGGATCAAGCCCTATATAAGACTTTCTGCTCAGTGGGGAGGCTTTTTCTCCTTTTCCTCCTGGCTTGTGTTCTCTTTCTCTTAAATAAATAAATACAATCTTCAAAAAAAAATTACATGAGAAAGATTATTCAAATCCTTGCATGGGAGTTCTTTGCAATATTATGAGTGAAAAATACACACTGGTGAAAAAACAGAGAAAATAATATTATATAAACACACAGACAGATACACACACACACATATATACACACAGATACACACACACATTTAGGGAAATTAGTAATGTAAATGAATGGGAAAGATTTGGAGTAAGGTTTAAAGGACAATATAAATATAGGGCAAAATGGAGATAGAATGGGAGAGGAAGACAGGAAGAAGTAGAAATAAACATATTTAATTAGCACTACATTATGAATTTAAAAGAAGGAAAGCAATTTCATTAACCTCTTATTTGTTTCATTGGAATTTGGTCAGTGTATATTGTAACTAAAGCCCACACAAGGTCAAATAATATTGCTTATGGTCTCTGGAGTACGAGCAGTTTTAATTGCACACTGGAAAACAAATATGTTTACGCTTTGCCATGTGAGTAGTGTTTAAATAGAGGGGAAGGAAACATCTGGGGTATTATAAAATGAGCATAACTACAAAATTAATCAGCTACCATTTTTAATTATTATAAGGCTGACTGACTTTCTAAGAGCAGGGATCTGTACTTATTTGGACATTGGCATTAAAATGTTTAAGGTATATTATAGCATCACTCTGATACTAACAGATTGCCTTATTAAAAAATTTATTATACTGTGAAGGAATACGGAGAAAGAATGGCCAGAGGCCAGTTTGTTTACCTCCCTTTCCTCATACCAGTTACTATTTCATTCTATGTTTAGTAACTAAATGTTAAAGAAAACAAGGTTTTCTGCTTATTTATATATGATGTGATATATTATATTAATTATAATTTTGTTCCCCCACCTAGAATATCCTCTTTGAAGCTTTTATTTCTGTGCTTTTCCCCTCAGACCTCTTTACTTATTCAAATTTTATATATTATTCAGGATTCAGCATAAGCATTATCTCTTTTTAAAAACATTCCTAAATCCCTAGGCTGGCTTTAGTTCTCCTTATGTTTATTAAATGTTATCTCCTCTTTACCACTTCAACTATAAGTAGTCTACTACAATGATTATCGATGACCTTTTCTTTTTCCTCCATTGGACCAACCTGGACCAGTAACCATGAATCCTTCACTTGTATTCAAGGACATGCAATGAAACTCTTAAGCATCCCACACATATTTAAGTCATGGGTTATAGTGTCTTTTTTTCCAAAGGCTCACTGAGAAAATACAGTGCAAAGATAAAATTTATATAAATATATAGTATACCAATAATTAGGAAAGGTAAGTTGACCAGTTACTTTGAATAATTATGGAAGTTAAAGAGTTCTTTTGTTCAAATCAACAGCAAAACTAAATTCAGCCATATATATCAGCATACCAATGGAGAAGTGCTACTGAAGAAACACACATTGATCTTAGCAAGTTATTTCCAGCCATTAGCTTAGTGTGCTATATAGTGTGGTAAGTGGTAACCCTGGGCCAATCCTCTGCCTTCCACACAAAAACAGCTCTATTTACAGTTTGGTCATAGTTAATAAGACAAGTTCTCTACACACACACACACACACACACACACACACTTACACACACTCACTGACACATTTGTGTATGGTGTCCCTAGAAAGTATGATAAAGCTACAAAGAGAAGATGATATTTTTGTTTTCTTTAGTCTATTCTCAGTGATATATACAACAACTCACAGAGTGAAATATGTCCTATCCCCTTATCATGCCCAGGACTTTTCCATTCCCAGCTCTATTTCCTGCCAGAGAAACTGTGGTAGCTGTAAGGAAACCCATTCATTTCTAATTCTGATTATTCGTTATTACTAATTATTAATAATCATTATTATTTATAGAATGAGCAATGAATTATCACTAAGTACATGAAAAATGGAGAGGGAAAGCAGAGATAACAAGCTAAATAAATAAACGAACTTTCAAGAAAACAAATTAGAATAAATTATATCTAGTTTATATGATCAGAAATTCCAGGATAAATTACAATTGTAAAATAAAAATGGGCTTCTCTGAATAAAAGAATAGTTGTTTTTCCTTTCCTTCTGTGTTATCATTCCAAGATCTTGCCACTTTTTCTGTGCCTATAACAGTGCCTGGAAATGCATGTACTAAGATTTCCTGCCCATCTGTGGTTCTAAATTCGAGGTGTTAAAAGAGTTAAGAAATATCATGCTAAGTTCATCAACTGATAAAAAGTGGCAAAATCTAATCATATAATATTCAACAAAGTACCCCATTTATCAAATATTAAGCACCTACTGTACGTCAAATACTTTTCTGGGTTCTGAGAATGCATCAGTATAGGAGAAAAGAAATTATTTCCTTCAGGGACCTTACATTGTACTGAGAGAAAACTGAAATAATCAAACAGTGATAAGTTTAAAGAATAAAAATAAGGTAGGTAATGGGAATAGAGTAACGTATGTTCAGATTGTGTTCTGGGGAAGATGTTTCTGATAAAATCATATTTAACATGGACTTGGAAACAAAGAAATTGTGTACCATGAGACAAGAGGTTTCTATGTATGTTCTAATGTAATGATTGTAACAAAGATCATATTCCTGTCATGTCCAAAGAATAAGAAGCTGAATGAGCAATGGGGAGTGAAATAAGAGCTGAATCAGAGAGGCCACCAGGAAAGGATTGTATAGTACCTCCTAGCTACTGTCTTTCAGGATCCACTGTGGTAGGGCAAAAGTAGAAGCAGGAAGAAGAGTCAGAAGGTCATGCAATTATCCTTTTGAAACCTGGTGCTCAGATTTTGAAAATATTGTGAAAGAAAAGTTGACAGAATTGGATGTGCTGTGTGAAAGCAAGCACTTAAAAATTAATGTTATTTGTCTGTCATTCTTTGGTATAGTGCTTAGCTAGACACTAAGTATTGAAACTGCCTGGGGTGAAGTAGGGGATGGAAGCAGGGGCAAGGAAATGACAACAAAGAGAGCTAACATTAATTAAACATGCATTTGGTGCCAGAAATTTTCCAAGTGCATTTTATGCATCAGACCATTAGATATTCATCTTAATTTCCTGAGATAGATACCATCGATAACCATGGTTTCAGATAAAGCATTTTGGTCTTATATGATATATCCCAAGCCCTAAGATAATACACCTAGTAGTTTGAGGATGAAGATGATATCACACCAGCTGTCCTCATGTCCTAAACTCTTAAAGTTATATCAAGGGACCACCCATCTTGTCATAAAATGCTATCAGTTAGGCACTTTACAAAGACACTCCAGTTTAATAGTAAGTGAATAGGAGTAAACCACTAATTAGTGAGGATATTAAATTTATCAAAAATCAGGGCAACATCAAAGATTAATGATTACATTTTTGTTTAAAGAAGTAGAGAGGATACTAATTGAACTGTTAAAGGAAAAGAGGGAGACTTCCTACTCAGAAGTTTCCGGAAATGCTGGCATTATTTGTTTTCTTGATTATAGGAATTCTTCTAATATTTTCATGAATATTGCTATAATCCAAAAGTTTTAGCATCTAGAGTTCTTCAGACTTTGCTTAGCGACACCCTTACACTTAGAAATTCTAATTTTAAGTATTTTATTTTCTATCACACTTTTCATTAAATATACTTTAAGAATAATGATTGTTTGTATCAACTTGGGAATTTTGATACCTCTTGGAAGAGAATTTATAGACATTCTGTAAAAGAATTTCAACCACATCATTCTCCTTGGTAAGAAAAAGTGTTAAAGTTGACAAACAGTGGAGAAGAAAAAAGAGTTTCTGTAATTCCCACCATCACTAGCAAGTATACAACATGATAAAATGTACCACATTCACTTCCTCTATGAGATAAAATTGGGTATTTTTCACTCTTAGTCAGCAAGTGGGTCACTCAATTACAAATATCTATCTTTATTGTTTGTGTGAATTCAAATATTCCTTGAAAAGTATCTCAAGCCCTGAAAGATAAGTCAATTATTGATAGAGCTGTTGGTATCTTTAACAAACAACCATTTTGATTTTATGAGCCACAACAGACAAAAACACATTTATAAAAATTTTTGGTTGGTATTTATGTTTGTGAGCTAGTGAGAATTCCACAGGCTGACGAATGAGATCTAGGATTGTTCAGCTACTAAAACACATGGCTGACTTGTATCTACAACTAACTGATGATGTTAACAACTACTACAAAATATTTCAGGATTCACAATTTACTTGCTGTGTGATATTACACATGGGACTAAAATAATAGTGCTTACCTAATAGGGCTTGTTATAAAGATGATTAATGATGAAGGGGGAAGGAGAGAGGATGAGAAGGAGGAGGAGGAGGGGAAGAGGAAGAGCACAAGAGAAAGAGGAAGAGCACAACTTAGAAGACTCTGTGACATACAGTAACTGGTCTTAGTTAAATTTTGAAAATCATAATAAATCAATATGCCACAGTAATAATATACTATAGGCAAAATATAAATATTTATGGTAGTTGTCTTCTGGATAATCCTTTTTTTTTAAAATCTGTAAACCTCTAAAAATGATAGGAAATACTGACGTGTTATCAGTCCCTCACAACTGAGGAAAGCATAATTTATTGAATAACTTTTTTAAAGATTTATAAATTTATTTGAGAGAGAGAATGTGAGAGAGGACAAAAGCAGGGTGAGGAGTAGGAGAAGCAGGCTCCTCACTGAGCAGGGAGCATGATGTTGGGCTCAATGTGAGGCTTGATCCCAGGACTTCAGATCATGACCTGCACTGAAGGCAGCCACTCAACTGACTGAGCCACCCAGCACCCCTTGAATAACTTTTTTAAGTTACAAAAGAAACTAGAAGGAAAGAGCAAGTGGATACTATGAGAGAAGTGGTAACTGGATGATGGCTTTGCTTGGAATGTGCCTCTATATACAGGCATCCATTGTTGAAATTTTTAAATAGCTCCAGAATTTATTAAAAAAAAAAAAAAACCTGCATTTGGAATGAATAAACACACAAAACTGTTGATCTAAATTAAAAATTTCTTAATGTGATAGCCCTTACTAAATATGTATACTAATTTAGAAAAAAACACATATCCATTTCTACTTAAAAATAGAACACAGTTTTAGGATGCAGGAATGAAAAAAAAGAATTGCTTGTGAATGTGCTACTTATACCTTGAATCTGACAGGAAGGCAAAAACACAAAAGGTGAGTGTTATTAGCCTAGTTTTGAGTTTTATGGCTTGCAATTTGATTATGAAACTAGTAATGCCCCCAGCATTGGATTATATAAAGTCACTTTCAAATGATGCATAATCTGGAGTCCCTTTGAAGTAAGAGTTAGAAATGTAATCAACAGTTCTGTCACACACATATGTCCTATTACCTGGTAGCAAGGTGAATGCATGGAAACAGGTCCTGACTCTCCTTTTTACATGCTTTTGATTCCTTCTATTTTGAAGCAAAGGAATGAAATTGCTATAAAATTAAGAAAGAAACTGGTGATACATATAAGTTGGATTTAATTCATATATATGTATATTTAAGTTTGAGAAGATTAAGACATGAAAATACATAAAACAATAGAGTATTTCAGGAACTGAAATTAGACAAACTTCTATTTGAGAAATAGTGCATCTATTGGTGTTTTTAGTGTACTGTATTTCAAATTGGCTTCAAATTTTCCTCAAATATAATTCTCTCTAGATAGACAGATACATACGTACATACACAGACACCTGAGTTTTATTTTATGGTGATGACATCCAATCTTTCCCTATGTTTATAATTATAAACTGAACACAACTAAAATATACCTAATTCCTTATGGCACAGCAGCTTATAGTTGTATTTTTAGCTTAGCCCCTGAGCATTACTTTTTAATGTGAAATCCTATGAGACTTAGAACAGTATTTTTCAAACTGTGAATTGGCCCATTTATGGGTTATGATGGAGTAGTGGGTCATAAGATCAAGTTAGAGGGCTAGGTAACAGTATTTATAAGAGAACAGAACTGCAAAAATCAGAGTGCATAGCATATATAAGTATAGGTGCTATCCCATGAACATTTCGTTTCCTTTATGTGCATAGGTTTGTGTAGGTGTGCACATACACAAAGTTGTTAAACTGTATTTATACTATGCATAATAATTTAAGATTTTGATAACTAATGTGTGAGAATTATGTATCTACCTCAAGGGTTCCATGTGCACTAAAAACATCTTCAAAATTCTCTGGTTATGCACATTTCCTGAGGGAAAGACAGATGGAGAGAGGAAGATGGTAACAGAGTAGAAGGACTCTAGGCTTGCCTCATCCCATGAATACAACTAGGTAACTATCAAATCATCCTAAATACCAGAAATATATTCAGAGACTGGCAGAACAAACTCCACAACTAAAAGTAGAGAAGGGTGGGGGGCACCTGGGTGGCTCAGTGGGTTAAGCCTCTGCCTTTGGCTCAGGTCATGATCTCAGGGTCCTGGGATGGAGCCCCACATCAGGCTCTCTGCTCACATGGAGCCTGCTTCCCCTCTCTCTCTGCCTGCCTCTCTGCCTACTTGTGATCTCTCTGTCAAATAAATCTTAAAAAAAGTAATAAACTTAAAAAAATAAAAGTAGAGAAGGGGCCACGTCAAAGAAGGTAAGAAGTACAGTGGCACATATTTAAGAGAGAAACAGACCATAGCTAATGTGGTGATGGTGTGGGGCGTGCTGGTTTCTGTGGTCACAGAGAATAATGAGAAACAAGTTAACACACAGGGAGCTTACAGGGGAAAAAGAATTCTCATAGCAATTGATCCGGAAGCAAGGACCGTATTTCCTGAGTTCTTCTAAGCAATGCGTTTTTTTTGTTTTTGATTTTTTTTTAAGATTTTATTTATTTATTTGACAGACAGAGATCACAAGTAGGCAGAGAGGCAGGCAGAGAGAGAGTGGGGGAAGCAGGCTCCCAGCCAAGCAGAAAGCCTGATGTGGGGCTCCATCCCAGGACCCTGAGATCATGACCTGAGCCAAAGGCAGAGGCTTTAACCCGCTGAGCCACCCAGGTGCCCCTAAGCAATGAGTTTTAAACCCTGGGGTTTTAAAGGCCAGTGGGGTTGGTTTAGATAGAGCCCAGAGGGCACTGGGGCTGTTCTTGGAGAGAAGGCAAGGAAAACCAGTATCGGACAATCAGTACATAACTTTCTTACATCAAACTCCTCCCCTCCCCCACAATCTGGTGGAACTACCCTTCCCAGTCATGTTTGCCTCTGTCTCAGCACCATAAGCACCCCCTCCATAGAAGATCACCCAAACCCATGCCAACACTGGGTCTCCCAACCTGAGAGTTTTGTAAAGCCTCAGTTCTGGTGGCAGTAGCTATAGCTCTCATTTGACAAGCAGACCAGAGAATACTTGGTTAAAATTTCTCACAATCACGCAAGGGACCAAACGTTGCCCACAAAGCAAAGAGAGCCTCTGCTGACAACTGGCCTCACGGATAAAATGGCCATGATACAATAGCAGAGCACATGCAGCACATATTGGAAATACTCCCTTAAGTGGTAGGCCCTCAAGAACGGGGGACACTACACATGGCAGGGCACCACAGGCCCTCTTCTTCATGAGGCTCTTACCTTTAGAATAGGAGATATAGCTGATTTTTCTAACACCGAGATATAGGCACAGAGATAGACAAATGAGAAGATACTTATTCCAAATGAAAGAACAGGACAAAGTCACAGCTGGAGATCTAATTAAATAAACCCAAGTAACGTGCCTGAAGGAGTATTTAAAGCAATGATCATGAGTATTCTCATGAGTAGAAGACATCAGTGAGACCCTTAAAATGGAATTACAAAAGAATCAGAGATAGAGAGTGCAATAAATTATGCTTGATGCAATTAACAGCAGGCTAGAAGAAGCAGAGAAATAAGTTAATGACCTAAAACCCAGAGTAATGAAAAGTAATCAAGATGAACAAGAGAGAAAAATTATTATGGAAAATGAAAAAAACAGGAAACTCAGTGACCATCAAACAAAATAAAATTCACATTACAGGAGTCCCAGAAAATGAAGAGAGAGCAAAGAGGCCAAAAAATTTATTTGAAGAGATAATAGTTAAAAACATCCCTAATCTGGAGAAGGAAACATTGATCTGAATCCAGGAAGCAGAGAACACCCCAACAAAAATAAAAAAAAAAAAAAAAACAGATCTATACCAAGAGATATTATAACTAAAATGACAAAATCTAGTGATAAAGAAAATATTTTAAAAGCAGCAAGACAAAAGCAGACCATTATATATAAGGGAAATTCCATATGTCTCTGAAGGGATTTTTCAGTGGAAACTTTCCAAGCCAGAAAGGAGTGGAATGATATATTCAAGGTGTTGAATGGGAAATATCTGCAGCCAAGAATACTCTATTCAGCAAGGCCATCTTCAGAATGGAAAGAGGTATAAAGAGTTTCCCAGACACAGAATAACTAAAGGTGTTCATGACCACTAAACCAGCCCTGCAAGAAGCATTAAGGGGCACTCTTTTAGTGGAAAGGAAGACCAAAAGTGACACTATGAAGGTAGGAAACATAAAAGGAGTAAAAATGAGTATTTTTATAAAATATCAGTCATTAAACACACAGAAAAATGGTTGTAAAATATGAAACTATATGGCTAAAATGTGGGAAGGGGAGGAGAAAAGAATGGTTTCAAATTTAAATCACCATCAATTTAATATACATATTCTTCACAAGAGCACAGGGAACATCCTCCAGAATAGATCACATATTAGGTCACTAAACAAGCCTCAATCAGTTCAAAAGACTGAAGTCCTATTATTCATTTTTGTTAATCACAATGCTATGAAACTAGAAGTCAACCACAAGAAAAAATCTGGAAACAAATGAATATAAGCACAATGGGCCAAAATGGGATGCAGCAAAAGTGGTTCTAAGAGGGAAGTCTGAGTCTGTAGTACTACAGACCTAACTCAGAAAGCAAGAAAAATCTCCAACAACCTAATGTTATACCTAAAGGAACAAGAAAGAGAACAATCTACATAATCTAAACCCAGCAGGAGGAAGGAAACAACCAAATTTAGAAAAGAATAAATAACATAGAACCTAAACAAAACAAAACAAAACACCCCCCCCCCCAAAACAAAATAATAGAACAGATCAATGAAACCAGGAGCTGGTTATTTGAAAAAATAAATAAAATTGAGAAATTTTAGCCAGACTTATCAAGAGAAAAAGAAAAAGGACTCAAATAAATAAAATAAAATAAATGAGAGAGGAGAAATATCAAACAGCACAGAAATAAAAAAATTTTAAGAGAATGTTATGAAAAACTGTATGTCAACAAATTGGACAACCTAGAAAAAATGGATAAATCCCTAGAGACGTATATATTACCAAAACTGAAACAGGAATAGAAAATGTGAACAGATCAATTACCAGCAAGGAAATTCAATCAGTCATAAAAATAATTCCCAACAAACAAAAGACTAGGACCAGATGGCTTCAAACAGATGTATTTTACCAAACCTTTAAAGAAGAGCTAATACTGGGGGGAGGGGCCAGCTCCTGGCAAGTGGCAGAGCAATGGAGCACAAAACCAAGACTTTTAAAAGTCTGCTCCACTGAGGGACATCACTCCAGAGGCTAAACCGGGGTGAAGCCCACATGGGGACAGCGTGGCCCCAGGTCGTGCAGGGTCACAGAAGGATCAGGGTGCCTTAGTGTTGCAGAGCTCACAGGTATTAGAGTGGAGAAGCTGGCTACAGAGACAGAGCGGAGGAGTGAGCTCTAACTCGGGATCACCTTGAACCGTAATCTGTGGCACAGGCAACTGCTCTGAGTGGGGTCCCCACAAGATCTGGGAAGATCCCCCCTGAAAAAGCTCAGAGATGTGCAGGGTTTGGAGACTCCAGGCAGAGCTGTCTGCTAGAGACAGAGACGCTTGGTCACAGGCTGGGTGAGCTCAGAACGCAGCCAGAGGCCAGGGAGACGGGAGTGATTGAACCCTTTTCTCTGAGGACGCACTGAAGAGTGGGGCCTTGAGCTCTCCGCTCCTTCGGACCAGAGATTGGGAAGCCACCATTTTCATTCTTGTCTGCTAAAACTCTACAGAAAGTGTTCAGGGAACAAAATCTCCCAAAAGCAAACCCGAATGGATTATTTTGCCTGGTCCCTGGTAGGTGGGGCAATTCTGCCTTGAGCAAAGACACTTGAATCATTACAAGAGGCCCCTCCCCTCAGAAGATCAACAAGAAATACAACCAAGACCAAGTTCACTTACCAAGGAGAACAGTGGAATTGCAGAGAAGGAGGAAGCAAAGCATGGAATTCAAAGCTTTCTCTCCATGATTCTTTAGTCTTACAAAGTTAATAAACTGTTTTAATTTTATTTTTTTTCTTCTACTAAATGTTTTTTAATTTTTACTTTTTCCTCTTTTAACTTTTTTTATCTAGTTTATCTTAAGTAGTTTATCTTCATAAAACTAGTTTAACTAGTTTTATTAGTTTTAAGTTTTAACTAGTTTATCTGCATTAAAAAAAAACCTTTTTGGAACCTTATTATAGTTATATTTTATCCTTCATTGTATCTAACTTTATTTTTTTTATACATATAGGGGTTTTTTCTTCTAAAATATTTTGGGATACAACTCCTAATAGATCAAAATACACCCTACACCTAGCACTGGGCTTGTTCTAGTCTCCAACCCAAGCAAATTCTCTCCACATTCTTTTTCTTTATTCTCCCAACCAACTTACCTTATCAACTCCTCTTTTAGAAATTTAAAAACAAAATTTTATCTTTTTAGTCATATTACATCCCCTTATTGTGTTTACCATTATATATATTTTTCATTCTTTAAAATGTTGGGAGGTAATTTCTTCTGAGAGATTAAAATACTCCCAAAATTAAGTGGGTGACTCTGTTCTAGTCAACAGTCTAATATATATATATATATTTTTTTTCTTCGATTTTTTAAAAATTTTTTTTTTTATGAACTTCTTTTTACCCCATTCCTTCCCCCCCTCGATTTGGGGTCTCTTCTGATTTTTAAAGCACATTTTCCTGGGGACTTTGCCACCCTTTTAGTATTTTATTTGCTCCTCCATATACTCTTATCTGGACAAAAATGACAAGGCGGAAAAACTCACCGCAAAATAAAAGAACAAGAGGCAATACCAAAGGCTAGGGACCTAATCGTTACAGATGTTTGTAATATGTCAGATCAAGAGCTCAGAATGACGATTCTCAAGGTTCTAGCTGAGCTCAAAAAAGGCATGAAAGATATTAGAGAAACCCTGTCTGGAGAAATAAAAACCCTTTTTGGAGAAATAAAAGAACTAAAATCTAACCAGTTTGAAATTTAAAAAGTAATTAATGAGGTGCAATAAAAAACAGAGGCTCTTACAGCTAGGATAAATGAGGAGAAGGAAGAATTAGTGACATAGAACACCAAATGACAGATAATAAAGAATCTGAGCAAAAGAGAGACAAACAAATACTGGACCACGAGGGAAGATTTTGAGAGAAAAGTGATACCATAAGATAAAACAACATTAGAATAATTGGGATTCCAGAAGAAGAAGGTATGTTGGAGCAAATTATTGTAGAAAATTTCCCTAACGTGGCAAAGGGAAAAAGCATCAAAATCCAGGAGGTGCAGAGAGCCCCCCTCAAAATCAATAAGAATAAGTCCACAGCCCATCATCTAATAGTAAAATTTACAAGTCTTAGCGACAAAGAGAAAATCCTGAAAGCAGCCCGGGACAAGAAATCTGTAACATACAATGGTAAAAATACTAGATTGGCAGCAGACTTATCCACAGAGACCTGGCAGGCCAGAAAGAACTGGCATGATATATTCAGAGCACTAAACGAGAAAAACATGCAGCCAAGAATACTATACCCAGCTAGGCTATCATTGAAAATAGAAGGAGAGATCAAAAGCTTCCAGGACAAACAAAAACTGAAAGAATTTGCAAACACCAAACCAGCTCTACAGGAAATATCAAAAGGGGCCCTCTAAGCAAAGAGAGAACCCAAAAGTAGTAGATCAGAAATGAACAGAGACAATATACAGTAACAGACACCATACAGGCAATAAAATGGCACTAAATTCATATCTCTCAATAGTTACCCTGATTGTAAATGGGCTAAATGCCCAACCAAAAGACACACCATATCAGAATGGATAAAAACAAACAAACAAAAAACCATCAATATGTAGCCTACAGGAAACTCATTTTATTTTATTTTTATTTTTTATTTTTTTTTGCAGGGTTCAAAATATTCATTTATTTATACCAGGTTAACACATAATATCCACATGTCTAAAAATCGTGGTAAATTACACAGAACATGAAATTTACCTTCTTCATCTTTTTTAAGTTCGGTAATGTTAAGTAATTCACATTGTTGGGTAGTCAGTCTCTCTCCATCTTACAAAACTACAACTCGGTACTCATTTAACAGTAATTGCATTAAGCCAGAATTCCCCATGTCCTCCTCCTCCCAGCCCCCAGCAAGTGCCATACTTCTTCCTGTCTCTATGCACTTGACTACTCCAGGGGCTTCCCATGAGACCATGTCTCTTTGTGGCTGCCTTGTTTCTCTTGGCATGATGTGTTCAAGTTCATCCATGATGGAGCAGGTGTCTAAATGCCCTTCCTTTGAAAGGCTGAATTTTATTCCCTTGAATGTGTCCACTCTGTTTTGCTTATCCATTGGTCCAGCAATGGCCACTCAGGTTGTTTCCACCTTTGGCCCTTGTAGTTAATGCTGTTGTGAACACAGGCGTGCAAATCTCTCTTCAATACTCTGTGTACAGTTCCTTAGGGTGTGTACCCAGAAGCAGAATTGCTGGATCTTTCTTTTTTTTTTTAATTTATTTTTTATTTTTAGCATAACAATATTCATTATTTTTGCACCAAACCCAGTGCTCCATGCAATCTGTGCCCTCTATAATACCCACCACCTGGTACCCAGACCTCCCCCACCCGCCCCTTCAAAACCGTCAGATTGTTTTTCAGAGTCCATAGTCTCTCATGGTTCACCTCCCCTTCCAATTTCCCCCAACTTCCTTCTCCTCTCTGTCTCCCCATGTCCTCCATGCTATTTGTTATGCTCCACAAATAAGTGAAACCATATGATAATTGACTCTCTCTGCTTGACTTATTTCACTCAGCATAATCTCTTCCAGTCCCGTCCATGTTGCTACAAAAGTTGGGTATTCGTCCTTTCTGATGGAGGCATAATACTCCATAGTGTATATGGACCACATCTTCCTTATCCATTCATTTGTTGAAGGGCATCTTGGTTCTTTCCACAGTTTGGCGACCGTGGCCATTGCTGCTATAAACATTGGGATACAGATGGCCCTTCTTTTCACTACATCTGTATCTTTGGGGTAAATACCCAGTAGTGCAATGGCAGGGTCATAGGAAAGCTCTATTTTTAATTTCTTGAGGAATCTCCACACTGTTCTCCAAAGAGGCTGCACCAACTTGCATTCCCACCAACAGTGTAAGAGGGTTCCCGTTTCTCCACATCCCCTCCAACACATGTTGTTTCCTCTCTTGCGAATTTTGGCCATTCTAACTGGTGTAAGGTGATAGCTCAATGTAGTTTTAACTTGAATCTTCCTGATGGCTAGTGATGATGAACATTTTTTCATGTGTCTGATAGCCATTTGTATGTCTTCATTGGAAAAGTGTCTGTCCATATCTTCTGCCCATTTTTTGATATGATTATCTGTTTTGTGTGTATTGAGTTTGAGGAGTTCATTATAGATCCTGGATATCAACCTTTTGTCTGTACTGTCATTTGCAAATATCTTCTCCCATTCCGTGGGTTGCCTCTTTGTTTTCTTGACTGTTTCCTTTGCTGTGCAGAAACTTTTGATTTTGATGAAGTCCCAAAAGTCATTTTTCACTTTTGTTTCCTTTGCCTTTGGAGACATAACTTGAAAGAAGTTGCTGTGGCTGATATCGAAGAGATTACTGCCTATGTTCTCCTCTAGGATTCTGATGGATTCCTGTCTCATATTGAGGTCTTTTATCCATTTTGAGTTTATCTTTGTGTACGTTGTAAAAAAAGACAGTCTCTTCAATAAATGGTGCTGGGAAAACTGGGCAGCTATATGTAGAAGAATGAAACTTGACCATTCTCTTACACCATACACAAAGAAACTCATTTTAAATCGAAAGACACCTCCAGATTTAAAGTGAGGGAGTGGAAAACAATTTACCATGCTAATGGACATCAAAAGAAAGCTGGGGTGGCAATCTTTATATCAGATTAATTAGATTTTAAGCCAAAGACTATAATAAGAGATGAGGAAGGACACTATATCATACTCAAAGATTCTGTACAACAAGAAGATCTAACAATATTAAATATCTATGCCTCTAACATGGGAGCAGCCAACTATATAAACCAGTTTATAACAAAAATCAAAGTAATGCATTGACATTAATACAATAATAGTAGGGGACTTTAACACTCCCCTCACTGAAATGGACAGATCATCCAAGCAAAAAGTCAACAAGGAAATAAAGGCCTTAAATTACACACTGGACCAGATGGATATCACAGATCTATTAAGAACATCCCATCCCAAAGCAACAGAATACATTTTCTTCTCTAGTGCATAGGGAACATTCTCCAGAATAGATCACATCCTGGGTTATATATCAGGTCTCATCCAGTAACAAAAGACTGGGATCATTCCCTGCATATTTTCAGACCACAATGCTCTGAAACTAGATCTCAATCACAAGAGGAAAGTTGGAAAGAACCCAAATACATGGAGACTATACAGCATCCTTCTAAAGAATGAATAGGTCAAACAGGAAATTAAAGAAGAATTGAAAAAAATTCATTGAAACAAATAATGAAAACATAACTGTCAAAATCTGTGGGACACAGCAAAGGCAGTCCTGAGAGGAAAATTTATAGTGGTACAAGCCTTTCTCAAGAAACAAGAAGGGTCTCAAATACACAACCTAACCCTAAACCTAAAGAAGCTAGAGAAAGAACAAAGAAAGCCTAAACCCAACAGGAGAAGAGAAATCATAAAGATCAGAGCAGAAATCAATGAAAAAGAAACAAACAAACAAACAAAAACACCAATAGTACAAATCAACAAAACTAGGAGCTGGTTCTTTGAAAGAATTAGTAAGATTGATAAACCCTGGCCAGACTAATCAAAAAGAAAAGAGAAAGAACCCAAATAAATAAAATCATGAATGAAAGAGAAGAGATCACAACCAGCACCAAAGAAATACAAACAATTATAAAAACATATTATGAACAACTCTATGCCAACAAATTTGACAATCTGGAAGAAATGGTTGCATTCCCAGAGACATAAACCACCACAACTGAACCAGGGAGCAATAGAAAACTTGAACAGACCCATAACCAGTAAAGAAATTGAAATAGTCATCAAAAATTTCCAAACAAACAAAAGCCCAGGGCCAGACGGCTTCCCAGGGAAATTCTACCAAACATTTTAAGAAGAACTAATTCCTATTCTCCTGAAACTGTTCCAAAAAATAGAAATGGAAGGAAAACTTCCAAAATCATTTTATGAAGCAAGCATCACCTTGATCCCAAAACCAGACAAGGATCCCATCATAAAAGAGATCTACAGACCAATATCCTTGATAAACACAGATGCAAAAATTCTCACCAAAATAGTGGCCAATAGGATCCAATAGTACATTAAAAGGATTATTCACCACAACCAAGTGGGATTTTTTCCAGGGCTGCCAGGTTGGTTCAACATCTGCAAATCAATCAATGTGATATAATACATTAATAAAAGAAAGAACAAGAACGATATGATACTCTCAATAGATGCTGAAAAAGCATTTGACCAAGTACAGCTACCCTTTCTGATCAAAACTCTTTAAAATGTAGGGATAGAGGGCACATACATCAATATTATCAAAGCCATCTCAATGGGGAAATACTGACAGTTTTTCCGCTAAGGTCAGGAACACGGCAGGGATGTCCATTATCACCACTGTTATTCAACATAGTACTAGAAGTCCTAGTCTCAGCAATCAGACAACAAGAAGAAATTAAAGGCATCCAAATTGGCAAAGAAGTCAAACTATCACTCTTTGCAGATGATATGATACTATATGTGGAAAACCCAAAAGACTCCATCCCAAATCTTCTAAAACTTGTACAGGAATTCGGTAAAGTGTCAGGATATAAAATCAATGCACAGAAATAAGTTGCATTTCTTTACACCAACAAGACAGAAGAAAGCAAAATTAAGGAATCAATCCCATTTACAATTGCACCCAAAACTATAAGATACCTAGGAATAAGCCTAACCAAAGAGGCAAAGAATCTATACTCAGAAAACTAGAAAGTACTCGTGAAAGAAATGGAGGAAGACACAACGAAATGGATAAATGTTCCATGCTCATGGATTGGAAGAACAAATATTATGAAAATGTCTATGCTACCTAAAGCAATCTACACATTTAATGCAATCCCTATCAAAATCCCATTCATTTTTTTTCAAAGAAATGGAACAAATAATCCTAAAATTTATATGGAACCAGAAAAAATCTCGAATAGCCAAAGGAATATTGAAAAAGAAAGCCAAAGTTTGTGGCACCACAATTCCAGACTTCAAGCTCTATTTCAAAGCTGTCATCATCAAGACAGTATGTACTGGCACAAAAACAGATACATAGATCAATGGAACAGAATAGAGAGCCCAGATATAGAGCCTCAACTCTATGGTCAACTAGTTTTTGACAAAGCAGGAAAGAATGTCCAATGGAAACAAGCCTCTTCAACAAATGGTGTTGGGAAAATTGGACAGCTACATACAGTAAAATGAAATTGGACCATTTCCTTATACCACACGTGAAAATAGACTCAAAATGGATGAAGGACCTCAATGTGAGAAAGTAATTCATCAAAATCTTTGAGGAGAACACAGGCGGCAACCTCTTCGACCTCAGCTGTAGTGACTTCTTCCTAGGAACATCACTAAAATCAAGGGAAGCCAGGGCAAAAATGAACTATTGGGACCTCATCAAGATCAAAAGCTTTGCACAGCAAAGGAAACAGTTAACAAAACCAAAAGACAACTGACAGAATGGGAGAAGATATTTGCAAACAACATGTCAGATAAAGGGCTAGTATCGAAAATCTATAAAGAGCTTAGCAAACTCAACATCCAAAGAATAAAGAATCCAGTCAAGAAATTGGCAGAGGACATGCACAGACATTTCTGCAAAGAAGACATCCAGATGGCCAACAGATACGTGAAAAAGTATTCCACCTCACTTGGCATCAGGGAAATACAAATCAAAACCACAATGAGATACCGCCTCACACCAGTCAGAATGGCTAAAATCAACAAGTCAGGAAATGACAGATGCTGGCTTGCAGAGAAAGGGGAACCCTCCTACACTGTTGGTGGGAATGCAAGCTGGTGCAACCACTCTGGAAAACAGCATGGAGGTTCCTCAAAAAGTTGAAAATAGAGTTACCTTATAACTCAGAATTGCACTACTGGGTATTTACCCTAAAGATACGAACGTAGTGATCCAAAGGGGCACGTGCACCCGAATGTTTATAGCAGCAATGTCCACAATAGCCAAACTATGGAAAGAACTTAGAAGTCCATCAACAGATGAATGGATAAAGAAGAAGTGTTATATATATACAATGGAATACTATGCAGCCATCAAGAGAAATGAAATCTTGCCATTTGCGATGACGTGGATGGAACTAGAGGGTATTATGCTTAGCAAAATAAGTCAATCAGAGAATTATCATATGATCTAAACTATCATATGATCTCCCTGATATGAGAAAGTGGAGATGCAACATGGGGGGTTTTAGGGGTAGGAAGGGAGGGAGACAAACCATAAGAGACTCTTAATCTCACAAAACAAACTTAGGGTTGCCAGGGGGAGGGGGATAGGGAGAGGGTGGTGGGATTATTGACATTGGGGAGGATGTGAGCTATGGTGAGTGCTGTGAAGTGTGTAAACCTGGCAATTCACAGACCTGTACCCCTGGGGCTAATAATACATTATAGGTTTATTAAAAATTTTTAAAAAGGAGCTAATAACAATTCTTCTCAAACTATCCCAAAAAATAGAAAAGGAAGGGAAATTTCTATATTCATTCTTTGTAGCCAGCATTATCCTGATACCAAAAACAGATAAAGACTCTGCTAATAAGAGAACTACAGACCAATATCCCTGATGAACATAGATGCAAAAATCCTTAACAAAATACTATTAAACTTAATCCAATGATATGTTAAAAAATACAAACCACCATGATCAAGTGGGACTTATTCCTGGTTTACAAGATTGATTCAATATTGGCAAATCATTTAACATGGTACATCACATCAACAAGAGAAAGGATAAGAACCACATAATCATTTTAATAGATACAGAAAAAGCATATGACAAAGTGCAACATTCATTCATGGTAAAAAACCACCAATAAAGTCTGTTTAGAGGGAATATACCACAACATAATAAAGACCATATATGAAAAATGCAGAGCTAACATAATCCTTGATGGAGAAAAACTGAGAGCTTTTTGTCCCTTCTCACGACTATTATTCAATGTAGTATGTGGAAATCATAGTCACAGCAATCAGACAGCAAAATAGGAATTAAAGGCATCCATCAGTAAGGGAGAAGTAAAACTCTAACTATTTGCAGATGACATAATATATGTAGAAAACCTGAAAGACCACCAAAAAACTGCTAGAACTGATAAATGAATTCAGCAAAGTTGCAGGATACAAAATCAGTGTACAGAAATCTGTTGCATTTCTATATACCAATGATGAAGCAGCAGAAAGAGAAATTAAGATAACATCCCACTTAACAATTGTACCAACATATATAAGGCACCTAGGAATAAACCTAACCAAAGAGGTGAAAGACCTATATCCTAAAAACTGTAAAACACTGATAAAAGAAAAAGAAGCAACACAAAGATATGAAAAGACATTCCATGCTCATGGATTGGAAGGAAAATTTTGTTAAAATCTCTATAGTACCCAAAGCAGTCTACATATTTAATGCAATCCTTATCAAAATACCAACAACATTTTCACACAACTAGAATAATCGTAAAACTTGCATGGAACCATAAAAGACCCTAAATAGCCAAACAAGTTGAGAAAGAAAAGCAAAGCTGGAGGCATCACAATTCCAGACTTTGGGTTATGTTATAATGATGTAGTAGTCAAAACAGAATGGTATTGGCACAAAAATAGACACATAGATCAATAGAACAGAAAACCCTGAAATCCATGATTATCAATTAATCTTTGACAAAACAGGGAAGAATATGCAGTAGAAAAAAGGCAATCTCTTCAGCAAATGGTGTTGTGAAAACTGGTCAGGAACATGCAAAAGAATGAACTGGATCACTTTCTCATACCATACACAAAAATAAATTCAAAATGGATGAGAGGCCTAAATGTGAGACAGAAAACCATTAAAATCCTAAAAGAGAACACAGACAGTAACTTCTTTGAAACAGGCTGTTGCAACATCTTACTAGATAGATCTCCTGACACAAGGAAGCAAAAATCAAAAATAAACTATTGGGACTTAGTCAAAATAAAAAACTTCTGCACAATGAAGGAAACAATCAACAAAACTAAAAGTCAACCTACAGAATGGGAGAAGATATTTGTAATTTTCATATCTGATAAAGGGTTAGTATCAAATATGTATATAAAATTTACAGAACTCAAACACCCAAAAAATAAATAATCCAATTATAAGTGGGCAGAAGACATGAATTGACATTTATCCAAAGAAGACATAAAGATGGCCACCAGGCACATGAAAAAAATGTTCATCTTCACTTCCCATCAGGGAAATACAAATCAAAACCACAATGAGATACCACGTCACACCTGTCAGAATGGATCAAATCAACAACACAAAAAACAACAGGTGTGGAAAGAATGCAGAGAAAGGGGAAACTCTCTTGCACTGTTGGTAGAAATGCAAACTGGTGCCGTCACTGTGGAAAACAGTGTGGAGGTTCCTCAAAAAGATAAAAAAGAACTACATTATGATCCAGCCATTGCACTACTGCATATTTACCCAAAAATACAAGAAGACTAATTCAAAGGGCTACATGTATCCCTTTGTTTATTGCAAAATTACTTACAATATTCAAGATATAGAAGCATCCCACATATCCATCAATTAATTAATGAGTGGATAAAGAAGATGTGGTATGTATGTACAATGGAGTATTATTCAGCCATAAAAAAGGAAATCTTGCCATTTGCAGTGACATGGATGGAGTTATGAGTATAATGCTAAGTGGAATAAGTCAGAGAAAAACAAATACTGTATGATTTCCCCCATATGTGGAATTTAAGAAACAAAACAAATGAGCAAAGAGGAGAAAAAGAGAAGCAAAGCAAAAACAGATATATAAACAAACTGATGGTTTCCAGATGGGAGGTGGGTGTGCAGATAGGGGAAATAGGTAATGGGGATTAAGGAGCACATTTGTCGTGATGAGCACTGGTTTAAGTATGGAAATGTCATATCACTATATTGTACACCAGAAGTTAATATAATATTGTATGTTGGCTAACTGTAGCTAAAATATTTTTTTAAAAGCTCAGAAGACATTTATTTTCATTCTAAAGCAAATTTAATTATGACATCTCTAATTTAGGAATACATAGCCTTTAAAATCTGAAAATAAATAAATATTTATATGTCTATTTTACAAAGAGATATAACATAAATAATGGCTCATATGTCTCCAATTTAAACTTAGGATCTAAATTTTTTACATTTTAATTTTTTGTTTACATACAAAATTTATGTTCCTGAAAATGAAAGTACTTATAATGATGGAAATAAAGCATATTATATATTTCAGTTTACCTAAAATTGTATGTACCTTCTTGAAACACCTATTTTATGTGTTTTTATACCTCCAGACTTATGATATTAAATATATACATAGTAAGTGCATAATAAGGATGGTGACCAATAGACAGAAAGAGATAAGGGAAAGAGAGGTGAAAGGTTATTAAAGATCAAATTATAACCTAGAAAAAACGCATTATGAAGAATAATTCTGTGCCACCTCCAGAGATCCTTTATTATTATTTTTTAAGCTTATAGACAAATTAGGATAATATTATTTAAATTCTGAAAATCAGGAAAGTAAGGGTCAATGTGGTTAAGATTTTTTGCCATGAATCACAAAATCAGTAAATGCTGGATCTTGAATTTTAATACAGTTCTGATTCTAAAACTACCCTTGTCGTTGAGCAGAGGATAATGAAAGAGGAAGAATTATCTGTTCCACTTTTCATTTGCAGGTAACTTTAGGATGTGAAGTATTGGCTTCCTCTTACCTAACACCATCCCACTCTGTGGACTAAATTGGATGTTGGATTATTTCAGAAAATAGACAGCTCTTTGTAATGGGAAATTACCTTCTTTAGCTCCACCCAGTCTATTTTAGTATATCAAAGCTCCAATAAGCCAGGATGAAGCAGACATCATCACTAGAGTAACATTTAACACATATAAGAATATATGTGGGAAAGATCAGATCTAGGTTAAGAAATCAAACTCAGGAGGAATAGTAGATGGTGTGATGACCTTCCCAGATCCCCATTCAAGACTTAAGGGTTTATTTCTCCAGTTGCTATGAGTGCAACTGTCTTTGTAGCTCTCAACAGCTAGACCCCTCTGGAAGTTGCCCTGCATTGGAGAGACTGCCTTACTTCTTTGTGGGCAGCCTACATTCAAGGATGTGTAGATTCCACAACATAAAGGCCTGGTCCTCTCACTGTAACACAGAATAATCTAAAGGGTATCCCTGGCTTTGGATTCTCCTTCTTCAGTATATGGCCATCTGAGGTTTTTTTTGAGACTATATTGTAGCCTGATCATCTTCTCTGTCAAACCCAGCTGTTTCTTTCCCTCTCTCTCCAGACTGAAGATATCCAAAACACTCCCTAACAAACTTCCTACAATGTACATTCTATTTTGAAGTCTGTTTTCTAGGGAACCCAGGTTTCAAAAAGATCTACAATAATCTGAGTCCATGTCCATTGTCAGCTGCCAACAAACACATAGAGATTAAGGGAGCAAGGCTAAATGGCCACATGATTAGACAGGCAGTCGCTCTTTCAAAGATCAAAAAGCTAATGGTGTGGGGCAGCAAGGAGTCCAAGAGAAAAAGAAGCTCTTGTTAGTGATAGCGTTTATTCAGATGAGGCTATCTGTGGTAGAGAGAAACAATGGCTCACAAAAATGTCCACATTCTAACCCTCATCCGCAGAACCTGTGTGTATTTTACCTTACAAGACAAAAGGGGCTTTGCAGATATTATTAAAATTAAGGATCTTGAGATTAAAAGATTATTGTAGGTATTCAGTGCCAAATCTAATCACAGGTATCATTAAAAGGAGACAATCTTTCCCAGCTACAGTTAGAAAAAAAGATGTGAGAATGGTCAGAGAGATGCCATATTGCTGGGTTCAGATGAATGAAAGGAGCCAAGAAACAAGAGATGTGGTTAGCTATCAAAAGCTAGGAGAGGCAAGGAATCAGATTCTCCCCTAGAGTTCATGGGAAGAGACTGGAAAAATTTTGAGGAGCATAATAAAAGATGGCTAGATTTCCCTGAATAGTTAGTCAAAATACTTATGTAAACTAACCTTAGTGAGGACCCAGAAAAAAAGAGAGGAACAGGTCTAAGAAGACATAATTCACCTTAGAAAATCCAAAATTACTGTGAACAGACTGTTAGTAAAAATATGAACATTAAAGGAACAGCTGGTAAAGGCTGAGAATACAAGGAGGAATAAATTACTGGAAACTGGAAGGAAGAAAATCTTTGCTGTAGAACGACAGAATGCTTAGCAGAATTGGGTCCGTTAGGTATGTGGCAAACGGAACTGGTAAATGATGAAATTGTAACGTTGAACTGTGGAGATGTCTAAATAGAGTGTTGAAGTGAAGCCTGGTGTCTTGCTGCTTATAGTGAAATGGTAGAAGGAAAAGATAAACTGAGCAAGAGTTATTAAACAGACAAAAAAACCCCACAAAATTCTCAGAGTAGTCAGACTGAAAAAGAAAAATAACTAAAATTAAGAGATTCACCACTAATAAATCACATTTCAGAAGAAAAAGCCACCAATGGGGCTGTACCACTTTTTGCTAATATCTCAGAAAAGGAAAATGTCATAATATTCATTCATAACAATGGCTCTTTGAGGATATTAAAGTGTTTTCTCACATACAACCTCAATATAACTGGCAAGCAACTAGGAATCTCTAGCATTATCCTTAGGCCATCTCCACAAAAGCCAAACACAGAGACGGGATTATATAGAAAAGATCTGTGGAAGATCTTGTCTAATGGAATGAAAACCATGACATGCACAGGAGACCCACGAGAGTCTTCAGAAACACTGCTAGTAGGGAACTGAAAGGAATAGAGAGAGTACAAAACTAAATAAAGTTGATGGAACCACAAATTTCTATAGAAAGGAAATAGGATGATAAACTACCCAGATGCAAAACGTATACTACTATTCACAAGAAACGAAGGATGCCTCAGAAGGCAGAACTGAGAGCCCAAGTATGTGAGCCACATAGGATTCATCTTAAGATTTGATATCTAATGGAACTTTTCCATCTGGATTTTGAAATTTCTTGGAACCAATGACACTTTTCCCTTTTGTTTCTGACTTTCTTGAACCAGAATTTCTGTAACTGCTATCTTGTGCCTGCTCTACCAAAATATCCTTAAGAATAGATAACTTGCCTCTCTAGTTCCATAAATCCACAGATGGAGAGGATACCCCAGAAGAGATTATTCCTGGAGCATCACCCAAGTCTAATTTCAGTGATTTACATGAGGTTTAGACTTTTGTGCTAATAAGATTTAGGTAAGGTTTTGAATTTTAAGTTAATGCTGTAATGGGTTGATACTTTTTAGAATGCTGTGATTGGATTAATATATCTTGTATGTGGAAGAATGTGAAGCTTTGCAGGGTAGAAGGTAAACTGTGATGGAAAAATGGACCCCTATATATGCCCTACCTTAGTCACTGGAATCTATGACATGTTACCTTACATGGCAAAAGGGACCTTGTAGATATAACTAAGGATCATAAGATGGAAATTATACTAGATTATCTAGAGGGGTCCCTTCTAATTATATGATTCTTAGATCATATAATTATATATTCTTAAAAGACCCTTTCTTGGCTGAAGTCAGAATCAGAGGGAGCTGTCACTTCAGAAGAATGGTCAGAGAGAGGCAACATGGCTGGCTTTGAAGCTGGTGGATGGGGGCCTGAACCAATGAATGCATGTGGTTAATGACAGCTGGAAAAGAAAATAAAATGGCATCTCCACTAGAACTTCCAGGAAGGAACACAGCCTTGCTGACACACTGATTTTTAGCGCAGTGCAATCTGTGTTGGACTTCACACGTACAGAACTATAAAATAATAAATTTGCATTGTTCTAAACTATGAATTATGTGTATTTTTTATTGCAGCAATAGAAACATAATATAGCTTCTTTAAACTATTGCCCGATATAATAACTGAGACACCAGTGAGAGGAATTAAAAGCTTAAATATGACAGTTCAAAATGTGGTAATGAATAAAGGAGTTAATATGGTCTCTCCCTTAAGACATCTCTGTGATATTTGGAACAGAAAAAAATGCCCATTTATTAAAATGTGAATTAATGTTATGTATAAATAATCTTAAATTCAGACCCTTACATATATGTTACAAATGCTCCATCTCACTTCTGATCTAAAATTATGCCAAGAAATTTGGGGTACTTCTTTGCGTGGAAGAACTTACTTATATTCACTTTCATTATTTTATATTTTTCTTTGTATATGGAACATGAACGGGTTTATCTTGTCTTTTTCATAGTATTAGGTACTTTACTGACTGTAATTATAAAACTTTTGACTGAAACATTTCCTATTGTGAAAATGCTGACAGACTAGTTCTTCAGAAAAAACAATGTCACACTTTCTTCTTTGCAGGCAAATGCTTGTGGAGAGTAGGGTTTCACTATTGTGAAATTAATTGTTCTGATATAAAAGAACTGTTCTGAACAGACAGAATTAAGAAGTTTCAAACAGTATAAAATGTATACCTAACCCAGTTTGCTGGAAATGTTTGGTTCATACACTGAGTTTGTAAGACAATTTGAATGCATTGCATATGAAGAAATGCAGGATAAGCAGTGTGTTTATATATGTAAATAAGTAAACAGGCTAACTGAAGGAGAATTTTCCAGTCTTTAAGGTGAAGTGAAATGCCCTTTAATTCCTCCCATGATTCACTGATGCTTCATGGACTGCAGTCAACTACAATATGTTTCTGTGATATTTTGTGTTCATCATTTTCCTTTTCTTTTCCAGTCTTTTGCCATAAAACCTTTTTTATTTTTTCAAATAGAACCCATAGTGATTCATTTGACTGAACACACACATGTACACACAAAATTTTGATGCTAGTTTGGCAAGATATAGAATTTTTAGATAAAATTATCTTTTTCAGAATTTTAAAGGAAATTTAACATTGCCTTTGATACTCATGTGTTGGTGACTGGAATTTATGCCAATGACTTGAATTCATTTGTAGGTGACCAATTTCATTTTCCTGTAATTAACATCATTGTCAATCATTATAAAAATCATATATCTGAAATATATAGGTGTACCTTATTTTTTACTTCTGTTTATAACAAGGTGGGTTTGTTCATTTTGCAAGTATAAAATTGATAAGATGTTTTAGATAAGGAAAATACTCTTCTATCATATTGTTGCTAACAGTTTCTTTGGTAGACTAATTCTCCATATCTCTAAATGTTTTCATATTTTTCACTGTTTCTCCTTGTCTTAGATCCTAGGGGGCTTTTTTCCTCCCAATAAACTTTGTGATTACTAGTTAAGTATATAGAGACATTCATCCTATTAATTAGCCATTTTGTTACTTTGTAATTTTATTTTTAATTCCTGATAAATCTTTGCTATATTTTAGTTGTGTCATAAAGATAATGACTATTCATATATTTTTAAGAATATGGACTACAGATTTTTAAAAATTTTTACTTTATACCCCTGCAACAGATTTTCTGTTTGCACATCATGTTCCTTTTTCAAATAGGTGTTTGTTTTTGCTTTTCTAAATTGTCAGGTGCTCAGCATTGTTTCTCATATTTTTGAATAGAGAATCAGGTGGGTCAAGTAGAAATGCTTGGTATAGGTTTCCTTGCAGATATATAGGCCCGTTCCCAATTGTTTCCTCCCTTAAATGGGCATTACTAACACATTTTATTGAAGTAGTTTTCAAGTTAAAGTAGATGGCAAATAACAAATTTTTCTTTACTATTTTATGAGGCAGACAAAGTAGGCACCCACTAATTTCCAAAATAAGAAGGTGACAGTATTTCAGCAAATTTCTTTCTTTTTTTTTTTTAAGATTTTATTTGGTTATGTGACAGACAGATAGGCAGAGAGGCAGGCAAAGAGAGAGAGAGACAGAAAGCAGGCTCCCTGCTGAGCAGAGATCCTGATGTGGGGCTCGATCCCAGGACCCTGGGATCACGACCTGAACCGTAGCAGAGGCTTTAACACACTGAGCCAAACAGGCGCCCCACAGCAAATTTCTTTTATGAAAAAATCTTCCTTTTTCTTTTTATTTGGGATCTCCAGCTGTATCCTCTTTTTGTTTAGATCCTAATTACCACACATGAGATCTTCCTCTAGGTAGAAATCACGCTCACTTTAAAAAGAAAATGTTCCTGGGGTAGTAAGTTAGGCACAACTTTTAAGAAAAGGATATTTTTTTATCTATACTACCCAAGAAAATTTACACATTTAATATAATCCCTATCAAAATACCAATAGCATTTTTCAAAGAGCTAGAACAAACAATCCCAAAATTTGTATGGCTACAAAAGATCCTGAATAGCCAAAACAATCTAAAGAAAAGCAAAGCTGGAGGCATCACAATTCTTGACTTCAAATTTTATTATAAAGCTGTAGTCATCAAAGCAGTATGATGCTGGCATAAAAATAGACATAGATCAATGTAACAGAATAGAAAACCCAGAAATGGACCCACAACTATGTGGACAACTAATCTTTGACAAGGCAGGAAAGAGTATCCCATGGCAAAATGACAGTCTCTTCAACAAACGGTGTTGGGAAAACTGGACAGGCACATGCAGAAGAATGAAACTGGATCACTTTCTTACACCATACACAAAAATAAATTTAAAAATGGATGAAGGAATAAACAGCGGACGGAGGCCGGCGGCGGCGGCGGGACCGGAGCGAGCAGGGGTTCGGCGGCCTCACCTGTCCCCACTCTCCGGCGGCGACCGGCGGCGGCGGGCAGCGCGGCGGGCGGGGAGGGCCGCTGCCAGGTGTGCAACAGAGGAACATGGCTCAAGAAACTAATCACAGCCAAGTGCCTATGCTTTGTTTCACTGGCTGCGGATTTTATGGAAACCCTCGTACAAATGGCATGTGTTCAGTGTGCTATAAAGAACATCTTCAAAGACAGAATAGTAGTAATGGTAGAATAAGCCCACCTGCAGCCTCCGTCAGTAGCCTTTCGGAGTCTCTCCCTGTCCAGTGCGTGGACGGTGGTGGCCCCGACGTTCAGTGCCCGCTGGACTCTGCATGTGCGTCCGTGCAGCCAAGCCCTGTATCAAATCAGTCACTTTTATCAGAATCTGTAGCATCTTCCCAAGTGGACAGTACATCTGTGGACAAAGCAGTACCTGACACAGAAGACCTGCAAGCTTCAGTATCAGATACGGCACAGCAGCCGTCTGAAGAGCAAAGCAAGTCTCTTGAAAAACCAAAACAAAAAAAGAATCGCTGTTTCATGTGCAGGAAGAAGGTGGGACTTACTGGGTTTGAATGCCGGTGTGGAAATGTTTACTGTGGTGTACACCGTTACTCCGATGTACACAATTGCTCTTACAATTACAAAGCTGATGCTGCTGAGAAAATCAGAAAAGAAAATCCAGTAGTTGTTGGTGAAAAGATCCAGAAGATTTGAACTCCTGCTGGAATACAAAATCCTTTGACCATCTGCAAACTAAAAATTGGCTTGAGGGTTTTTTTCCTAGTCCTTGGGAATGTAGAGCAACGTACTTGCATAGACCTTTTAATCATGCATGTCGCCAGAAGAATAGATTTTTGTTTTTGTTTTGAAAATGACTCTGAACATTTATTTCCATTGCAGTTTCTGTGGCTGAAAAGACTTAAGTAAACTTTAGAAGTATTATCCTTTTAAGATCATTTTAATTTTAGTTGAGTGCAGAGGGCTTTTATAACAAACGTGGAGAAATTTTGGAGGGCCGTGATTTTTCCAGTATTAAACACGCATGCGTTGATCTTGCAGTTTATTTTCCATTGTGTGTGTCCATAGCTTTTCTCTGCAGCACGATCCCTGCCGACGGCGCCCCTCGGGGCCGACTAGTTACCAGTCACGGAATGTGTCCTCATGCTTACGGCTGCTGCTGGGTGTTCATTAACAGAAGCTCTACATAAGTTAGCGTATAGTTTCTTTGCATCCACTCTTTATGTCTGAATCATTTGTCACAAGAGAGTGTGTGCTGATGAGATTCTAAGTTTGTGTGTTTTTAATTTTTTTTGAGCGCATTTCATTGACAACTGCGAGTTTCTTTCGGATTACGCTCACCGGTCTGTGTGTACACGGTGTGAAGAATGATTTGAAGTAATTGTGCTGTATTTATGTTTACCCACCAGTCTTTGATTAAATAAAATGGAAAACTGTTAAAAAAAAAATGGATGAAGGACGTAAATGTGAGACCAGAAACCAACAAAATTCCAGAAGAAAACACAGACAGCAACCTCTTTCACCTCGGGCATAGAAATTTCTTACTAGACACATTGCTGGGTTCAAGGGAAACAAAAGAAAATATGAACTATTAGGACTTCATCAAGATAAAAATCTCCTGCAGCCTTGGAATGGGAGAAGATATTTGCAAATTACCTATATGATAAAGGGTTAGTATCCAAAATCTATAAAAAAAATTTTTAGCAAACTCAACACCCAAAATAAAAATTAATTCAGTTAAGAAATGGGCAGAAGGTGTGAATAGACATTTTTCCAAAAAAGACATACAAATGGCTAACAGACACATGAAAAGATGTTCATCATTACTCATCATCAGGGAAATACAAATCAAAACCATGATGAGATACCACCCCACACCTCTCAGAATGGCTACAATTAGCAACACAGGAGACAGCAGTTGTTGGTGAGGATACAGAGAAAGGGAAACACCCTTGTATTGTTAGTGGGGATGCAAACTGGTACTACCACTCTGAAGAACTGTATGAAGTTTCCTTAAAAAGCTAAAAACAGACCTGCCCTGCCATCTAGCAATTTCACTACTAGGTATTTACCCAGAGGGCACAAAAACACAAATTCGAAGGATACATGTACTCCAATGTTTATAGCAGCATTATCAATAATAACCAAACTATGGAAAGAGCCCAAATGCCCATCTACTGATGAATAGATAATGAAGATGTGGTGCCTGTATAAGCAATGGAATAATACTCAGCTATCAAAAAAAAAAAAAAAAAAAGAAAAAGAAAAGAAAAGAAATATGACCATTTGCAAGAACATGGGTGAAACTGGAGGGTATTAGGTTAAGCAAAATAAGCCAGGTAGAAAGGTAGTTATCATATATTACTCACATGTGGAATTTCAGAGGATCATACGGGAAGGGAAGGAAAAAGAAAACAAGATAAAAATCAGAAGGGGAGACAAACATTAAGACTCATAGTCATAGGTAACAAACTAAGGGTTGTTAGAGGGGAGAGGGCTGAGGAGATGGGGTAACTGGGTGATGGACATTAAGGAGGGCACAGGATGTAATGAGCACTGGGTGTTATAAGAGACTGATGAATCTCTGAACTCTCTCCGAAACTAATAACACACTGTATGTTAATCGAATTTAAGTTTCAAAAAATAAATTAGAAAAAGGAGGTGTGGTACACACACACACTACACATACAGTGGGATACCACTCAGCCATCAGAAAGAATGCAGTCTTACCATTTGCAATGACATGGATGGCGCTAGAATGTATTATGCTAAGTAAAATATGTCAATCAGAGAAAGACAAATACAATTTGATTTTACTCATTTGGGGAATTTAAACAAAATGGATATACATATAAGGGGCGGGGAAGAGAGAGAGGGAAACTTAATGATAGAGAACAAATTGAGGGTTGGTGGAGGGAGATGGATGGACGATGGCCTAGAGGCATAATGGGTATTAAGGAGGGCACTTGTTATGATGAGCACTGGGTGTTTTACGTAAATGAAGAACCACTGAACAATATTCCTGAAACCAATATTGAGCTGCATATGACAACTAGAATTTAAGTTAAAAAAAAAAAAAGACTAGGATATTTTTTACTTAGAACTGGGGGTGTCAGATATGTTTTTTCTTGCTGATATTTGCTCCACCTCATATTTTGTGTATTGGATTATGATGCTTTTGCTTTGCTTTTTATCTAATCTCATTTGCATTTCATATTCCTGAAATTCCTTAATTTTCTGGCTCAGTAATGGCACTATTTCCTATTATGGAGACACATTTTGTCATTAGAAAGGAAGTTCATTATGTCTTTGTTTACTCTGCAAGACAACTCTCTAAGGACATTTAAAAAAAAACAAAACATTTTTTCTTTTAGATTTCTTGAAAAGACCAGGGCAATGCTCTGTGTCAGTTGTTGAGTGACAGAGCTGTGATTTGACCTTGAATTCTGTTTTCACCTCCGGATCTCTCATCCCTACCCAGGCACAATTGTGCATTGCATTTTATCCCATTCAGTTCCACTGAGTTCAACCAAAACATTCTGAATGCCTATAATGTGACAATACTGTATAAGCACTAAAAATACAGAGATGGATAAGACAAAAAGATCCTATCTCAAATCTATTCACACTTTTTGGCAGCACCTGAGTGGCTCAGTTGGTTAAGCCTCTGCCTTCAGCTCAGGTCATGATCCCAGGGTCCTGAGATTAAGCCCCACATCGGACTCTCTGCTCCACGGGGAGCCTGCTTCTCTCTCTCCCTCTGCTGCTCCTCACTGCTAGCTCTCTCTCTCTCTGTCAAATAAATAAATAAATAAATAAATAAATAAAGTCTTTAAAAAAAATCTCTTCATACTTTTGTATGTGGAATATAATAAGGAAGGAAAATAAGGGAAAGCAAAGACTACGATGACTTACTAAACAATTTGCCTGAGATTATTCTGGTATAGGCTAACTGAAAAACGAATGTAAATTGAACAGACTTTCATTTATAAATACCCATTGTATGTTAGAGAAAATAACGACATGTCCCTTCTTTTAAAAAGTCTTGATATAATTTATAATATATTGCGGATTTGAAGTAACACGTAAATGATAGAAATAAACTTACTCATGTATACATTTTAAGGATTGAGTTTTTAAACCAACCTCCTACTTGTCAGAGTTATTTTCCAAAAGATGGGCAAATAGAAAAACAAGTAGTGTTATTCTTAAATAAAATGAATTTAAAAATATATTTAGGAAAACCAATGCTGTTGCTTAGTTGTCTAATTTACACTTGGCTTCTATCAGTTTAAGTAATATTTTCAAAGCTTCATGAAATAGGATATCTTAGAGAGCACTTGTCTGACTGTCTTTAGTTTTAGACAAAATGAAATTGAAGGAAGACTTATCTAGGGGCACACATAAATATAAAAGGCAAAGGCAAGCCTATTGCATAAATTGTTTCACCTAATCCCTTCCTAATGGAACAGGAGCATGGGGATTCTTAGAGTAACTTAATTTCCCTTACTGTGCTTGAGGGAAACTTTTGCTTTGATGTTATGGGACACAGAATCCTGGTCTACGATTATGATTCCTCTAAAAAACAACAGGATAAGAAGGGCTAGACCATAATAAAACAAAAGGAAACTGTAGAGATTTTTCTTACATGTAATCAAATTTGTTTCATTAATGGCCCAAACTAGAGGGTATCTAATAAAATCAGTGGGATTTTTTTGGTTGTTGACATCTATCATATTGAAAGGAATATTGCTGATGGCTTCCCCATTAGAATTTAAGGAGAAAATAGACTCATGGCACAAGTGTGGTCTTATTTTTTGCTCACTAGTTTCAAAGAAAGGAGGTGGCTGAGAAAAGTGAGACATGATTACTGACTGAAAGAAATTAGTATGCTTTTCATGGAATTCAATGCTGATGAAGGGAAAGAACAATATTAAGAGATTAATTTGCATTCCCTATAGGAATTGAGGATCTAAGAAAGGGAAAAATATATATGTGTGTCTTTTGTAATGTATGTACCCTTTAGCTACCGCAGATTCCAATTAGATGTCAGTAGAACATCAGTAGTAGGCAAACACTGCAGACATAATAGCTGTAGGCAGAATCTACCAAATGATACTAAGAGTAGCCCATGGAAAATTGAGAACAAGGTATTATCATAGTTTCAAAATATGTATTGTAAGATATTAAGTGGAAAGAGAGTAACCCAGCAAACATTATTTTAATCAAGTGATCAAAATTAACATCACCAGTAAAAAGACTTATTATTTTTGACTCTTTGGTATTTATGCCAAATGCTCATAACCTCTATCCAATCATGAGAAAACATCAATCAAACCCAAACTGAAGGACAGAAATCCAAATCGAAGGGTCTTCTACAAAACATCGGTAGTACTATTGATGAGTGTCAAGATTATAAAACATAAATAAGACTAAGAATTGTTCCAGCCTGGAAGAGAATAAGGGAAAAAAACAGCAAAAATGACATGCGGACTCCTGCACTGGATCCCAAGATATTAAGAGGATATTAGTGAAAAACTGGTGAAATCTGAATGAGATATGTAGTTTGATGAATAGTACTGTATCGATGTTAATTTCCTGGTACTGATCATTTTACTACGATATACCAGATGTTAAAATGAGTGGAAGCTGGTTAGAGATAGGAACCTCTGTGCTATTTCTGCGACTATTAAGTCTAACATTATTATACAAATAGAAGTTTAAAAATCATTTTAGCAGGAGAATACACATTTTGAGGTAATACACTTATTCCACCCAACTTTTAAGTTTTGTTAATATGAAACAAACTAGATTTGGAGAAGAAAATGAAACCTCTATGGAGAATGAGTGAGGGAAATGGGGGAAAATGTGAAGGCTTTTGCATTCAGGGATACACCTACTAGTCATTCCTCATCAGAAATGAAAGCTTGTGTCCTGAAAGAATGACATGGGCCTCCAAAGCATGGAGGTGACATGGATAGAACATGGAGAAAGCAAAACAGAAAGATGGCTGGTGTCAGAGGTAGACCAATTCCTTTTCAAATCTCAAATCCTCTGCAAATCTCAAATCTTCTACCTGATTAACTGCGTGACCAGTATAACCATAATTTACCAGCACTACCACCATCACTACTTTTCCTCTTCCTTGACTTCTTCCCTCTCCCATCCTTCCCCCTTCTTCCCCGCCTTCTCCTTTTCTAAGTAGAGATCACAGAATTTATCTTAGAGGTTTCCCAGATATTACTGAAATAATGCAAATATTGTTTACATAAGAGCTCCTAACCCCATTCCAGTTAAAGCCATACATTTCTTATTAAACTAATACAGAATCATTACACAAAGTTTAAAAGAAAAAAAAAAAACACATACCTTTTCATTTACCAACAGGTATGTGTTGTCTCTAAGTCTTATGGGTATATTTTAAAATGGTTGTGATTTTAGTGTATCATTTTTGTATTGCATTTTCTTCACTTACTGCTTGTATATGTTATCAGTTGCTACAATATTTTTTAAATAATTACCTCCCCACAACTGAATATTTAAATTGATTCCATTTTCTTAACTATTGTAAGCCATCCCTGTTGAATTTAATATTGCTTTTTACATGGATTATTCCTTTTATAAAGGACTGCACATTAACAGTGTAGGTTTTTGTGAATTCAGTGGTTAAAAATTAGCCCTCTTTATAAACTTTTATTATTTTTACCTACTTTATAAATAATTAAAGGCATGAATCTTAAATCACTGAAGGTTTTTAACATTATCGTCAGAAGTATTTAGGATCACACCCCAACCCTGGTGAAGAAAAATGTACAACCACCACTGTTTAGATAGAAACAGCATGACCAGTATTACGCAGATACTAGTTCTTGTTATTACTAATATTGGCATGTGCTATAGGTAAAAAATAACTGTCAATAATTCTTACTATCATTCTCTTAGGCCTCTTGTGCCACTGGTGGAAGCGGACAAATATACCGAAGAGAAGAGATCTTTTACATTATTTGGGGAAGCCCATCACAGGATATCTCATTTCCCAGTGTTACTGCACTGCAAATGTTTGCTTGGTTCTTTTGATTTTGAGCAGTGACTTCTTTGTGTGGCATTTTTCTTGGTCCCTAGGTTCTGTAGATTTCTGCCTTGTAATTATATACATATATCTCCCACTATACTCTGAATTTTAAGCTTATGTTAGGTTGATTTTGCTTACATTTTGTGATCTCTGATTCATTGTGATCTATCCAGTGTCTTTCTTTTGTTGTGTGATCTCACGTCTTGTTGCCTTGTTCAGCTGTTAGGCTGCCTCCCTTGATCCAATATGCAAAATTTAAAGACCATGGACATCATGAAAAGCTGACATTTTAATTTTATTGGAGTATAGCATACGTTTATCAGCTTATTAGAGTAAAAGATAAAAGGTTAAGAAAATAGGGCACAGGATACAAACTTTTCCATCATCTGTTCCTGAGCTGGGAATGAAAAGTGAAGCACAAATTCCCAGTTAGAATTCACTTTACTAGTTTTGACAGTATCAGAAACAAACTAATTCACAGAGTTATTTTGTTAAAAAATACAAAACATTAAATTTGTCATTTAACATATGAATACAGGGCACTGAAATACACATTTCACATTATCATGCAAGTTTTGCCATCATCTCCAGGGTAGTTCATTTTCCAAATTTGAAACCCTGTACCAATTAAACAGTAACTCCCTTTTGCCTCCACCCCCAGTCCCTGGCAACAATTATTCAATTTCTGTGAATTTTGCTACTCTAGGTACTGAGAATAATAGAACGTTTTGTCCCTTTGTGACTGGATTATTTCACTTAGCATAAGGTTATCAAGGTTTAACCACGTTGTAGCATGTTTTTAATTTCCTTCCTTTTCAAGGCTGAACAATATTTCATTATATGTATATACTGCATTTTGTTTATTAACTCACCCATTAATGGACACCTGAGCTGTTTCCACCTTTTAGCTGGAATAATGCTGCTCTGAGCACATACATGTACATGTCTAAATCTCTGCTTTCAAACTTGTTAGATATACAATCTTGCCAATACCCAGGATTTGTCATTTTCTGTTTGTTTCTTGCCAATACTCAACACTTACTATTTTCTCTTTGTTCTAACAGTTTTAAAAAAAAACTAGTCATCCTAATGGATTTGAGTTAGCATCTCATCGTGGTATTGATTTGCATTTTCCTAATTATCTTTGATAGGTATATTTTGGTGTGGTTACTGTTCACTTGTAGATCTTTAGAGAAATGTCTGTATATTCAAGTCCTTTGCCCACTTTTAATTATTTTTTCATGTCCACTATAGTTTTAATAATGGAATTTTAAATTTTGTTTTTAAGATTTATTTATTTTTTAGAGGGAGAGAGAGTCTTAAGCAGACTCCACTCTGAGTGCAGAGCTCACATGGGACTTAATCTCATGACCCTAAGATCAAGGCTTGGGCAGAAACCACAAGTCGGAAGTTTGACCGAGTGAGCCGCCCAGGCATCCCAATAATGGAAGTTTTAAACTTTGAATCAAAAGGTGAGGTGAAGAGAGATATGATAAAGAGTTTTGGCTTCAATCCAATATATTGGACTGTATCTAGGTATTTCATATGTCTTGACGGGGAGGAAAATGCAAGCCAGCTGTTATTCCATATACGGTAGCATAGCACGGTTGAAATAATGGGTTACAGAGACTCCACAGATTATAGGGAAATGATAATATCTGGAAACCCCCAGCCCCAATCTGAGCAGACAGGTGGTTTCTCCTCAAGGGGTAAAAAAGTAACTACTTTCTTAAAATAAGCCATCTGTCTGAAGAACCATTTTTACATTTAATAAATAAGATATTTAAAGGGTTGAGAAATTTGTTAACTCAAAAAACAGAAAAAAAAGAAACTATGATTTGCCCAATCATAATGCAACACCAATCTGAGACATCTTTGTTGAATGTGACATAGGAAATACTTCAGTTGCCCTTCCTGAAATATTCCATGCAGGTAGCTGAACTGGTAAAAAGCAAGTCAATAGATCAAACTAGTCTGTGATGACAAATATGACTTGTTGACAGCACTGTATATTGTCACTGATCACCAAGATCGAATCAGGCAGAACAAGCAAGTCACATGCTCTTATGATAAAGGTCCAACTCAGGGTGTTAAACTAGTGGTAATTGTGTCATATCTGTATGTTGTTTAACTCTTCTACTATTGGTTAAATGCCCACCTGCTACTCACTAGCCCTCTTCTTCACTCTGCATGCTCCATCTTCTTAGAAACAGAACTTCCCTACTCAGGTTGCAGACTAACAAGCTCATGTTCATGCTGGTGTCAGCCACTAATGACCTCCACTTTGCTGAAGCGGCAAGCCCTGCTCATTCTTCAGATTCTAACTCAAGCATCTTCCTTGTGAAGAATTATGTCATCATCCAAGGCAGCTGATAATGTCATCTTAGCCTTCTTACTCTGTATATAAGCAGCATTTTCCCCCACTGAACTTAAAAATGGTGACTCCTATATTAGAGTGTGATTATGTGGGGAAATCAACTATATCTTGCACAGCTATGTAGCCCTAGTTTCTGCAAGTAAAACTTGATTTAAAAAAAAAAGTTTGCTAATGAGTCAAACAGGTTGGAAATACTGTTGACAAAGTGAGAGTTTGCTTTAAAAAATCCTATGAATGATTGTCATATTAAGGCTTCAATCCCTTTTTGCTTAAAATTAAAAGCTACAAATAAAATTATTTTTAGCTTTTTTAAAAAAGATTTTATTTATTTATCTGAAAGAGAATGAGAGAGAGCATGAAAGGGAGGAAGGTCAGAGGGAGAAGGAGACTCCCTACTGATCAAGGAGCCCCACATGGGACTCAGTCCTGGAAGTCCAAGATCATGACCTGAGCCGAAGGCAGTCGCTTAACTTACTGAGCCACCGAGATGCCCCTGTTTTCAGTTTCTAAGCACAGAGCAAAAACAAATTCCAATTAAAAAAAAAAAAAAATGTAATTGTCAGGATACTAGGGTGCTGAGATTGCAAATCTTATTCTTTGGGTTGGGGTTGTTAATTAAAAAGGATTTGCTGGAATCTGTAATCCAAATTTGAACGTGGAAATTTGTAGGAATCAGAAATCCCCATAGGTTTGTGTCGCATAGTGGAAACCAATGCTTTCTGGTGATTAAAGGGGCTAATTTGTTAGCTAGTTTCTTTAACAAGTCTTACAGGAAATGGAAAAACCTAATGCTCATTTCCCCTGGCCTGTATGCAGTGCCAGCTACAGGCTGATTTTTCTCTCTATCCCGCTCAGATTTCACAGAGCCAGACACACAGGGTAGAATGGCAGGGTTTAAGCAAAGCTTGCACATCACTGGGAAGGTAACAGTGTTAAACTGTGTGAAAATAAATAAAGGAAACCTCATTTTAAAAGGATTTGGAAAGGCCTGAAGGGGGCACAGACAACTCAGGCACAGACAACTCGGCAACCAGCCGCAAGAAGGAAGATAAGAATGCTCTGACCACAGAGGCGGTTTCAGGTAGGAGTTTCATCTCCTGCTTTTAAGAAGAGAAACCCCTTCCTGACCAGGAACAAGGCAGCCAATGAGAATCCTCCACAACCTCAAACTCCTGTTCCTTCCCAGTGAACTTCTGGGTAAAACAAACCTCCTCCATTTCCTCCAAAAGGTAATAAAAGCTGAATTCCCCTTTGCATCTTCAGACCTGCCTCTGGTTGGCCACCGTTTGCTAATCCTGAATTACAATTCCTTTGCTGTCCCTGGATAAGCTCATTTTGCTGGTGTAATAACTGGGTCTTTAATTTTTAAGGTTGACAACAGCAAAACTCATGCACCTTTCCTTCCAAAACAAAGAAACCGGTTCTTGATGAGCTTATCAGTCTCTCATCCTCTCTCTCTGTGTAGAACTACTGCACTTTGATACCCCTCCTTTGCCAAAACAATGTAGAATGGCTTTTTCTTTTTTTTTTTTTTGTACATTACCTCAAACATTTGCCCAGTCTCTTTGTATCGGCTCACCACATTTTTTTTTTCATCAGTAATTTTCTGATTAGTGAGCCTTTTACTCATGGCAGCCCTTAATGATGTCGCTTCAGGGAAGGTGCTCGGAATGAATTTTATGTCTGCTTGCTTTATCGAAGTAGTAAAGACCTTTTGCATCCTTTTCCTTTCCCAGTTCCCTCAGTGCTGCATTCTAGCCCAGCTGATGGATTGTTTCCTGTCTACAATCACTAACCACTGTCATTCCGTCTGGGTTCTCATGCATTTAACTCGAGCTGTCTCATTGTCCTGTCCTCTTAATTTAAATGCTTGTCTCCTTGCCTCTCAGTCTAATAGCTCATTCCTTCTCCTCCCCTATTACCCAGCATTGTTTCTCCATCATATCACTTGCAATTTCCAGGATGACATATTTTACTTCAGATCATAGCTCATTTAGTCTTTCGCCTGCTGGTATGCTAATAGCATCTCAAGCTAATCATTAATTTCCACCCTGTGGTTTCAGTAATTCCTTCCATGCTAAATCTTGCATAGAAAAATTGTTTTAGGTTTGGCACCTTAACTTAGTCTAAGGGAAATATGAACCAAAAGATGTCGAGTCACTGCCAGAGGCCCCACTGGTCAATGGGAACATTATTGCTCACTTAGTTAAAGACTTCTAAAGAGCTGGAAAAATTGAAAAAAAAAAAAAAAAGAAAGAAAGAAAGAACGAACCAACAACAAAAACAGAAATGACTGTAAACCTGCTTCTTTATGTGTGTTTAATTCATATCTTTTGAAATAAAAGGTAGTATTTTGTAAAATTATTATTTATATGACATTGCAAATAAATATATGTTTGGGGATAAAAAAGCATCAAAAGGGAAGAAAAATTATAAAATATTAGTGCTTAAAGGATCTTCAGAAATAAACTTCAAGATTCTCACTTTTACATAGGCAAAATCTGAGGCCCATGGAGTTTCAAAGATTTCCCAGGAGTCATACATTCTTTTAACCAAGGATTCCTGGGTGATGGGTGGGGAACTGGCCCTTGGCTAACTTCCTTTTGCAGTGCCTGAGGCAAGAGAACCAACAACTGGCTCTGAATCCACTTCCCTCACCCACTCCAGGCTCCTGTAGGACACAGCATAGTTCCACTTAGTTGTGCATCTTCATACAGTTAAGCCTGTTCCATCACCTTCTACACAGCACATCTCCACCCACAAGAAGCTACTGCTACTATGGTTATGGTCTGCGTTTGGGAAAACCACCAGGGAAATGCAGCGGACCTAGAAGCTGGCTCCAGGTGGGTAGGCCAGGGAGTCCTAGAGTATCAGGTCTTAAAAGAATGCTTTACAAGGGTAAAAATATATAGGCTCTAGGCTGGCTAATTTGGAGACTTTCTCTCTCTCTCTCTCTCTCTCTCTCACACACACACACACACACATCCTATTTTCTCTTAATTCCCTTTTCCCCCTACTTGTTTAGGTCTTTCTGTTTCAAATTGTGGAATGTCCTCAATTCTGCCTTCCTCCTCTACCCCCTCCCCAAAGACCCTCCCCCAAATATCTGATATTTTGTTTTCTTTCATATTTAAGTTTGGGACACTAAAATACTGATAGACGCTTTATGTTGGGATGAGGGGAGGAAGCAGACTATCAACTAATGATTTTCCTTATAGAAAAATGATATGGGCAGATTGGGGACCCATACATTTCCATGGAGGACTTCAACATACCAGTATCCAGAGGTCTGTTTTATTGGGTTATTCAGTGTCACCATAGAAGGATTCACCTATCTCACACCTGGGACATGTAAATCTGGCTATCAACATTCTTAATCATAGAGGAGGGCTAATTTCACTGAAAGCGTCTTCTTCTTTTTTTTTTTTTTTTTTTTTTTTTTTTTGGGCAATGTAGCACTTTCTTTCATCTGCAGTGACCAGTGTCCCTGAGTCTGATGCTTCTCCAATTCAATTTTTCCAGTTCCCTGATAAACAACCCGAGTTGAGGTAAGTAGTGAGTGAGATGCATGGAAGGAGAAATAACCTGGAGTATACCTGCCTCATATTGTGCTTTTTACCTATCTCCCTAATTTTAGTCCCATACATCATACTCAATCCTCATTCCCACTCTTATATTCCACCCAATATCAGTGCCTCTGATTCCTAAGTCTACTCAGTGTCTGTATTACTAATTATCTTTCATTTGTATTACCCTCTGCAGGCATTTGAAATCAACTTCCTGAATCTGCTGATGCTTCATCCACATTCTATCATGAAGTTTGTTAACATCCTGTTTCCACTCCTCTTCTCTTTGTAATTGTAAATTTATAATTAAACATCCTTTATTTTTATTTTATTAAAGTTTCAGAAGACCACAAAACACAAATAATTGATTTAGCTGTTGACCATCAGATACCTTCCAGGTAGGGTAAGGAGAAGTTGATTTATTATTTATGACCTATTATTTACATGACTTATGTAAGGACCTATTTTATATTTTTATTTTAGCCAGAGGCTTCCATTGAAGTTAAACAATAACTTTGTTGTTTAACCCTTAAACTGTCCCTGCCCCCCTTCCCCCAAGGGACTTAAAAACAAGTCCTGGAAACCAGCTCCAGGTGTGGAAGCCAAGAAAAACAAGGCTGTACCCGCCTCAAGTCTAGCCCTGACATAAGTACAGTCATCTTGGCAAAGCAAAAGCCAGCACCTTGCTCATAGAAGTGGGTTAGCATAAGAATGGCCATCTTGAAGGCTGGGAAGCCATTTTACTGAGGGTCCCTAACCAGCCCACAGTGCGCATGTAACTTGGGATAAGAGAAAGTAGCTAAAACCTAAGAAACAACTTAATCATATACCACCAGGGTGGTTAGGCGGTGGCTCCACAGGGACCAGATGTTAAAGAAAAACAAATAGTTAACTTGCAGAGATCACAATCCTGCAAGACAGGAGTCTCCCTTGGTTTGCAAATGTCCTGGTGATTTACAACAAAAAGGGCTATCTCTTCAATGGCCCAATTTCCAGAGACAGAGGGCTCAGTTCCTCAAGGCCTAAGGTTGCCCTCCCCACCATAAAACTGAAGGAGGCTGAGGCAGAAGGAAATGTAAATAAAGTTAAATTTCTTCTAAACTTAAATCTCACTTAACCGCCAGGATGGCGCCAGGGTGATGCTGTGGTGGCAAAAGGTTAAACAAAGTTAAACTGTCAAAGTGGGGCACAAGATATGTATGCAGCTATGAAAAAAGTGCCTTGAAAATGCTATATAAACCATTGGCTTTGAGTGCTCAGGGTCCTTGTTGAAACCCGCTGCGCCGGGCAGATACTTGGACTCCAACTAGCTGGAAATAAACCTCGCTGTGTGACTTGCATTATTGAGAGTGTTCTCTAATTGAGGGGTGGTCAACTCCGTACCCTAACACTTACAAAATTACTAAAAAGAGTAGGTAAGCAGTTCTTGATGAATTCCCTGAACAAGACTGCTGAATTAAAACCACTAGGTAGATATGAGTTTGTGATGTTTGAGATGCCTGAGAATGAAGATACCACCATCACTATTTCTTACTCCAGGACCACACTGTGTTTGCTATGAACTGAACCAACAAAATATTGGCCTCGCATCTCTCCATAGACATGTAACTAGGTTCTGGAATTTCGATTTCTGGTGCAGTTCACACAGAGAAACATAAGATAGTCTTGCTTGCCAGAGGAGTCTTCTCTCTGTTTCCTGCTATTTTCTTTACCTTCAAAATCAAATGCTGGTACTTTAGCTTGGCTGAATGTAGAAAATAGGCATAATCTGAACTGCAACAGTCTAGGAAATGTGGCTTTCCATACACTAATACACAAGAGAATAAGAACAGAATTGAGTGAGAGCTTATATAAAACGTCTTCCACACCTGTGTTTAACTGAGTTCTCTTTCTGTGCATTTCCTATGAATTCATATGTATATATGACATTCGGTTGTCTACATCATTGATAATTTCATTCATAGGTGTCATCATTCACTATTTCCCCTCAAAAGGACCTCAGGAGTTTTTTGTTAGATCAAGGATAAAAAGACAGCACTTAGGTGTTCCTATATTCAAGGCAAGTATCACTGATAAATCACAGTAATCTCTTTGACTGCTATTCACTGTGACCTCAGACTCCTTCCTAAAATTACAATCTATGTGGTCACTATAAACAGGCTGGAATCTGTATGAAGCTCCTGAAAGCAAACCCGAGCGGATTACTCACCCCGGGCCCCTGATAAGGGCGGTGCAATTCCGCCTGGGGCAAAGACACTTGAGAATCACTACAACAGGCCCCTCCCCCAGAAGATCAACAAGAAATCCAGCCGAGACCAAGTTCACCTACCAAGGAGTGCGGTTTCAATACCAAGGAGAGCAGCAGAATTCCAGAGGAGGAGAAAGCCAAGCATGGAACTCATGGCTTTTACCCTGTGATTTTTTTTTAGTCTTGCAGTTAATTTAAT
>NC_081565.1:40531915-40532526 GCF_022355385.1 Mustela nigripes | reverse complement strand
ATCAGGCCCCTCCCCCAGAAGATCAACAAGAAATCCAGCCGAGACCAAGTTCACCTACCAAGGAGTGCGGTTTCAATACCAAGGAGAGCAGCAGAATTCCAGAGGAGGAGAAAGCCAAGCATGGAACTCATGGCTTTTACCCTGTGATTTTTTTTTAGTCTTGCAGTTAATTTAATCTTTTTCTTTTTCATTTTTGTTGTTTTTCTTCTCGCCTTCAGGTAAAAATTTTTTTTAACTGTTACCTTTTTTCCTTTTTAATGATTTTTTACTAGTTTATCTAATATATATATATTTTTATTTTTTACATTTTTCTTAGGTGTTTTCTTTTTTTTTAATTCTTTTCTTTTTTTTCTTTTTTCTATTTTTTTTCTTTCCTCCTTTTTGAACCTCTTTTTATCCCCTTTCTCCCCACTCACGATTTTGGATCTCTTCTAATTTGGTTAAAGCAAAGACGGAAAAATTCAACACAAAAAAAAAAGAACAAGAGGCAGTACTGAAAACTAGGGACCTAATCGATACAGACATTGGTAATATGTCAGATCTAGAGTTCAGAATGACAATTCTCAAGGTTCTAGCCGGGCTCGAAAAATGCATGGAAGATATTAGAGAAA
>NC_081565.1:40436095-40521915 GCF_022355385.1 Mustela nigripes | reverse complement strand
CCTTAAGATATAGATTCCATATCACCAAAGAACAGGCAAGAGATATAATAAGGACCTGTGGGAATTGTGCCACATTACTCCCTCAGCCTTCCTTAGGGGTAAATCCCAAAGGCCTTCAAGCTAATCACCTATGGCAAATGGATGTCACACATGTACCTGAATTTGGGCAACAAAAGTACGTACATATATCAGTGGACACTCATTCGGGTATCATAATGGCTACTCTCCTCACGGGGAGAATTCAAAACAAGTCATCACACACTGCCTACGATGCTTCGCAGATTGGGGTATCCCAAAACAAATAAAGACAGATAATGGACCTGCATATACATCAAAATATATCCATCAATTCCTAAGTCAATTTGGTATAGTCCATACTACAGGTATACCCTACAATCCACAAGGTCAAGGAATAATTGAACGTGCCAAAGGCACCTTCAAACGATGCTTACAAAAAATAAGAAAAGGGGGAATAGGGGATGACTACAAGTCACCCTGTGATCTTACATCTCTCACCCTTTACATTTTAAATTTTTTGTCCTTGGACCATGATGGTACATCTGCAGCGGACAGGCATGCGGCGGTTACCGAACGCACTCTAGCCCAGGCAAAGTGGAAGGATATACTCACGGGCCAATGGAGAGGCCCTGACCCGGTCCTAAGATGGCACCGAGGTTCTGTTTGTCCTTTTCCACAGGATGCCCAAGTGCCTATCTGGGTCCCGGAGCGACTGATTAGAAGAATCGATCAACATGGCCCGCCCCGTCCTGATGCTCAGCCTGATAGCAATCCTGGTGACACCAGCATCCCTTCAACAGATGGGCAATAGTGAAAGCCTGGCCGTTCCCCATGCCACTGACGAATGAGTCCGCCATCCTCCCTCCTGTATACCTACTTTCATTCCCATGCCCGTTTCTGTAAATCCTAACAACTCGCCTGTATTGCTCTCAAGACATAAAAGAGACTTTGGGATCACTGCAGCCATTATTGCAGCTGTAGCAGCCTCCACAGCTGCAGCAACTGCAGCGGCTGTAGCTCTCACCACATCTGTAACAAGTGGACATTCTCCAGAAACTATTGACGACCAGATGCATCCAATCACTTTCTGGACTTTGCATAACCTCCGTGGCCTATAATGACCTTTCTATTGCTGCTAATCTGTCGAAAGAGTTAAGCAGATAAGATTGACATAGCTCCATTACGGGATTGGGTATCTGTTGTAAATCCTCATGTTCCGCCGTTTTGCATCATTATGTAAACAACAATGTAGGCAACAGTTGGCGCTAGTACAAGCTTGCATGGCACTGGAAGCTGGTACATTTCCCCAAATCTGGCTGGCAGCGCTAGATTGGTAGTCAGTGACGGGTAAGATTGGCTGCATGCACATAGCAACCTAAGCCAGGAGTTCTCCAACCAGGGGGAATTATCCGATGACGGGTAAGCATGTTCATGGCAGCTGACAACCTAAGACAGACACGATCTCCTGCCTTGCATGCCTAATATAAAAGAAAAGGGGGAGATGTCGGTGTCCGAGTGGCTTGTAGTGCATGCGCAGTGATGCTTCTGGGCTCCGCCGTGCCCGCTCGTTGCCTCGGCCACCGCTGCCTCAAGCCATCACCGCCGCCGGGTGGCGACGGTGCGGAGCTGCTCCAGCTGGGCCCGTGGGGGGGCCCCGGGCACCACACGACTTTTTCGGTGCCCGAAAGTAAACACGCCATTAAGATGGCGGCTGGATGCGAGCCAGTAGGCGGAACTTAGGATTTTGTATCTATGTGGCTGCAAGTGATTGGTTGTGCAACCTTGGTATATATAGACATGCACGGGCGGGGGAGAAGAAGATCCCAACAGCTACACAGAAATAAAGCTTGCTTCGCTGAGGTCTCCTGGTTGTTCTTGCTGGCGAGAGCGACAATAAAGTAAAAAGTAAAATTGTCTCTGTAAATGGGATGGTATTATATATAGGAAACATTAAAGCCTCCAGCAAAAAACTGTTAAATTATTAAATTAATTCAGCATAATTGCAGGATACAGAACATAAGAATCAGTTGCATTTCCATATACTAATAATAAACCACTAGAGAAATGAATTAAGAAAAAGAAAATCTCTTTTACAATTGCACACATTTAACCAAGGAGGTGAAAAACTTGTACACTGAAAATTACAAGACACTGGTAGAAATTAAACATGACATTTATTCTATGCTCATGGATTGGATGAAGTAATATTATTTAAATATCCATACAATCCAAAGTTATCTACATATTCAATGCAATCCCAATCATAATTCTAATGGCATTTTTCACTATCTAGAACAAGCTATTTTAGAGTTTGTATGGAGCCACAAAAGACCTTCAATAGCCAAAGCGTTTTGAAAAATAACAAAGCTGGAGATATAATACTTCCTTATTTCTAACGATATATCAAAGGTATAGTAATCACAATAATATGGCATTGGTAGGTATAAAAACAGACACTTAAATCAACAGAGAAGGCTAGATACCCCCAAATAACCCCACATATATATGGTCAACTAATTTATGACAAAGGAACTCTAAATATGTAATGGGGACAGGAAAATTTCTTCAATAAATGGTGCTGGGATAATTGGACAGACACAATCAAAAGAATGAAACTGGATCACTATCTTATACCAATAGCTAGAATGTAAGACTTGGAATCTTAAAACTCCAAGGAGAGCACACAGATGGTAAGCCCCTTCACATGGATCATGGTAATAATTTTTTGTACTGACACCAAAATAAATTTTTTTAAAAAATTTTAACCTATTTAATTTATTATATTCACATTTTATTAGTATCCATAAGATTTATTTCCAGAATAAGTTCTAATAGTGCCTCTTTTATTAGCTAGATCAAAATTATGGTTTTTTTTTTGAGATTTTATTTATTTATATGAAAGACAGCATAAGCAGGGCAGGGAGGGGAGAGCAGAGGGAGAAGCAGATTCCCTGCTGAGTGGGGGAACATGACATTGGGCTCAATTCCAGGACCCTGGGATCACAACCTGAGTCAAAGGCAGATGCTTAACCAACTGAGCCACCCAGGTGCCCCTCCCCTTTTTTAAAGATTTTATTTATTAGAGAGAGAGAGTAGATCAAACTTAATTCTAAAATAAACACATCTGTCAAATTCTCTTCATGTCCACCATGACTCTAGGCTAAACCACCCTCATCTCCCTTCTAGACTAACCCAACGCTCTAGTAAGTTGTCAGCCTATTTCTAAACTTACTATACTGCAATTTATTCTTTACACTATTATTAGGGCAAATTTAAAAAAAATAAGTAAATGAAATTAAATTATATATCTCTGCTTCTGCTTATTCACTGATTTATAACCATAATTAATATAAAATTCAGTGTCTATATAGGCTAAAACCCTAGCCTTATCCATACTGTCAAACTTATTTGACGCTACTCCCCAGCTCTTCAAATCATTAAAAATTGGACTAAAGTCAATTCCCAACACTGAAACCCTATTCTTGTCTTCCAAGTTCAGCTATAACCTTCAAGAGGCAACCAAGAAGAAGTAGCAAAGGAGGACAGAGAAAAGAAAACTTGTTAGGAACCCAGAATTGCATAAACAACACAGCAGCAGAACATCTTTTGAAACCTAATAAAGTGACCCAACCCAGCCACTAAAGAGAATTTAGGTAAGCTTATTCTTCCACCAGACTGAACTATAATGCTGATGAAAACTAATGAATGCCTATGAACTTAGTAGCACTTTCCACAACTGGCATGTGATCCAGAAAGCCTCCCTGTGGGTCTTTGTCATTGTGGGTCTGACACTCTCCTTTCTCACTGAGAGACACCAGAATGGGTGGCAGCAGTGTCAAGGGATAATCTAGTACAACAAATAGCACAGAAAGCCTCCTTGTCTCCATGGACTTGAGAGTCTTATCACTCACCCAGAGACACAGGGTATCCCAGCATAACTTGCCAAAGAACAACACTTAACTGTCTAACAAGTGGCCTGGCCTGGGAAACCTCTTGATCCCTGAGGATCTGAGACTACCTCCCTCAACGAAAGTAACTAGATATCAATACCAGGATTTCATCAAAAGAAGAAACAGTGCCCCTGAAGTCTGGAATTTCCCAACATCCATTCAAAAATACCATGTAGCTAGAAGGCACCCATAGAAATGATCCCAACACTGGAATGACATTTCCTTAGAAGCACTCTAGTTCCTCTACTTCTAGGAGGTATCCTGGTTCCAAACCTTGGAAAGACTCAACTTACCCATCTTGACTGAGGGTCTGCTCCTGCACCAAGATACCAATTAACCTGGGGGCAATGGCAAAGATATCCTACCCCAACAATAAGCCCAGCCCAAGAATCACAAAAAACTTTAGACACCAATTTCCCTGCTAGAGACACCATGTTGGTGGATTACAATGCCACAAACCAGGAAATTCACAACCTGTATGAGAAAAGAAAATGATTTGATGCAACACTAAGTTGAATCAGATATGGAAATTATGACACAGATTTTAAGTCAGCCATCAGAAAATAAATGCTTAACCAAGTATTACAGATAATCTTGAAACAAATAGAAAAAAAAATATCAGAAAAACTCATTAAAAAATAAGTTATTTTAAAGAACCATATGGGAACTATAGGAATGAGACGCCAATAAGGGAAACAACTCACTCAATAGGCCCTATAATATGGTGAAGATGACAGAAAATAGTGAACTTGAGGAAAGAATTCCCAGAGAAAATAGACTGAAAGAATATACATGGAAATATTGACTGAAAACGTCCCAAATTTGATGAAAGACACAAACCTATAGATTTAAGAAACTAAGTGAATCTCCAATAGAATAAATACACACTGGCATACTGTTGTTAAATTTCTGAAAAATTGAGACAAAGTGCATTTTTTTAAAGATTTTATTTATTTATTTGACACAAAGGGAGATCACAAGCAGGCAGAGAGGCAGGCAGAGAGAGAGAGGGGGAAGCAGTGTCCCTGCTGAGCTGAGAGGCCCAATGCGGGGCTCGATCCCAGGACCCTGAGATCATGACCTGAGCTGAAAGCAGAGGCTTAACCCACTGAACCACCCAGGTGCCCCAAGACAAAGTGCATTTATATATATATATATATATATATATATATATATATATATATTTAAAAATATTTATATATATATTTCCATAAATATATATAAATTGAGATAAAGTACATATACACACACACACATAGATAGATAGATAGGTAATTAAAACAATATATTACCAAAAGGGAATATAAATTCAAATGACAATCATTTTTTCCTATAAAATCATAGTGGTGGGGCACTTGGGAGGCTTGGTGGGTTAAGCATCCTACTCTCAGTTTCCACTTAGATCATGATTTCAGAGTTATGAGAGCAAGTCCTGCATTTGGCTTCATGCTCAGTGGGAAGTCTGCTTGAGATTCTCTTCCTCACCCTCTGCCCCCCTCCACTGTACTCTCTCTAAAATAAGTAAATCTTTAAAAATAAATAAATGAAATTATAGTGGCAAAAAAAGTGGCATATATTTAAAGTGTTGAGAAAAGAATCATCAACTGATTTCCATATGCAGCAAAACTATCTTTAATTAATGAAGGTAAAATACATTTTTACTCAAAGAAAAACTAAAAGATTATGTCACTATCAGACTTATTCACAAAGAATGGATATAAGAAGTTCTTTGACCATACAGACTTGACAAAAGAGGGAATAATGGAGAATCAGGAAGGAAGATGGAAAATGGAAAATGCTGATATTTAGGTATATACAATAAATTATTTTTCTCCTTGTTCATAAGTCATATTTCATTACTGAAATGAAAATTATAATACTATCACTATCTTATCTTCAAGAAAATGAGGTTAAAATGTGAAAGTCAAAGAGAATGAAATGGAAATGAGGTTTTCTCACCTTTCTTAAAGTGGTGATTGTTACTATCAGGGGCTGTGTGAGGTCATAGTAATACTTAGAGCAATCACTATCGAAGATATACATAGAGAGAGATACTCAGAAGTGCTAAATAAACCAAGATGAAATCCTAAAAATCTTCAAGTAACCAATAAAAGAAAAGGGAAAAAAAGTAGATAAAAGAAAGGAAAAATAGAAAACAAATGATAAAATGGTGAACTTTAGCTCTAACATATTAATTTTACTTTACATATAAATGATCTATTTACACTAATAAAAGGCACAAACTTTTATCATGGATAAAAATATGGTACACTATGTGCTATTTATGCAAACTCAGTTCAATTTCAACAGAATATTAGGAAGTTGATTTCAACAATGTAAAGAATTGTATACCATGGAAAAGCAACATTTATTCTAGGTATGAAAGGCTACTTCAACATTTTTAAATTAACCAGCTTAAGACATGATGGTAATAGCTGGAAGTCAAACTATAATGTGATACTATCAACTGATGGAAAAATCACATGTGAGAAAATCCAGTACTCATGTACAATAAAACATCTTAGCAAATTATAAGTAAATGATCTCAACATAAAAAAAATCTCTAAATATCTACTGCTAGCATCATACAGAATGTGTAAGACTGAATGCTTTCCACTTAACATTAGGAACAAAACAAGGATCTCTGTTCTCATCACTTCTGGCACCTTATTGAGAATTCTAGCCACTGAAATAAGGGAGAAGAAATAAATAAAAGGTAAAAGGATGCAAAGGAGAAAAGAAAACTTCCCTGTTGTCATGTGACATGAGTAAACAATTTCAAGGACTACCAACATAATTCATAAAATGAAAGAATTCAATGAGATTGCATGATAGAAGATCCAACAAAAGTTACATTTCCCACTACTGAAAATGAACAGGCACATAGTGAATTTAAAAACACAAAGGACATTTTAAAAGACTCCAAAGAAAGAAAAATATTACACACTAAAGAGAACTAAATAAATGTATAGGTCACTTTTGTGGGTTGAAATAACCAGCATGGTAGAAATGTAAACTTTTCCCCAATTAAGTTGTAGGTTTAATACAATATCCAAATCCCACAAGTTGGGGGCAGTGTTTTTTGATTTGTTTTGTTTGGAAATAAGCATCCTATTTCAAAACCTACATGGAAAGGTACAGTTGTAGTGTAGCTAAAACAACCTGGGAAGAGAATAAAATAGGGAGTATCACTCTACCAGATACTAAGTCTTACTGGGTAGCTATAACTATTAACACTGTGGCACTGGGTGGCTCAGTGGGTTAAGGCCTCTGCCTTCAACTCAGGTCGTGATCCTGGGGCCCTGGGATAGAGCCCCACATCGGGCTCTCTGCTCAGCGGAAGGCCTGCTTCCTCCTCTCTCTCTGCCTGCCTCTCTGCCTATTTGTGATCTCTGTCACCTAAATAAATAAAATCTTTTAAAAAAACAAAAAGACCCTGGTACTGGTGGATTCCAGAGAGTGATAATAGAACAAAGTAGCAAACTCAAAACTGGCCAGCACAAATAGCCCCAACTCATTTCTGACAAGGGTCTAAAAGTAATTCAATGGAGAAAATGGAATTTTTCAAAACATGGTTCTGGACAAATTGGACATCCATAGACAAAAGCATCTAATTCAAATCTTATACCTAATGTGAAAATAAACACAAAATAAATCACAGACCAAATATAAAAACAATAAAATTTTGTAAAGAAAACAAGAAATATATCCAGGTCAATGGTTTGGCAAATAGTTCTTACACTTGAGACCTAAATCATGTCCCTAAAAAAAGTATTAATTGGACCTCAAACTGAAAAACTTTTGCTCCGTAAAAGACCCCATGAAGATCAAAAGTCAAGATACAGTCTAAAGAATACTATTTACCAACTACATATCCTACAAAGGAAGAGTATCTGGCATATGGAAAGAATTCTGAAGTTCAAAAGTAAAGTAAAAAAAAAAAAAAAAAAAAAAGAGAGAGAGAGAGAAAGAGAAATTCCATTCCAAAACAGACAAAAGACATAATAAACTATACATATCCTTGGAAGGTAAGGCCTGTAAGGGACAACTGTGGTGTATCCACCAGATTGTGAGTAACCTTTGTGATCTGAATAAACCCATGATACATGATACATTTGTATCATTCAAGAAAACACACAGAGACATACATGAGAATTCACTATCCTTCGCCCTGCATTTTTAAATCTCTCACTGTTCTTTTCATCTTCTACATAAGTGAATAGACAAACTGGAGTTTCACCTCTCTCTTATACTTTATATGTTCAAATCCTCTTTTGGAAGCTGGGGAGAAATAAGACTCACAATTTCTTTCTTTGTTACAGAATTCTTTAAGTATTCCTTCATTTTTTCTGTTTGTTACAATGTTACTTTTAAAAAATCATCCCATTTTCACTTTCCTTTGGTTTTAAAACCTTAGCTAGATAACTTTTTTTTTCAATTTCTTTTCAGCGTAACAGTATTCATTGTTTTTGCACCATACCCAGTGCTCCATGCAATACGCACCCTCCTTAATACCCACCACCTGGCTCCCCCAACCTCCCACCCCCTGCCCCTTCAAAACCCTCAGGTTGTTTTTCAGAGTCCATAGTCTCTCATGGCTCACCTCCCTTTCCAATTTCCCTCAACTCCCTTCTCTTCTCCATCTCCCCATGTCCTCCATGCTATTCGTTAGCTCCACAAATAAGTGAAACCATATGATACTTGATTCTCTCTGCTTGACTTATTTCACTCCGCATAATCTCTTCCAGTCCCATCCATGTTGCTACAAAAGTTGGGTATTCGTCCTTTCTGATGGAGGCATAATACTCCATAGTGTATATGGACCACATCTTCCTTATCCATTCATCTGTTGAAGGGCATATTGGTTCTTTCCACAGTTTGGTGACCTTGGCCATTGCTGCTATAAACATTGGGGTACAGATGGCCTTTCTTTTCACTACATCTGTATCTTTGGGGTAAATACCCAGTAGTGCCATTGTAGGGTCATAGGGAAGCTCTATTTTTAATTTCTTCAGGAGTCTCCACACTGCTAGATAACTTTTTAATATTCAACAAATGTTTTATTCTTTCAAAATTGTTAAAAAATTTTCCCAGAAAATTAAAGAAATTAGAAATGTGAAGGTAGTTTTCTAAGAAGTGTGATTCTTAAACTTATGAATCATGAGAAAGGAATAAAAACTAATGGACTATTATTTTATGTATACACTTTGAGACAGAAAGCATACTGAGAACACAGAATTAAAATAAAGGCCACGCTAGTCCTTGTGGTGATATGCATGTTATCCATATTTTTCAAGCTAATTTTATAGATTAACAAAATCTCCAAGAAAAATATGAACCTATGAAACCAAAGTAATAAACTTATATTCAACTTCCCTTTTTAAATAACTATTTTAAGTTTTAGATTTTCTTTTTTGTTTTGTTTTGTTTTGTTTTAATCTCAAAACACTAAATAGAGACTTGGATTCATGGCAGCCACAATATTAGTTGAGCATTAGATTATAGTCTTGTTTACTAAATTTTCACCTAGCCATTTTTCTCCCATTTGGCCTATTTAACTATCTGTGTGTGAAAAATCATTTCATAAAATATTTTATAAGGTTTCATTTTTGTCCATTTAAATAAGCAAATAAACCACCAATATTGGTATAAAGGGTACAGGTGGTATGATGGAAGAATTTTCTGCAAATTAGAATTCTGAAAGAAACTGCAAATGTTTCAACTATGTAATTTATTTCTTCTCTTATGAAAAGTAGTAAGATCCTGAGTTGACCTAATTTTGATCTAGAACTCTATCGAAATGAATTTGTTTAACATATTTTATTTGGTTTCCTTCCTGTCTCTCTCTCCCTCAATATCATGTAATCTGAGTTCAATATTCGTTCCTAAACAGACTGACTAATTCAACTAAAGACATTTAAATGTAACATGAAGTCTCCCCCTCACACAGGAGGAGGCAGGCAGGAAGAAAAGTTTCAAAAATGATAACTTTGATTTTTGTTAAAAAGTTTGCAGTCAGTTCTCATTTACTTACTCCAAAGTTTTATTTGTGGCTGATTTCATAGAATTGCTGGAGTTATTTTATAGGAATGTTGGTAGGAGAAGGGTGTCACCTCAGCCTCAAATGCCTTCCTTTTGTGTTTGATAGAAGAATATTGCAAGTTGTTCTTTCCTACTATATCTAGTATAGTGCACATTTTCTATTCAACATTTATGTGCAATGTTTTCACAGTTAGGCTGTGAATGTAAACTTCTTACTGAATTTTGAGCAGAGTGAACAAATAATTATATTTATACCTCTCCTGAATTGCCACAAATAACTGAGTTATTGTTTATTAGCAATAACAAATGAACTATATTCAGCTCTTTTTTTCTAACCATTCCAATAGAGATTATTTGTGACACCTGAAATCATGAATTGAAAATGTCACATTATGTTAAACTAAAGGAATTTATATTATTTTTATTCTTCATGTATATTTGTTTTATTTCATCTTAGGATGAAAATGAGTTTGGCAAATTTCAATACTTTGTTAAGTGCCTCTCACTTGCCTTGATTTTTGCTTTGATTGACTAAAGGCAACCAATGTTTTAAAAAGCCAGAAAATTTCAACACAGCCTCAGGACTTTTTACATGGAGAATAATTTTGCATGCAGGTCATGGTTTTACTTAAGAGTGATTTCTTTTATCACATTAAAAAGGAAATATTAGTGAAACACCACATAAATCTCACTATTATACACTTGCAAAACAAAAAAAACCAGTTTCCTATTTTCAGTGAATTGAAATTATTCAATAACTTCTTTTGGCTTGTTTTATTTTTCCTTTGATTAAAGGACTTTGGAAATGGAATTTCATTTTGTACATGAAATACTATGAATTTTAAAATTAGAAAATCTTGGGGTATCTGGATGGCTCAGTCAGTTAAGTGTCTGCCTTTGGCTCAGGTCATGAGCCCTACATCGGGCTCCCTGCTCAGTGGGGAATCTGCTTCCCTCTGCCTCTCCCTATCCCTCTCCAGCTTGTGCTCCCTCTTTCAAACAAATAAAATCCTAAAAAAAAAAAAAAAAGAAAAGAAAAGAAAAGAAAAGAAAGAAAGAAAGAAAATCTTGAGACCCCATTTCTAATTGCTATACAGTGCAGGGGATTAATCTTTCAAAGGCTCAGTTTTCTCATCTATAAAATATGATTTTACTAGATTGTTTTGAATGTTACATTAGGCAATATATGTAGCAGGACAAGTTAGACACTGACTCACTGATAATTAAATACACTTATTTAAGTCTGGGCATGTAGCTAGATTTCTGAGCAATGGAATGTGGGTATGGGGAATGTATACCCTCCCAGGATCAGCTTATTAAATAAAATTTCTAGTCTAATTCTTCACTATTTCTTCCCCTTTCTCCTGGTATAGGGAACCTTGAAATCTATCATGGTGAAAATGGCAAATCTGCTATCAGATTGGGTCTCTAAGTGACTGTCTTATGAAGAGTCAAAATTGGGACTTCATTAGGAGAAAATGAACTTCAATTTTTTTTTAAACCACAGAGGTTTCAAAGTTTCTGTTTTATTACCTAGCATTACGAGCATTAGCTTGGCTTACATAAAATCTGAATAAATGTTACTAATTATTTTCCAATTGGAAGGAAAGAAAAAAATTTTAAATATATAGAACTGCTTATTCAAAAGTATAGACTACACATTCACTATGAATACCAAGTTATTCATTGTGTTTTGCAGAAAAAAAAAAGAAAGAAAGAAAGAAAAGAAAAGAAACAGAAAAAGAAAAATTCTGCCAACATTACCTAAACATAATCAAGAATAAAAGATTTTTATTACACATTCCCAACCTCAGAGCCCAGGAGCATTACATTCATATGACATTTCCCCCTGATAACAGGATCAAAGTCTTGCTATTAACATTTTAACTTCAAAAGATCTTTTGGGTACCAAAGGCATCAGAGTGTAAAGAGCAATGAATATTCGGCTACTGAGCAGATACATCAAAAAAAGATAATGGAAACAGAATTTTCATTTAGCTGAGATTTTACATCTTTACATCTTTACATCTTTCTGTATTCTCAGAAATTTATTCATTTATCTCTAAAATTAAAGGCAATTATCAGAAATATTATTAGGAAAATTACAGTTACCAAACTAAGTATCAAATTAGAGCAAAGGAATTTCTATATTTTCCTATGAATTTTTATATTGTAGCAAAATACACAGAACATAAAACTATCTTAACCATTTTACGTATAAAGTTCAGTGGTATTAAGGACATTCATACTTTTGTTCAACTATCGGCACCATTCTCCTCTAGTAGTCTTTTCGTTTTACAAAACTGAAATTTTGTACCCAGTGAACAATAAATCCCTATAACGTCCTCCCTCCCTCCTTCCTCAGGCCCTAGAAAACATTCTAGATGTTTAAATCTCTCCTCTTCCTCCTCTGCTCTAGACTCTTGTAACCACTATTTTGCTATCTGTTAGTATGAGTTTGGCTCATGTTAAATATTTTTAATACTCCACATATTAGCAAGATCATTCAAAGTTTGCCTTCTATGTATGGTTTATTTTAGTTAACATAATGCCCTCCATGTTTATCCCTGTTTTAACTAGCAAGATTTCCTTTTTTTTTTTTTGTAAGGTTGAATATTATTCCACACACACACATATATATACATGTATATATGCACATATATCTACATAATATATAATTTATTATATATTGTTTATATATAGGTTGTTTCCATATCTTTACTATCCTGAGTAATGCTGCAATGAACATAAGAGCATATATATCTAACTGAAATAGTGATATTTTACTTACATATTTTTATATTATATTTTATATATTTATATATTATATATTATATTTTACTTACTTTACAAAATGGGTATTTCAAGTGTCCATAGAACATATATCAAGATAGACCATACTTTAGATCATAAAATACTTCTTCTGGATATATATTCAAAAGTGAGATCACAGATTCATTTGCTACTTTTATTTTTAATTATTTGAGGAAACTTCAGACTATTTTCCATAATGTTTATGCCAACTTACCTTCCTAATAACAGTGCTAGAGGGTTCCATTTCCTTCAAATTCTGGCCAATGTTTAGGTCTTGTCTTTCTGAAAACAACCATCTTAACAGGTATGAAGAGATATATCACATTGTGGTTTTTGATTTGCACTGCCCTGATGATGGGTGATATTGAGCATTTTTTCATATACCTTCTGACAGTTTTTATATTTTCTCTGACAATATGGTTAAAAACAACTCATTTATATTCTATGGTGCTCCAGGACCCCAAAATGCCAAACTCCACTGGCTCTCTCAGGTAGATGATTTAGAAGTTTCTGAGGTGCTACTAGATATGTGGTCCAAAACCCTTGATCCTCAGGGAAAAGCTGGGAGTTAAGGATTTCCTTCTGATCACAAGGTACTGTGCAAAGGGTGAGATTTACGGCCTGAATGTTTTTCAGCTCTTCCTACCCATTTCAATGTGGGTATTTTCTCAGTTGCCCAATAGATATGTAGAAGTTACTCAACTGATTTCTGGATTTCTGTGAGAGGGTAGTCATCTACATGTAGTTGAATATTTGGTGTGCTCATGGGAGTCTGTATCCTCTAGTTCTACCACTTTGCTGATGTTTCTCTGTATAGATTTTTATATAGATATTTTCCTCTCAGGAATGAAAGTGATATAATACCAGCATGTATGTCATCATATGTTAGTGGCTCAGGATAAATAGTGAGATTCTGTTAATTCAGACATTAACCTAGAATCTCATGGAAGGGAGAGATTCAGCTAGTTTGATCATGTCAGGGTACTTATGGTCCTATCTTTAAATTACTTAATATTTATTTGAAATAGTGATCCTCCACCTTTCCTCATTATTTGACCTCAAGGAGAGCTTTTATAAATCCCAATATTCAGGGAATAACCCCAAACTATAAACCAGAATATTTAGGGGTGTTATCAGGATATAAGTAATGTTTAACCCCATGTGATTCTAATTTGCACACAAGTTGAGAAGTACTACCTTAAGATGACAGTAATATAATTTTATGAGATTGTTGCACACCAGAGCTGGAATATAAATTGAAAAAAATAGACTTTCTTCAGGAAAGTAAAGTAGACATACTTTTTCCTATTCCTCCCACTGAATGCAACTAAAAACCCTGGACATAATATATAAAAGAAATGTAAAATAACTGTAAAAGATTGATAAAGGAAATGACTGTCTTGGGAATCTAGGATCCAAGGGCTAACATGATAATGAATTCTACGGGTTTCGTTTTTGCTACATATAACTTAGACTTGGGCCTCAGCAAGCTGGCAACTTGGAAATGCGAACAGATACTTAGGTAATTGAGAGATAAACCAACCCACAATTATTGATGGGGAATTTAACACTTCTTTCTCAAAAACTGACAGATCAACTAGACAGAGAACCAAGAAGAATATAAAAGAACTAAAAAAATACCAACTTATCAACCAATTGGATATAATCAACATTTTTATGACATCTCATCCAATGACAACAAAATGGGTATTTCAAGTGTCCATAGAACGTATATCAAGATAGACCATACTTTTATCACAAAATAACTTAACAAATTCAAAATAATTTAAATCATATGGAATGTTTTATCAATTACAATACAGCCAAACTGGAAATCAACAACAAACTTAAAAGGGAAAACTCCAAATACTTAGAAACTATACATCATACTTAGAAATAAACTAGGACTCAAAGATGAAGTCTCAAGGGAAAAGAAATATATTGAAATGATAGTAAAAATGAAATATATCAAAATTTGTGTGGCACAGTTATATCAATTTGGAGAGGGAAATTTATAGCAATAATAGATGTACCCATTAGAAAAGTCATAAAACAATAACCTAAGCTCTCACCTCAAGAACTTAGAACATGAAGAGCAAAAGAAACTCAAAAGACATAAACAAGAAATCAACCACACTGAAAATGGAAAAGCAATAGCAAAAAATTAACTTAAAAATGGCTCTTTGCATATATCAGTACAACTGACAGACTCTAGCAAGAATGACCAAAAAAAAAAAAAATAATAATGATGAAAGTAACCAGTGTTAAAAATAAAATAGGAAATATTACTATAAATTTTGAATATATCTAAGGATAAAAGAATACTATGAACTCTAAATGCATCAATTTAACAAAGAAATAGATCAATTTCTCAAAACACATCCACTACCACAACTTATGAAATATGAAATAGAGAAATTGAATTATCTTATAACTATTAAATTCATTAAGTTCATAATTTTTAAATATCCAGTGAAGAAATCTGGAGGCCCACATGGTTTCACTGGAATATTCTACCAAACAAAAAGAAATTAACACCAATTCTACATAATCTCTTAGGGACAACAACATGAGGGAACAAATCCCAATTCATTTCATGCAGTTATTATAACCCTGTTACCAAATCCAGACAAAAAAATTCCAAACCCCCCCATATACCAATACTTATGATGAATATAATGCAAAATTTGTTATCAAATAACAAAAATGTTATCAAATAGAATTCAGCAACATACAAAAAGAGTTATATTATATACCATGACCAAGTGGGGAATGAATTCCAAGGATGAAATGCTCATTAACTAACAATCAAACAATGGAATCCACTCTATTTACATGCTAAAGAACAAAACTAATATGATTATATAAAATAATGCAGATAAAGCATTTGATAAAATACAACACTCATTAATGATTAAAAAAAAAAAAACACCTCAGAATAGGAATAGAAGAAAATTTCCTTAAGCTAATAAAGAGCGTCTACCAAAAATCTGCAACTACCATTGTACTTGATAATAAAAGACTAAATACTTTCCCTCTAGATTGAGAACAAGGCAAAGATGTGCTCTCTCACCATTTTGTTAAACATAGTGTCAGAGGTCTATCCAGAGAAATAAAGCAAGAAAAGAAAATAAATATAGATCATATGTTCATGATTTGAATGGCTCCGTAGAGTGAAGATATAAATTGTCCCCAAGCTGTTAGACTGGCTTAAAATAGTACTGAAATCCCACAGTCTCTCTCTCTCTCTCTCTCTCTCTCACATACACACACACAATTTAATTATATTTCTTAATTTATTTGAGAGAGAGCTAGCAAGAGATAATACAAGCAGTGGGGAGAGGGAGAAGGAGTCTCCCCCACTGAGCCAGGAATCAGACATGGGGCTCAATTCTAGGACTCTGGGATCATGACCCAAGCCAAAAGCAGATGCTTAACTGAGGTGCCCCTCTAATTAGTGCCCCTCTAATTATTTAAATGTAGAAAAGATTTTTCTAAAAATGTGTAGGAGAAGGCACAATAACTAAATAGCCCAAACTACTTTGGCAAGGAAGAATAAAATGTGAGGAATTTCTGTGACTGATTACAAGACTTAATATTCATAGTTCATTAACCAAAACTGTGTGTGTTGGTGAGAGGTATATAGGTCAGTGTAAGAGACCAACTGAAACATGCTTAACCTTTTTTTTTTTTTTTCCCAGAAATGTTGTGCTGCATTATTTGAAAAACCCCAGATTAAAACATGACTTACCAATGGATCATGAGCTTAAATGTAAAACATAAAACTATACAAATTTTTGGCAAAGAACATAAAAGAAAATCTTTGGTATTAAAACTATGTAAATAGTTCTTGGACCTGACACCAAAAGTATCATCCATAAAAGAAAATCATAAATTGTACTACATCAAAATTAAAAAAAAAAGTTCTCTGAATTTTAAAAATTAAATTAAGAATAAATAATAATTTCTTAGAAAGACCCTCCTAAGATAAAGGCACAATGTACAAACAGGGAGAAAGAAATTGCAAACCACATTTTTTGACTAAGTATTAGTGTCTAGAATACATACAGTACTGTTAGAACTTACTAGTAGAAAGCATACAATCCAATTAGAAAATGAGAAAAATACAAAAACAGACATTTTAGAAAATAAACAAATGGAAAATAAGCCCATGAAAATATGTCCAACATCACTAGCCATTAGAGAAATTCTAATTAAAACCATTTAATTCTAATTAAAACCATAATTTAATATCACACACCTACCAGAATGGCTAAAAAAATTTTTTTTAATTGTGAAAATAATATATGCTGGCAAAGATAGTAAGAAACTGGATCACTTAGGAGACGTTGTAGGGGGATGGAGAATAATAAAAATACATTGGACAGTTTGGAAATTATTAAAAATAAGACAAAAAAAACCTCACCATGAAATTACAATGCAACCCAGCAAAGGTACTTCTGGGCTATGTTCCCAGAGAAACAAAGGCTTACATTCACATAAAAACCTGTTCACAAATTTTTATGTTTTATTCCTAATAGCCCCAAAGCAGAAACTAACCAGAAATTCATTAATGGGCAAATGGTTAAGCGTAGTTTTGCATCCATATAATATGACTCATCAGTAAAAACAAGTATAGTATTGGAGTGCCTGAACAGATCAGTTTGTTAAGTGTCTGACTTGGTTTCCACTCTAGTCATGGTCTCATGGTCATGGGAGGGAGCTGAACAGCCAACATCCAATGCTGAGCTCAGTGTGGAGTCTGCTTTAAATTCTCTATCTCTCTCTCTCCCTCCCACTCATTCTTTTTCTCTCAAATAAATAAAATTCTTTACACACACATATATTTACATACACACACACACACACACACATGCATACACAGTATTAATACATACAAAACATGGGTGAATTTTCAGAGACTTGTGTTGTGGAAAAACTAAGGTATACTGAATGATCCAATTTGCATAACATTCTTGAAATGGCAATATAGAAATAAATATATAGAAATAAAGAAGAGATTAGTGGTTACCTAAGCATGGGGTAAAGGGCGTGAATGAAGTTATGGCTCTAGAAGAGTAATATGACGGATCTTAATGAATTTGAAATTGTGTATTTTAATGTATCAATACCAGTATCCTTGTTGTGATACTGTATTATATTCCTGGAAGATATTACCATTGAGGTATTGATAGGGATTGCAATGAATCTGTAGTCATTTTAGATACTTTAACAGGAGTTCTTACAATCCATGAACATGAGGTGTCTTTCCATGTATTTGTAACTTCCTTAGCTTTATTCAACAGTGTTTTATAGTTTTAAGTGTACAACTCTTTCACATCTTTTGTTAAATTTGTACCTCGGTATTTTATTTATATTTGTTGCCATTGTGAATGGGATTTGTTTTTGTTTTTTTTTTGGATAGTTCATTGTTTTCATGTAGTGACATCACTGATTTTTTTGTGTGTTGTTTTCTATCCTGCAAATTTACTAAATTTGTCAGGTCTAACAATGTTTGGGATAATTTTTAGGGTTTTCTATATCTATATAATCTGATCATCTATAAATCTGGTCATCTATAATGTTATTTTTTCCTTTCAATCTGGATGACTTTTTTTTTTTTTTTTTTTTTTTTTTTTGGTCTGACTGCTCTAAGGATTTCTAGGACCATGTTGAATATAAGTTGCTATGTTAAATACAAGTGGTGAGATAGGGTATTCTTACCTTGTACAAGATCCTAGATGAAAAGCTTTCAGTGTTTCATCATTGATTATGCTAGCTGTGGGCTTTTCCATAAATGACATCTGTTGTGTTGAAGAATCTTCTTTTTCTACCTATTTTGTTGAGAGTTTGTTTTATCATAATCAGATGTTAAATTTTAACAAATGCTTTTTCTGCATCTGTAGCAATGACCGTGTGTTTTTACCTCTCACTCTGTTAATGTGGTGTATCATTTTGAGTGATTAACTATGATGAACCACCACTGTATGTCAGAAATAAATCTTACTTGTTCATTGTTATATAATCTTTTTAATGTCTTATTGAATTTCATTTGCTAGTTATTCAGTGAGGAATTTTGTATCCAGGTTCATCAGAGATATTGGTCCATAATTTTGCTGTGACATCTTTGTCTGATTTTGATTTCCTGGTATTGATGGCCTCATAAAATAAGTTTGGAAGAATTACCTCCATTTCATTTTTTTTTTTGGAAGAATTTAAGAAGGATTGGTATTATTCTTTAAATATTTGGTAGGATTCTCCCATATTGCCATCTGGTCCTGGGATTTTTCTTTTTTGGTGGTTTCTGTCTACTGATTCAATCTTATTACTCACCTATTCAGTCTTTATATTTCTTCTTGATTCAGTTGTTATGGGGTGTATATTTCTAAGAATTTATGTAATTCTTCTAAGCTATCCAATTTGTTGGTATATTATAATAAGTTCCTAATCGTTCCTTATGATACTTTTAATTTTTGAGGCAACCACTATAATGTCCCTTTTGCATTTAGAATTTTATTTGAGTCATTACTCTTTTTTATTACTTAGTTTAGTTGAGGATTTGTTAATTCTTTCTGCCCAGTAACCAATACTTAGATAGAAGCATAACAATAGAAAAGATTAAACTTTTCATTTGTTTCTGCTCTGATCTTTTTAGTTTTCTTTCTTTCCATAACATTGGGCTTCAAGTGCTCTTTATCTTATTCTTTAAGATATAAAGTGTCTTCTAATACAAAGGTACTTTTTTTTTTTTTTTTTTAGGGATTTAATCATGTAAACTTCCCTCTTAGCACTGCTTATGTTACATCCTACATGTTTTAGTATGGTTTACTTTTGCTTTTCTTTGTCATGAGATATTTTAAAAATTCTCTTTAATATCTATCCTCTTTGACCATGGCTGTTCAAGGTCGTGTTGTTTGCTTATTAACATTACCCTAATACCAAAGTCAGAGAAGGGCATTACAAGAAAATTTATATAGAGTTCAACATCCTTATGAATACTGATGCAAAAATTCTCAACAAAAAATCAGCCAACTGAATTCAACAACACACTTAAGGGGTTATATACCATGACCAAGTGGGATTTATCCCTGTGACATGAGAAGCATTCAATGTATATAAATCAATAAATGTGATATACCACATTAATAGCATCCAAGATAAAATCACATCATATTCTCAATAGATGTGGAAAAAATATTTGACAACACATATCTCAACAAAATGAGTATAGAAGGAACAGAATTCAACATAATAAATATCATTTATGATAACCCCACAACTAATACATTGAATGGTGAAAAATTGAAAGCTTTTCTTATAAGATCAGGAACAAGACAAGGATGACAACTCTCACCACTCTTTTTTCAACTTAGTACAAGAAGCCCTAATAGACTTAAGCAAGACAAAGAAATTAGGCAAGACAGAGCAATACAAGCCAACTGAATCAGAAAGAAAAAAGCAAAACTGTCATTATGTACAAATGATATAATCGTATATGTAGAAAATCCTAAAAACTCTACCTAAAAAACAAAGTTGCAGAATATAACATCAATAGAGAAATCAGTTCCATTTCTACACACTAACAAAATATCTGGAAATGAAATAAAATTATCCCATTCACAATAGCATGAAACCAATAAAAATACTTAGGAATCAGTTTAACCAAGGAAGGGAAAGATGTGGACACTACCAACTCATGAAAGAAACTGAAAATGACACAAATAAATGTGAAGACATCTTGTATTAATGGATTAAAAAATAATATTATTTAATTAAAATCAATATTGTTAACAGGTCTCTACTAACAAGCTATCTATAGATTCAATGCAATCCCTAGTAAAATTCCAAAGCCATTTTTGCATAAACAGAACAAACAACAAAATCTGTGTGGAAACAAAGGACCTAGAATACCTAAAGCAGAAATGAGAAAGAAGAAGAGCCAGAAGCATCACACTTCCTGATTTCAAAGTATAATACAAAGCCACAGTAATTTTTTTTAAATATTTTATTTATTTATTTGAGAAAGAGAATAAGAGGTGGGGAGGGGCAGAAGGAGAGAGAGAGAGAGAGAGAGAGAGAGAGGGAGAAAGAGAGAGAGAGAGAAGCAGACTCCTTGCTGAGCAGGAAGCCTGATGCTGGGCTTGATCCTAAGACCTGGAGACCATGACCTGAGCCGAAGGCAGATGGTTAATGACTAAACCATTCAGGTGCCCCAAAGCTATAATAATTAAAAGAGTATGGTGCTACCATAATAAAAGACATAGACCAACAGAACAGGATAGAGAGTTCAGAAACAAATACTCCATATATGGTTAAGGAACAGTTGGGAAAGGATAATCTCTACAAGAAATGATGCTGGGACAACTGGATAGCAATATGCAGAAAAATGAAATTGGACCCATCTTCTACTACTTACAAAATTTAACCCAAAATGGATTAAAGACTTAAACCTGATACTGTAGACACAGGATACTGTAAAACTTCTAGAAGAAAACATAGTGAAGAAGTTCCTTCCCATTGGTTTAAGCAATGATTTATTTTAAAATATAGGAGTGGTGTCTGGGAGTCAGTTAAGTGCCCAACTCTTTGTTGGTTTCAGCTCAGGTCGTGATCCCAGGGTTGTGAGGTCTAACCCTGTATCAGGCTATGTGCCTATGTGAGGTCTGCTTGAGATTCTCTCTCTCTCTCCCTCTGCCCATCCTGCTCTTTCTCTTGCTCTCTCAAATAAGTAAATAAATCTTAAAAAAAAAATGTAGGACATGAAAAGCACAAGCAACAAAAGCAAAGCAACAAATAGGGTCACACAAAACTAAAAAGATCCTGCACAGAAAAAAACAAAAACAAAACAAAACAAAACAAAAAAACACCTGCAAAACATTACAATGAAAAGGCAATCTACAGAATGGGAATTAATATTTGTAAATCAAGTATTAGACAAGGCATTAATGTCCAAAATATCTAAAAATTCATACAACTAAATATTTTAAAAAATCTGATTTTAAAAATAGGGGGAGGAACAGATGTTTCTCCAAAGAAGACACCCAAATGGCCAGCAAGTACATGAAAAGGTACTCAAAAATCACTAATCATCAGGGGAAATGCAAATCAGAACAACAGTGAGATATCACCACACACCTGTAAGAATGACTATCAAGAAGAAAACAGGTAAATGTTGAAGAGGATGTGGAGATAAAGGACTCCATTGTTGGTAGCTATGTAAATGTTTTTCAGTAGGCAAACAATTATGGAGGTTCCTTAAAAAATGAAAACTAGAATTACCATATGAACCAGAGATCCCACTTCTGAATATATATGTAAAGGAAATGAGAACAGGTATCCAAGAGATATCTGCACCCCCATGTTTATTAAGCATTATTCATGATAGCCAAGACATGGAAATAATCTAAGTGTCTATAAAGTGTCTATGAAGGGATTAATAAAGAAGTTGTGATATATATCTATATTGATACAGCTATGTATCTACATATATCTACAGGTATACCACGTATATACATACATATCCATGTGTATTATTCACAGTATAGAGTAAAAACTCAATGCTAAATTAAAAGTAGTACTAGGTAAAACTTAATACCTACTACTACTGCTGCTACTACTACTGACATTTTTCCAAGTGATTTTTTTTTTTGTATCATCACAGTTGATCTATACAACAACCTTTTGAAGTAAGTTACTATTATAATCACCATTTTTTGTTACAGGAAAATTAGAAGGCTTCAATAACTTATTCTAAGTTATGTTGTTTTTGTTGTTAAGGATTGAATGTTATGACCTAAAAATCTATTTAAGCAGTAATATTTAAAAATACGATGGGGGCACCTGGGTGTCTCAGTGGGTTAAAGCCTCTGCCTTCAGCTCAGGTCATGATTCCAGGATCCTGGGATTTAGCCCTGCATCAGGCTCTCTGCTCAGCAGGGAGGCTGCTTCCTCCTCTCTCTCTCTCTCTCTCTGCTGGCCTCTCTGCCTACTTGTGATCTCTGTCAAATAAATAAATAAAATCTTTAAAAAAAAATACTATGACACTAGGAAAGTTGCCCATGTGTAAAATAGTTCTTAAATAGTGATTGTATAATTTTTCTACAAAGAATTATTTGCAACTGCAAATACACAGCACTATTTCAATAGTTAATTTTTATCTTTTCATAGACTTTTCACCTCTCTTAGTCTGTATTCCCAACAGGAGTTTGGTCTTTCCACAATCAAAGAGAACTCTATAGATCAAAAGCTCCATAAAACCCTGCTTTGTCATAGGCTAACATATTGCTGGGAAGATGGATCAAGTGAAGTTTAAATGACCTTGATTCCCAAGTAAGTAAAAAATGACAAAGGATAAATAAAAACAAGAAGTTTATTCCAAGATGGTATTCTCCTGACCCTAGAAATACAGGCCACATTTCTGACTTCTATTTAAAGAAACCTAACTCATGGGCTCTGAGTTGATCTCAAAAGAATAAAACACTGTTTGCATTGTTTTTTGAAATTTGTTTTTATCTCTTCTGTTGCTTCAGAGTGTAAAGAATTCATAGTTAACACTTAATAATAATCTTAACCAGAATGTTGGCCAATGGTGAAAATATCACTGATTCTAATAGTGGCTGAAATGGAGATTATCCATAGATCAAGACAAGTCTGAATAACCTACATTTTTGTTTAAAATGCTTGTAGACTCTGTAGGATAGAACTTGTTTTAAAATCTCTAGAGTTATATGGGTATCTAAGTGATCTAAGAGTTAGGATGGGCCTAACATCAGTTAAATGTTGTTTGTTTGCAACCCTCTCAATAATCCATTGAAATAAATATCATTATCCTCATTCACCAATAAGTACGATACATGATTTGCCTTCAGACAAAATAAGCAGAAGTTCTAATATTCAAACCAAGGTTATGCTTTTGGCATTGAAACCATCCTTTTCCTACGAAGGATTTCTCCTATGAAGTTCTGCTTAGTAGACATGAATTCAGGCTGACTCCTGAAACTTTTTTCATGATGCTTTTTTTTTTTTTTTTAAAAATACTTGCTTCTTTTTGCTATTCTTCTTGCTTATTTCTGCTAATCAGGATCACTTGTTACTTTCCCTATTCTGGATCTGGAATCAGGCATTTTTCTGAGAATTCCAGGTTGCATTTAGTGGGTAACAGTCTTAAAGACTTAAATATGGAACCAACATTGTTTACTGTTACTGATAAAATGTTTTAGACAATATTTCTTTAAGAGAATATTTCATATTTTCAGTTAAACTTTAACATAATGGTATTTTTACTTAATTCACTTTATTTTTTTTTAAGATTTTATTTATTTATTTATTTATTTGACAGAGAGAGAGAGATCACTAGCAGGCAGAGAGGCAGGCGGGGGGTGGGGAAGGAAGCAGGCTCCCTGTCAAGCAGAGAGCGCAATGCAGGACTCGATCCCAGGACCCCTGAGATCATGACCTGAGCCGAAGGTAGTGGCTTAACCCACTGAGCCACCCAGGTGCCCAATTCACTTGATTTTATAATTGCATCTCTTTTCTTATATTGAATCTACTTATTCATAACATAATTAACATAATTACTTTATTCACTGTTGGAATTGTTTTAAAATAAAAATTCTGTTATTACTGCAAACAATAAAATGGAGTAGGTATAAAATCTGTGTTCTTATAACTCTTAGAACTCATTCCATTCAGTCAATTCCAAGGGCAGTATAATGGGAGTGGTCAAATCTCAGTACAGTCAGTAAAGGGATACTTTTTTTTTCAGAGCATTCCAATTCAGTAATAGCATTTATTAACACTTGATCTTCTTTTTATTATCATTAAATGCCAGCAATTTTAATATTGTCAGTAATATTGACTACCAGAATTAACTCTAAATCTTTTGTCTAATTTCCAAATATTTGCCACATTATTGAGTTTAATTTAGACAGATAAAAATATACTTCATATTAGCACATAAGCATTATTTATCTTTAAGAAGTTATTTTATACTTGGAAGTTACTTTGGAGAACTCTATTATTGAGCTAGCCTGGAAATACGCAGACTCAGCTACACATGATCCTATTAAGAGTAAATTTGTAATGGCTCAAAAATCTTTCTAACTTTCTTGTGATTCATTTGTGTCTCTATTTCTGTTGGTATGACATAGCCGCATGTGCGAACCATAAATTGAGATATATAATGAGTGTAGTGGTTGCAAAGCCAAAGGGAATTACTCCATTGCTGTTCTGCAATGTGACTGTTCCAGAATATTGGTGTGAAGGTAAAAAGACCTTCCCACAAAAGTGAAGTGCTGCTCATTGTCAAGCTGTGAGCATAATAAAAAGAAATTTGGGGAAGTTAATGTCAACCTTTGAAGCACTGTGTTATCGAAAAGAAAATGGGGATACAAAAAAGTCTGCTCAGATTTTTCTATTTTCTATATGTGATTTTGCTTTTCTAAGTTATTACTTTTTCCTTCACGGAGCCAGAAAAGCCTTTCACAGTGAAATATCAAGCTTTAACATTGCTCCTGGAAAGAAAAAATTGTGTATTAATTTTGCAATGACAACAACAAAAGAAAGGAATTTAAATATAGAAAATAAAAATCAAATTTCAAATAAGGATACCAAAAGAAAAAACAAAAAGTGAAAGATGCTTGTCTTAAAATTTGACATCAAGTAAACTCTGTGTTTTCTATTATTTAGCCACTTCTGACTTTTTGTTTTTCCAAAAACAAAATAAAAAACACTTAACTTTTTAAAATCTCTAAGATATGATAGAGTTTTATTTTTATCTAAGGTGAAAGTTTAGGTAATTGATTTTAGATCTTTTTATCTTTAACATATGCATTTAATTCTATAGATATCTTACTTACTGATTTCACTGTATCTATATATTTTGTTGTATTTCCATTTCTATTCAGTTCAAAATATTTTAAAAATACAAATATCTGTTAATCGATGAGTGGGTAAAGAAGTGGGGGATATAACACACACACACACACACACAGGAATATCATTCAGTCATTAAAAAGTGAAATCTTGCCATTTGCGACAACATGCATGGTGTTAGAAAGTATAATGCTAAGGGAAATCAGTCAGAAAAATACAAACGCAAATACAAATACAAATGGTTTTACTCATATATGACATTTAAGAAACAAAACAAACAAGCAATGGGGAAAAAAGAGAGAAAGTCAATGAAGAAACATACTCTTAACTATAGAGAATAAACTGACTGTTACCAGTGGGGAAGTAGTTCGGGGGAAAGGTTAAATAGGTAACGGGGATTAAGGAGGGCACTTGCTGTGATGGGCACCAGGGGTCATATATAAGTGTTGAATCACTATTTTGTACACCTGAAACTAATAAACATTGTGATAAACGTATAAAATAAAATCACATTAAAAAAAAAAGAAATGATGACTGATAATTTCCCCCAAATTAATGTCCAATACCAAATATCAGATCTATAAAGCTCAAGGAAGACCAAGTAAATGTCAAATAAACTACACCTACACATAACATTTTCTAGCTTCAAAAAACCAAAGATTAAGTCCTGAGGAAAAAAATCTGGGGGAAAATACCCTTAACAAAAGAGGAGCAAAGAATTACATTTAACTTTTCAGAAATCATGTAGCAAGAAGAGACTGGATTGAAATATTTCAAAGAATTAAGAGAATTAAAACATCAATCTAGCATTCTCTACCCTGTGGAAATGATCCTTCAAAAATGAAGGAGAAATGAAGACTTTCACAGCAAACAAAATTGGGTGAATTTGTTACCAACAGAACTGCCTCACAAGAAATGTTAAAAGTTCTTTAAAGAGAAAGAAAACTATATAGAGCACAAACACTGATCTACATCAAGAAAGGAAGAGCACTGGAGAAGGAACAAGTGAAAATAAAATTCAAAATTTTTTTCTTAATCGTTCTAACATATAACAGTTTGTTCAAAATAATAGCAAGGTATTTAATTATATATATTCATGTATGTATATGACTATTTCATATATATATACATACTTATGACCCTTGAACATATATGAATTTTGCAGGTCCACTTATACAGTGTTTGTTTTTTTTTTGTTGTTTTTTTTTTTTTTTTGGTAAAGTATAGCACAATAAGTATATTTCTGTTTCTTATGATTTTCTAAATAACATCTTTCTTTAGCTTACTTTATTGATGGATTATTGTAAACTGTTGATATATAAAAGCCAAGAGTTGACATAGATGAAAACATAACAGTTTCTAGAATTTATTATGAAATTTGAAGGAATCTCTGCCAAACACTTAAAAATTTTTTTTATTAACATGTAATATATTATTTGTTTCTGGGATACAGGTCTGTGTTTCATCAGTCTTACACAATTCACAGTGCTCACCATAGCACATACTCTCCCCAGCGTCCATCACCCAGCCATCCCATCCCTCCCACCCCTCAGTTTGTTCCCTAATATTAAGAGTCTCTTACGGTTTGCCTCCCTCTCTGGTTTCATCTTGTGCCAAACATATTTTTATGATAAGATTTCCCTATTCATTTGTATATCTGTCTCTTGATGTTAAAAAACAATGCTAAACTTATTTCGAAATGTTCTTTGATCAACTATGAATAAAGATAGAAAATATAGTTTACATATTATTCTAATAAGTATGAGTATGTAAAGATCCTTGACCAATTTGCAGAAGTTAAAGCTTGCAAACAGGAATTATTATTATAACAGGTTAATATATAGGTGTTTGGCTTTTACTTTAACAATTTTATTTATTTATTTTAGGGTGGGTGAGAATGAGTACACACATGCAAGAGCATGAGTGGAGGGGGGTGAGGGAGTTCCAGGTGGAAAAAGGAGAGAGAGAGAATGTTAAACAGGTTGTATCATCCAACCCTAAGATCATGCATGACCTAAGCCTATATCAAAAGTCAGATGCTTGGGCGCCTGGGTGGCTCAGTGGGTTGGGCCGCTGCTTTCGGCTCAGGTCATGATCTCAGAGTCCTGGGATCGAGTCCCGCATCGGGCTCTCAGCAGGGAGCCTGCTTCCCTCTCTCTCTCTCTCTGCCTGCCTCTCTATCTACTTGTGATTTCTCTCTGTCAAATAAATAAATAAAATCTTTAAAAAAAAAAAAAAAAAAGTCAGATGCTTAACCAACTGAGCCACCCAGGTGCCCCAGCCTTTCAATTTTCATTAAGACAGGTTCATTCATGTGTTGTAGAAATATTTCTTGTACCTTCAACATTTATATTAGTTATCATTTTTTACAACAATGATTATACACTTAAACATTAAAAAAAGAAAATGCTCACTCTCTGAATTTCTTTTCTTATTACTATTATTTTATTATTAACTGAGAATTCCTTTGTCATATAAACAAAGATGTTTAAAATGGGCATTCTAGGTATCGGGTCATTTCTGAGTTCCTTTTAGATTCTTGGCATTCTGTCATTGTTCCAATGTATATATATTTTAAATAAGTTATGGTGTGTTGCTGTTTTTGCCTTCATTTTAGTCTTTTTCTGTGTTTTTCCTTCCTGGTCAAAATCTAAATTTTTACTTAATTGCAAAAATCTTTATATGGTCATCAATGTTTTTAAAAATTAGTATTCATATTTAAGCAAATCAACATTCACATGTTTTGGATTTTCCTAAGTCCCTTTGAGGAGAAGGGGAGAAGTTTAAATATGGCCACAACTCTTTTCTATTGTTCCCATGACATGCAAGAGGATCTTCAGTGATTCTTTTTATGCACCTTTGCCTTTCACCTGAGCTACTTTCACCACTCCTTTGTTACCCTACTGTTCTTAGAACTGATTAAGCCAGTCTTCCCTGGGGAGAGGCAGTGAATGCTCTCAGTCTAGGACAGAGACATTTAGTCCTAGTTACAGTGTTTTCTGGCTACAGCTTCCTCTAGGGCCACCTGAGCACCTATATTTCCTCCACAGCACCTGCTATACTATCCCAGCTATTTGCAATAATGTTCCTAGGCCTGATTACTTGCATTTTATGGGGACTTTCTAGAAATTCCCTGCCTCCATCTCACTCATGGTGTCAACTGGGGGAATTAGTTTTCATTCCCATTCTTGTTAACTGTTGCTTTTAGGTGAAGAAGAGAATCAGCTCAAGGCTGCTTCCTTCCTCCTGTGGAAAATTGAAACACTGAAAATATGAATGACTACATGAAGATGACTGAAAAACTATTACAATCTTGAGGAATAAGGTAGTGGATGCTGAGGAACAATGCAGTGAATTCCAACTCATTTTTTAATTAGAAAGAAAACAGCTAATGTCTTAATTCAAGAATAGACAGCAACATGGAGGTAAGCGATGAAAGAGCTGCGAATCCCAATAATAAAAGCGAGGTGCCTGTGAGAAGCATATATGATGGTGGGAAGATGGTGGAATTGGGGCTTTTTAATTTTCTCACAAACTACCCTTTACTGCTTCTGTTAGACCTTGTATATGTTTCTCTTTTCTCTCTTTTAGCTTTTTGCCTGTGTGTGTGTGTATGTGTGTGTATCTTTTTTCCAGGTCATCCATCTCAAAGATGGTTTGAAGCATTCTTGTCCTAAAATGAGAAAATAGACTAGCCTCATTTGTAGTGATACTACAGCTGTCATGTCACCATGCTGGACATCATGAAAACCAAGGCCATGAACCATTATTCATCTAAATTTTAATGGCCCACCTTTACTTCAGAAACATTGTGAATTACTTCAACAGACCATACACAGCTTTTCTTATTATTTCTAGTAATATAAGCTACTGTTGAACATTTTCAATCCAGATAATTGTGTGATGGACTCGGACTTTAAACACATTTAATTACCACTATGTATACCAAAATCACTGTATGTTATATTCATAGAATGTGTTTTAAACATTTAGCTGTTGACTGAATTTATGATTTCGTTAGTGGTCACTCTACAGGTAAATTTGTTTGGTTTGATGCAGCTCTGTCATCACTATGCTAGGCAGACTTAACTTTTCTGGGATGATGATTGGACCTTAGCCATAAATTGTGTGTGTATGTGTTTGAATGAACTAGAGCATTGATTTTTAGAGAATGACTCTGAATCTTTTCTCTGCCTTCATAGTACAATAATAAATCCCAAGTTTAAAAAATTTGGTACATTCTGTAGAGTATCACTTACCAGTATTTGGGAACATTTAAAGTCTGTTATAGTCTGTCTGGTGGATTTAAGTATTTAGACCAGTTGAAGATACATGTCATTTATAAAACATAGTTAAGTCAGTTTTATTGAGAGTTAAAATATTGGATTGTTGAAGGGACTTATATCCTTATTACAATAAGGGAAGTAAAATAGTGCTGACTACCAGAATAAATTTCTATTTCTGTCAGAGGCTGGTTGTGTGGGTCGTACTAGAATTTCTCTCTTTGCAAGAATATAGGGGCAGTGTGATCTATTTCATTTATGCACTTAAAAATTTTACAAACAAATATGCATTTTTTCAGCAGATCTTTAAGTAACTGAGGCATATATCCAGCTGAGTTTTTGGCACTGTCAAGTCTCATTTTTATTTTCCCCACTGTGAATTTTACTTTCATCTTAGGACTAAAGGCCTACATGCAACTGATAAGTCTTCATCTACTCTCCAGTTTCTCCCATCACTGCCCTCTTACAACGATTCCTACCCTGTTACAAAGATCCACCGCTTGCTTAAATTCTGCTAGGTAAGAGAGTTTTCTGTGCTCTTCCTCTGGATCCTGCAGTGGATGATTTTTCGAGTTAGACTCCCCGCCCCCCCCAGGATTCTCCTTGCCTTTTTGGTTTTGTAGTAGTATTTTAAAATGCAAGAAATTCAACATTACAATCTAAAGATCTGGGATTTTCTAAAAGACTAATAAAAATAAAAAACTTTATTTACAAATTAAGTGAATCATAGTTGAGTTTAGACATCTATCTAATCTAGTAAGAGGTGTTAAGGAACATGGTTGCCATCTATTTAATCTAGTTAAAGAGGATAAAAAAAAAAAAAAACATGGATCCCATCCCCAAATATTTTATTCCTAAAATTTATCTCTTTCTGTGGTCTCAAAATTTATGAATTTACATTAATACATTGAACCAAGTCATTACCATAATCTTATATAGATCATGGCTTAGCCTTTCCATAGCAAATCCTGTTTTATTGAGCCTATTCTTCATACAGCACCATATGATATGACCCTACTCATCTCCCCAGATTCTTGCTACCTACTTTTATTTTGAATCCAGTACTTCTTTCAGTTCTTTAGATATGCTATGCAGGGTTATTCCTCTAAGCTACCTTTCCCCTTGCTTATAGTCATTTTTTTCCCCTTCTCCTTTTCACTTCTTGCCACATATGCATTGCCCAGTCAACTCACATACACTTCTGATAAAATCATTTTATTAGAGTTCCAGGATTTTCTTGCATCATGAGGTTAAAATATGTAAAATATATGAATAACTCATAATTACCTTATAATTAAATCTCTATTTGCTTAAAATCTGTTTTTCACTATAGAACGCTTATGAGAGAAATTGAGGATGACATGAGAAATGGAAAAACATTCTATGGTCATGGCTTGGAGAAACAAATACTGTGAAAATGTCTAATACCCAGGAAATCTACACATTTAATGCTATTCCAATTAAAATTCCAATAACATTTTTCATAAAACTAGAATATACAATCCCAAAATTTGTATGCAACTGCAAAAGACTTCAAATAACCAAAGCAATCTTGAAAATACAATGCAAAACTGGAGACATCACAATTCCAGACTTCAGGCTATATTACAAAATTATAGTCATCAAGACAGTGTAGTACTGGCCCAAAACAGACCCATAGATCAATGGAACCAAATAGATAACCTAGAAATGGACCCACAACTATATGGTCAACTTATCTTTGACAAAACAGGAAAGAATATCCAATGGGGGAGGGGAGGACACTTTCTTCAACAAATGGTGTTGGGAAAACTGGACAGTAACATGCAGAAGAATGAAATTGGACCAGTTTCTTATGCCAAGCATGAAAATAAAATCAAAATGGAGGAAGGAGCTAAATGTGAGACAGGAAACCATCAAAATCTTAGAGGAGAACACAGATAGCAGTCTCTATGCCCTTAGCAACCTCTTAGTAGACAGGTCTCTGGAGACAAGGGCAGCAAAAGCAAAATTGAACTATTGGGACCTCATCAAGATCAAAACCTCTTGAACAGTGAAGAAAAGAATCAACCAAACTATCGGGCAAAACTACAGAATGAAGAAGATATTTGCAAGTGACATATTCTGAAAAAGGGTTAGTATCTAATAATCTATAAGGAACTTAAACTCAAAATTCACAAAACGAATACTCCAGTTAAGAAATTGGCAGAAGACATGGAAAGACATTCTCCCAAAGAAGATACACAAATGGCCAAAAGACACATGAAAAGATGCTCAACATCACTCATCATCAGGGAAATACAAATCAAAACCATAATGAAATACAATTACACACCTGTCAGAATGGCTAAAATTTAAAGACACAGGAAACAATAGTGGTTGGCAAAGTTTATGTGAGAAAAGGGAACCCTCTTAAACATTGTTGGTGGGGATGCAAACTGGTGCAGCCACTACTGAATAGAGCATGGAGGCTCCCCAAAAAGTTAATAGAGCTACCCTACAACCCAGAAATTCCTCTATTAGGTATTTATCCAAAGGATACAAAGTGATTTGGAGGCACACATGCACCCCAATGCTTATAGCAGCAATGTCCACAATAGCCAAACTATGGAAAGAGCTTAGATGTCCATGAACAGATGAATGGATATGAATAGATGAAGATCAACACACACACACACACACACACACACACACACACACACACAGGAATAGGACTCAGTCATCAAAAAGAATGAAATCTTGCCATTGACAATGACATGGATAGGACTCAAGAGTATTATCCCAAGAGAAATAAGGCAGTCAGAGAAAGACAAATACATATGATTTCACTCGTGTGGACTTTAGGAAACAAAACTGATGAATATAGAGGAGGGGAACAAAAGAGGGAGGCAAACCATAAGAGCCTCTTAACTATAGAGTTAAGAAAACTGAGAGTTGATGAAGGAGAGATGTGCAGGGTGATGGGGGAAATGGGTGACGAGTATTAAGGAAGCCACTTGTTGGGATGAGCACTGGCTGTTAAATATAAGTGATGAATCACTAAATTCTACTCCTGAAACCAATGTAACACTATATGTTAACTAACTAGAGTTTAAACAAAAACCTAAAGAAAAAACAAAATTGTTTTCCCATTTAATTTCATGCAATTATGTGTGACTTATCATAATAATGTAAAGAAATACAATGTTGTAGATTTAATGTATTTTCAAAGTAAGCTCCTTAATAGTACTTTTTACTTATATTTGTCTCTGTATCCACAGATTCTAGCCATTATCTAGTCCCTAATAATGTAAGAAAAGGTATTTTTATAAATCTCCTATTATAATCTAAGTATTTGTAATTAAAATAGTTCACTACATGTCTGCTATAATTTTAGGAAATTTTCCTGACCCAAATCTCAAAACTACTTTTGCACTGAAATATTTTTGAAGTATTTTTATTTTAAGATTTTCCTTTCCTATTTGACAGAGAGAGAGTACAGAAGTAGGCAGAGAGGCAGGCAGAAGGAGGAGGAGAAGCAGGCTCCCTGCCTAGCCAAGTGTCCAATGTGGGGCTTGATCCCATGACCCCAGGACCATGACCCAAGCCGAAGGCAGACACCCAACTACTGAGCCTGCCAGGTGCCCCTTGAAATATTTTTATTATCTCTATTATCTGGTGTTCAAAAATATACTTAACAACTTTTTTTCTCACCAGTCTAAGTTTCACAAAGGCATATAAATCTATTAAAGTTGCTTCATTTAACATTTATTAACTGTAGATCTCCATGTAGTTGTTCATCAGCTTATTTGTAGTAATGTCATGATTAATATTCATAATGCTAACTCAAGACTCTACAAGCTTCTGAAGTATACTGCTAGTAATCAAGGACAGGTTTAAATTGTGCCTACCAGCTTTCTAATGACAAGAACAGTAAGCATTGCTGCGAGTCGTTCACATCCCAGACTCATGTTCCATTTCACCTCACGTTCGTCATAACCCTAGGTTATGGCATTAGTATCTCCCCTTATGAACTAAGAGCCCTCCAACAGCACACAGCTGGATAGTTGCAAGATTGAAAGTCAAATCCAGGTTTGTGTGATTACCAAGTCCAGTGTCTTAAGAACCACTTACTGTCCACAGGTATCAGAATCAGATGGACTGAATTTACTGGACTGAGTCTTTCTGGGAATCTACATCATACTGGGTCCAGGATCTGGGTTTCAGCTTTGGGGATTCAGAAAAATGCTGATGAAGTAGGCTCCCTCAGGGAGGACTCAATAATACTTACTAGAGACTTGTTTATAAACTAGAATGACAATTTATTATTTTATGCTGAGAAATATTACTGTCAAACTGGCTTCAATACGCATGTTTGTTTGTAATATTTTTTATGACAAATTCTGTGTTAGGCTATAAAGTCTGAATCCTGTGAGAACTGTATCTGTTAACTTGAGTGACTAGGGAGAACTGGCACACATATAGTTGTTTCATAAGTGCTTTCTCGGAAGGATGCCGATAATTGATAGCTTCTAAGACATCTTTCTCTTAGCTAGGCACTTTTTTTTCTTACGTGTTTCTCAGCTAATTGTAGAGCACATTGCGCTTCTATTCCACCTCCCTTCCAGTATTCAAATTGAAAAAGAGATCTGCTCTCTATAAGAAAATGACTGTCATTCGGTTTTAAAGGTTTAAAAACATAATGTCCTCGGATCCCTGAAAGGAGGTCTACCCTACAGAGCCAGATAACCATTAACCAAACTCACAGGACTTATATATACATTCAAAATATCATTCTATCCTGTATTTTAAACACCTACAGAAACAGCATACCCTTAATATGTATGAATTAGTACATTATTCTCCTCTAGACAGAATAACAAAAACAAATCAAGATCATAAAGCTGCTAGATGAACACATAACAAGAATAAAAGGCTTTAGTGAGATCTATTAAATGTGTAATGGCACCAGAATAAAGCAGCCTCATTTGTCCTATATGCTTAGAATGATCTTAACAATGGGGCTACACTTTCAACTACTCAGAACACCCGGAGTTGGACACGGTCGTAACTTCCTTTATTGAACTCCTTTTACTTTTTTCCTGGTTAGACCACACTCTTTCCACTTTTGATTTCTACATTCTTTGAGAATTTTTTTTTTTTTTTCAGTTCAAATTGGGACACTGTATCTGGTCATTTACATTTTTCAAAACTCTTTTCTGACTCACATGGTGATGATTTAAAGTTAAACTCTCAGAATGTTATATTTTTCTTTGATTTCCAAGTTCTTTCTGAATCGTTCTATGCAGTCTCCATGTGCTGATAGATAGAGGCACTATTGCCTAGCATTTAAGTACACAGACACTACATGAGACTGCCTGGTTTCGAATCCTTATTACATCATTTATTAAGTGATCTTGGGGTGTTGATCTTTCTGTACTTGCGTTTCCTCATCCATAAAATGAGGGTAATGTATACCGCAGCAGGAGACTGATGACTCAGCTGGAGAGATAATAAAGGGATTATTTGTAGAGGTATATTTAGGCTTGAAAAAAAAAAAGGATGATGAGATACCAAACAAACAAACAAACAAACAAAACGAACAAAAACCAAAACTTAACCATAGAGCGAAGCTGTTACCATCACTATGACTGAAACAACACTGGAGACAAATAATGTAGCTGGAGATCAGGGAGAACAGAGCCATAAGTATGGGCCACACAGAGAAGCTGATTACAAGGAAGAGCACATCTAAGTACTACACTCAATGACTAGGCAGGAATGGAATTGGAAAAGAATACGTGGACTGCTCTATTTCCTCTCACCAAGTTCCTCCCATCACCTCCCTCTGGCTGAACAGGGCATAGATCCGGTGGAGGGGACAATCAGTGTTATTTCGTATTCACAGCAACTTCCAAGACTGGTTTATGGAATAAATGGATTAATGCATGTGAAATCATGCATAAAGTCTTTATCTGAGGAGAGGAAAAAAAATCAGAATGTTTTCATGGGTGAGGCTTCTAGGATAGAACTTTTAGGGCAGAGGGAATTGGAAGAAAGGAAATAGTGATTCTTGGTGACTGCTCAACTCTTGGGCCTCTGTTCCATCACAGCGCATGCTTCCAATATCGGTTCCCCTGTTATCCTCATACTCTCTCCTGGTGTGACAGACTTCATATAGAATGCTCTGAATTTCTTCCTCAACACCCTACTATTTCCAAGATAATAACTCACCATGATTTTTATTTTAGCAGAGGACAATCAAGCTGCTTGTGGAAGAGATAGTAATAACTAAAAAAAATAAATAAGACTTATTTCACATCCCCACCCCCTGAAAACAGTCCAAAGTGAGCATTCCCAGTCAGAAGAGGTCTCTGCTCCCTCAGGTCATGTCTACCCTCAGGTTCCATCTTACATCTCTGTCACCCTATGAGGCATGTTATTTACATGCTAGCCAAAACTATACCCTAGATACTTCCATGTGTTAGCTTCTGAGAAGGGGAAGGAGTGGGAGGGGAGTGTTCACTGTTTAAATTGTTGTTTAACAGGGACACCTGGGTGGCTCAGTGGGTTGAGCAGCTGCCTTCGGCTCAGGTCATGATCCCAGCGTCCTGGGATCAAGTCCCATATCGGGCTCCTTGCTCGGCAGGGAGCCTGCTTCTCCCTCTGCCTCTGCCTGCCTCTCTGTCTGCCTGTGCTCACTCTCTCTCTCTCCCTCTATCTCTGACAAATAAATAAATAAAATCTTAAAAAAAAATAAATAAATTGTTGTTTAACAACTTATGTTCACTGTTTAAATGCTTGTATATTATCAATACCTACCACTTCTGTTCATATTCCATTGCCCCCAACTTTAACACTTCTCTTATTGCTACACTGAAATAGAGGAAGGCTAGAAACTATAGGCAACCTTTGGAGTCATGAGTCTATTTTTAAAAATTGTTGTTTAGGAAATGAGTGAATGGATGCTATTTAAACCCATAGCTCTGACATTACTTTCCTTGCTTGCTGCTCTTGGATAGAACAATATATTGTGAGATGTAAATTTACATACTTCAGTTTACTTAAAGAATGCAATATATCAATTTCTTGATTACTTATTATTTGGCAGAAGGTAATTAGGCCAAATAGACCATAAAGCAGACTATGTTGACAATATACAGGAAGGCATAATGAATGTACATAGAGAACCATGTGGTCCACTACCCATTCATTAGTGGTCAAGGGGACAAAAATTATATGAGAAGGTGATTTGCTAGAACTAGCCCACTGACAGATTACGCTCAGATAAATCAATCTAATTTATTATTATACACCTCCCAGAGTCATATTTCTAAGTGTTACCATTTTTTTTTAGAGGAAAAGCATGGATATATCTTGTACGAGTTAAATCAAAGGATTCAACTCAGTGCTACAAATTTAGAGAATAGAGATACTATTGTGAATTTCCATGGACTTCGATGACTTTGTGTAAGAGTACACATTAGAGTGTACTTCTGCAGTTGAGGTTTGAATAGATATAGAAAGAAGTACTCAAAAGTCAGGAAATAAAACATATAAAGACACAGATGAATTCATTTTTATACACAGAAAAACTAGATCCTATTATATTAAAACAATTCATATAAGTAAATAGTAAATGAGTAATAGAAACTTGTCAGAGACATTATATACATTTAACCTTACAGGATTCTGATGCTATCAGAGCTATTTTTAGGTGTTATATTATTTAATTCTTTATACAGCCTTTGTTCTTTCTTACTCTTGTTTTTCATCTGATGAAAGAACAGTTCAGAGAGGTTAAAAAAACTACAGCTAGTGAGTGAGAGAACCAGAACTTGAATTCCATTATTTTGGCTCATTTCAGTGAACCACAGCATTTACCAAACATCAAAAATTCCATTGATCTTGCCTGACTTGGATTTATTCAATCCAGTATGTCTAAAAGTTCTAGAAAATCTAATGGGAGGGGTGAACTGCATTCCAAATGGCTTCATGTTACACCTGGGTTATGTGGGCCATGACAAACCATTTCATGACAGACATTTGCCAAAATATCTAAAGAGATCATTAGATTTAATACTACATGCATATTTATGAAATCACTGACCTATAAATGAGCAGGTTTCCAATTTTAATTATTATTTATTGTTTTGAATTTTTTATAACTGTGTTGAGTTTTTGCTAAGAAATTTAGGTAAGGATCACTCTCTTCTTTTGAAGACTCCACACACTGCAGTGTAGGAATAAGTATAATAATATTAATAATAATAATAATGATGATAAATTTTAAAACCCACAACATTTAAAGTTTTACCGGAGTTTAGAAAGCATTAAAGGCACTGTGTAAACAGACTTAGCATTTTAAAAACAGTACATTTATTTAAAGCATCTGTTTCTCTTCTGGTTCAGATTATTTTTCATGTTGGAAAGATAATGGTATCTGAGAGTTAAATTGTTTTAAAAAATTAAAAGGAAATCCATATTTATAAGAGCATTAAAATGAACTGTGCCCTAACCTTGCTTTTAATGGTTTAATAAACACTTCACAGAGCAGATAAAACAAAGCATGAGTTACTCTTCTTCTGTGTTTATTGTTTTTATTCTGTAACATATATTAGTCATACACAAGCATGTGAAGGACTATATAAAATGAATAAGAGCTAGAGTGATGATTAGATTATATTCTGGTGCTGAAATCACAGTAGGTGCTCAGTTATAAGTATGAGTTGGCCTCTGATTTTTTTTGCTGATGGTTAAAAAGAGGTAACTTTCAAACAGGATTGTAGAAGGAAATTCTATGTTTATTATGAAAAAAAATCTATATTATGATCAAAGACTTTATGCCATAAGCCTCCTCATTCTCAAGCATTAAAAATAATGGAATAGATTCTGAATTCACATCTCTGAGCTGCTTCATAAAACTTTTGATTCTGGTTCTTTCCTTAATTTAACAAGACCCAGCCAGTTCACATGAAAGATATAGAGCTTCTTCAGTGGGGCACAATGAACAGCCAAATTCTTTTGACACATTAGATTCCAGATGGGCTAGGAAGTGGCAGAATCATCACTGGCATTTTAATTAACCACTTGCCAAATTTCAACTATGTGTATTTGGGCATCTCATTTAAACTCTGCTATCAGTTTTTCCATGGCCTAATGTTATATGTAGCATTTGATTTTGTTCAATATGATCTGTTATTTTTCAGCTCTATAATTTTGTATATATGTAATTGTATCTCTTTTTTGGCTTATCTGGCTCAGTTTATTTATTTTTTTTTTACATGGTTTTGCAGTATCAGTAGTTTCTTCTTTTTTCTTGATGAATACTTGCCATTTTAAGAATAATCATTATCTATTTACCTGTAGATAAAAATGTGGACAGTTTTATGGCCTTAGTTCTCATGAATAAAGCTGCTCTGAATATTTTATTTAAGTCTTTTATAGGGTTTATATTTTTCTTTCTTTGAGTAAATACACAGGAGTAGAATTCCTGAGTCCTGTGATTTATGTTTAAAATTTTAAGAAGCTGCCAAATACTGCTGAATTTTTAAGAAGCTGCCAATGTAAGTAGTCCTAATATCACACAATCCCATTAGCAAATGATTAGAGTTCCAGTTGCTATCTATCCTAATGCTTGGTATGGTACAATAATTTAAATGTGTATTATAGATAAAATTTCTCCATTCCTTATGATTAATGATATTATGCATCTTTTTATATATTTACTGGACATTTGACGATCTTAATTTGTGAAGTTTTGTCAAAGTCATTTATAGTAATTTAGATTACTTGTATCATTATTATTGTTATGAGAGTTATTTACATATTCAGAAAACAAGCCATTTGTGGATTACATTTTTTTAGTTCTATGACTTGAGAAGAGGACTTCAGTTTACTAGACATGCAGATGGCCAACAGCTACATGAAAAGGTGCTCAACATCACTAATTATCAGAGAAATCAAATCAAATCATCATGCAAATGAAAACAACAAAGGGATATAAAACCTCGCACATGTTAGAATGGCTACTGTCATAAGACAAGAGTTAACAAGCAATGGTGAAGATGTGGAGAAAAGGGGACCCTTGTGCACTGTTGGTAAGAATGTGAATTGGTGCAGCCACTGTGGAAAACGGTCTGGAGCTTCTTCAAAAGCTAAGAATACAACTACTATATGACCTGGCCATTCCACTGCTGGGGATTTATCTGGAGGAAATGAAAACACCAACAACTTAAAGAGCTATCTGCACTCCCATTTCATTGCACCAGTATTAATAATGGCCAAGACATAGAATTAACTGAAACATCCATGGATGGATGAATGGATCAAGAAAAATGTGGTGTTTACACACGTCTATGCATACAACACAAAGGTTTACTCAGCCATAAGAAGGATGAGAATCTTTCCTTTCGTGGCAACACAAATAAAGCTTGAGAGTATTAAGCTAAGTGAACTTAGTCCAAAAAAGCAAATACTGTATAATCTCACTCCTAAGTGGAATTGAAAAAAGTAATACAACAAATTCAGATACAGAAAATGGACTGGTGACTGTTGGAAACATGGAGGGGATAGAGGTAGGTGAAATGGGTGAAGGTGGTCAAGAGGTATACATTTCCAGTTATAAATTGGGTCCTGGGGATTTAATGTACAGCATAGTGACTATATCTAATAATATTGTGTGTATAGTTGAACACTGCTAAGACAGTAGATCCTAAACATAACCACAATTAAAAAAACTTTTAACTACATGTGATAATGGATGTTAACCAGACTTGTTGTGATCACTTTGCAATAAACACACACATCAAATCTTATGTTGTATACCTGAATAATTTTATGTATCATTTGTATCTCAATTTAAACAAAAAAGACTACAATTGACTGAAGTCCAATTTAACAGTTTTCTTCACAATTTATAAATTACATTCTTTTCTACCTTAAACCCTTTCTTCACCTAGTCACAAATCATTTCCCTAGGTTTTATTTTAGACGTTTTACAGATTTTTGGATTTATACTTACAATTATGATTAATGTTAATAATGAGTTACCATTTCCGTATTTTGTGAGATGACATTTGGGAATCATTTGTTTTTTATAAGCTGTCCAGTCATTCAACATAATTTGATGAAGAAAATTTTCTACTAAATTCCTGGACCTCTTAAAAAATAATTGTGCAAGTATAGACCTATACTGGACTACATATCAGTTCCATTGATTTTTTTTCCTAATTGACATTTAAAAATGTGTAAGGTAAAGGTGTGCAATGCACTAATTTGATACATTTATACTGCAATATGATTACCACTGTAATGTTAGCCAAAACCTCTGTCACCTGATTACCATTTCTCGGTGGTGGAAACAAGATCTAGTCTCTTAGCAACTCTGAAGTTTACAATACAAATAATACTTAATCAGGAAGAAGTGAAACTATCATTATTTGCAGATGGTATGATCTTATAATGTAGTAGATTCTGAAGACTCAACCAAAACACCATTGGAACTAATCAAATTAAGTAAATTTTCAAGATATAAAATCAGCATACAGAAATCAGTGTAGTATCTGTAGACTACAAGGCAGTATCAGAAAACTGTCCCATTCACAGTAGCATCAAAAATAATTAAATACTCGGGCACCTGGGTGGTTCAGTCAGTTAAGCAACTGATTCTTGATTTCAGCTCATATCATGATCTTGGGTTGTGGAATTGAGCCTTGCACTGGGCTCACGTTCAGTGCAGTAGTTGCTTGAGATTCTCTCTCCCTTCTCCCATGGCCCCTCCCCCAACTCACAGTCTCTAAAATCTTTTAAAAAATAATAAATTATTAGAGTACTTAGGACTGATTCTATCCAATGAAGTGAAAGACCTGTACAATGAAAATTACAAGACACTCATGAAAGAAACTGAAGACCTAAACCAACGGAAAGGTACTTTGTGTTCATGGATAGGAATTAATATGGTTAAAATGTCCAAACTACCCAAAGCCATCTTTCCTGATACAGAAGCACAAGTTCCTAGAAACACAAAGTATCAGGAAAAAATCATGAGAAACAGAAAACATAAACAAAACTATTACTAGTAAGGAGATTCAATCAGTAATCCAAAACCTCCCTAAAATATGTATGGTTTCACAGATGAATTCTATAAAACACTTAAAAAATTAACACCAGTTCTTCGAACTTTCAAAAACTGTCAGAGAGAAAACTTCAAAACTCATTTGAAGAGGCCAGTATTGCCCTGATACTAAAACTAGACAAAATTCCTACAAGAAAAAAAAAAAAAACCACAAAATTACAGTTCAATATTCCTAATGAGCATAGACACAAAAATCCTGAGCTAAATCCAGAAATACAGAGAAAAGATCATACACATGGTCATGGTCTCTCTGCCTGCCTCTCTGCCTACTTGTGATCTCTGTCTGTCAAATAAATAAATAAAATCTTTAACAAAAAAATAATACAGTAATTAGGAATAAATTTAGGCAAGGAGGTAAAAGATCTGCACACTGCAACTTTAAGATATTAATGAAAGACTGTTAGAATACACACATATATAAGGAAATCTAGTTCGTGCTCATGAACTGGAAAAAAAATATTATTAAAATGTCCATACTACCCAGAGTGGTGTATAGATTCAATGTCATTCCCATCAAGTTACAATGGATTTTTTTTTTTTGCAGAAATAGGAAAAACATTCATAAAATTGGTATAGCGCCCAAGTATTGTCAAACAATCCCGAAGAAAAAGAACAAAGATGGAAGTATCACACTTCCTGATCTCAAACAACACTGTGGCATAAAAAGAGACACACTAATCAAGAGAACAGATTAGAGATCCCTGAAATAAACCCTTGCGTATATAGTCAATTTTTGACAAAGGAGCCAAGACTACACAATGGGAAAATAGTCTCCTCATAAATGGTTTTGGGAAAACTGGACAGTCACATGCCTAAATAAATAAATAAATAAATAAATCCCCTATTTTATACCACTCACAAAAAATAACTTGAGAAAAATTAAAAACTTAAACCTAGGATATGAAAATGTGTAACTCTTAGAAGAAAACATGGGGAGAAGGGGCTGGTACCTGAGTGACACAGTCAGTTAAGCCTTCAACTCTTGGTTCTGGCTCAGGTTGTGATCTCAGGCTAGTGATATCCTGCCCCCCCTCCCCCGCTTGTGAGGCCACACCCAGTATGGAGTCTGCTTAAGATTCTCTTTCTCCCCTTCTTGCTCACTCTCTCAAATAAATAAGTATAAAAAAAAATACGGAAGAATCTCCTTAACATTGGTTTTGGCAATGAGAATTTTTTTTATTATTGTTATTTTCTTGGCAAATAGTTTTTGACCAAAAGCACAGGTAGAAAATATAAAAAGTAAAAAAGATTCTACACTGGTGGGGCACCTGGGTGGCTCAGTGGGTTAAAGCCTCTGCCTTCAGCTCAGGTCATGATCCCAGGGTCCTGGGATCGAGCCCCGCATCGGGCTCTCTGCTCCGTGGATAAGCCTGCTTCCTCCTCTCTCTCTCTGACTGCCTCTCTGCCTACTTGTGATATCTCTCTCTGTCAAATAAGTAAATAAAATCTTAAAAAAAAAAAAAAAAAAGATTCTACACTGGTAAAACAAAACAATGTATAGATTGGGAGAAAATATTTGCAAATTATATACTAGGTAGGTTAATATCTAAAACATGACAATTCCATACAAGTAAACATAAAAATAAAAAGTAAAAAATGGGTAGGAAACCTGAATAGGCATTTTTCCAAAGAAAATATACAAGTGTCCAAGAGGCACCTAGAAAGATACCCAACATCACTAACCATCAGGGAAATGAAGATCAAACACACAGCGGTCTGACTTCAAGCCCCTGAGTATGAACCTGAAGTGAGACCTACAGCTACGTGTGATTATACTACACATTCTTAACTACTCTCCACTCTCTTCAACAAAGATTTCATGACTTTTCCTTTTTCAACACCAACACCTCCTTCTCATCCTCACTCTTGGCTGAAAATGGAAGACAATGCCAAAAGGCTCCTATGTGGGTACCTGCAGGTACGTGCTCTGCTTCCTGCCTGTGGGGAGGAACTTTATGCCACAGAGGAGATTTAAAGGAGATTCTAAAAGGCACTGAATCAGATCCGCCTTTGTCTACTCAAGGACATCCTACCAATATGACTTCCCTTTCTACTGGACAATCCTACTGATGTGGGAAACAAGGGCAAAAGAAAAATTAAATTTCCTTACTACCTATAGCTCACTGTTAAGTCCTTGAAACAGGCAGAAGGACATTCCTCTAAAAACTCCTGGGTGTTGAATACTTTGCTAAGGGCAAAGGGCAATCTTAGCCCAACCATAGGATCCTGTAAGTCCACTTTAACACATAAAAATTCCTTTGGAAACTTCTTTTATCTCTACCCTTCCAAGATACATGTTGGCAATTATCCTCCAAGCATATGACCCACCAATATACATATCTGAAGGGTCTGATGACTTAAGGTTTTATTAGGCAGTAATAAATGACTCTCTCCCCAAAACAGCTAGCCCCTCAAGTTCCTGGAAACCCTGCTTCCAAAATTCCTTAGAGACTTAGGCTATCCCTAACCCCTCCCAACTTGAGAGTATATAATAGGCCACTCCTCATGAACCCAGTGTAGCTCTTTCTGTCCACAGGTCTTGTCCCCATGCTTTCATGAATCACCTTTTATACCAAAGATGTCTCGAGAATTCTTTCTGCCATTGGCTTCATACCTTAACATCTTTCCTATATCACTATTAGCATACAAAACATGTTGATACTTTCCCCATTGTGGGGGTGGGGGCCTTCTATTGATGCCACGTTCCCCTCCAACCTTCCCCTTGCTTCCTAATGCAATCAAATTCTCTTAAAAAGTTGCCCACACCTGCAGGCTTCAGTTCTTTTCCTCCCATTCTCTCTTTAACCCTCTTCATTCATGGAGTGTTTCATTCCCAACGGGCTGTCCCTGACAAGGTCACCAGCAGCCTTCACATTACTACGGCCAATTCATTCTCAGTCATCATATTTGATCCATCAACAGCATTTAGCACTGCTGATTATTCCCTTCTCCCTGTAACACCTTCTTCGTGCAGTATTCCTTCTCTCCCTTCCCTGCTGGCTCCTTCCTCCTTCCTATATATAAGACTGATCCAGGCTTAGCTGTTGGTCCTACATCTAAACTCACTCCTTAGCACTATCAATAAACATGTGTCACTGCTTACGTTTGTAGAAAGAAACATAGGAAAGACATACAGAAGCCAGTAAGACTGACTGCCCACAAGGGCTGGGTAGAATGGGTAGAGGAATGAGGGGGAGTGACACTTCTCTGAGAACACTTCTGCATAGACTTGTAATTTAAAACCGGAGGCAGAGCCTTAATCCACTGGGCCACCCAGGCACCCCAAAACCATATTAATACCATAGCTACTAATAAATGATAATAAGATCAACTAAGACAGGAAAAAACCTGAAAAATAAAAATATATTTCAAATGGAAACAGAAATAAAACCAAATATATTTAAAATGAAACACACACACACACACACACACACACAAACACACATTCACAATGAGTTATCAGTACACATGTGATAGAATGCCCACCAAGAAGACAAAAGGTAACAAGTGTTGGCAGAGACGTGGAGAAAGGGAAATCCTTTCACACTGTAGGTATAAATGTAAATTGGTTCCATCATTACAAAAAACAGCACGGAGGTTCCTCAAAAAAACAATAGGAATACCCAGTGGGCCACCTCTGTGGCACAGTCAGTTAAGCAACCACCTCTTGACTTCAACTCAGGTTGTGATCTCAGGATTGTGGGGTCAAGCCCCCTGTGGGCTCTATGCGCAGCAGGGAGTCTGCCTATCCTTCCCCCTCTGAGCCTCCCCCTGCTCATGCATGCTCTCTCTCAATCAAATATTTTTTAAAAATTTAAAAAATTAAAAATTAAAAAAAATTTAAAAATGATCAAGTGGTTCTACTTCTGTGCATATACCCAAAGGAAATGAAGAAATGAAATGACTATCTGGAAAAGATCCTTGCACTCCCAGGTTTATTGCAACGTTATTAACAGTAGCCAAGATATAGAAACAATCTAAAGGTCCATCCGTGGGTGAATAAAGATATGTGTGTATATACACAGATACACACACACACACACACACACACACACACATATCATTCAGCCATGAGAAAGAAGGAGATTTTGCTTTTTTGGGACAACATGAATGGTCCTTGATGGCATTATGATCATTGAAGTCAGACAGATAAAGATTAATATTTTATGATATGACTTATCTAAAAAAACAGTCTAATTCATAGAAACATAGTAGAAAGTGGTTGTTAAGGGCTGGGGTGGGGGGTGGTAGAAATAAGGAGAGGCTGGTGGAAAGTAACAAACTTGCAGCTGTAAGATGAATAGGATCTACTCTAATATATAACATGGAACTGCAGCTTATAACAATGTACTGGATAATTGAAATTTGCAAAGACAGTATAATTTACATGTTCTCACCCAGGGAAATATGAGGTGATGGTTGTGTAAATTAACCACATAGCAGGAATCCTTTCACAATGTATACATAGTATCAGATTATCCTGATGTATACTTTAATAGCTTACAATTTGGTTTGTCAGTTATCTGTCAATAAAGCTTAACAAACAAAAAACCTCAGTGAGATACCATTTATTTAGACCTTCAATTTCTCTCAGCAAGATTTTAGAACTTTCAGAGTTCAAAGGTTTTTTAATGCTGCTGTTAAAATTATTTTTATACGTCCAAATACTGGTGCCTTTCCCAAGTTTTCTTCTGTTGATTTATAATTTAACTCTTTTTTTAAATTGGAAAACAAATACTCTGTGTTTCTAATGCTACTGATTATTTGTGACTACTTGCTCTATGCTTAACATATGGTCTCTCTTAGAGAATAGTCCATATAGACAAGATAGAATTCTGTACTTACTGGTTTCTTAGGCCAAAAGAGATTTCTCTTAAGGTCACTCATGGGGACTACTTTACTCTATAAATCAGAGTTTTTGTGGGGATTATCAAGCATATTAAAGAATACTATCCATACAAGCTCAGAGTTTGGTGATACAAATCATGAATCAAATGAACAAAATTGTTAAGGCATTACTGTTTTAATGTCAGCACCTTAGGACCTCTTTGAGCCTCAGTATCAGAAGGACCTCCTAGTTGGACAAATACTAGATTTTCTTATCAATTGAATTCTCAATGACATCTAGTTATATCACATCTAGACTGCATAAATTTTATGCAATCCATGGGCTAAAAAAGTTGCCAGCAAATAATATTTTAGCCCTTACAGTTTGAATTAAAATGGCATTTTATCTATATGTATGTATTTTTTTTAAAGATTTTATTTATTTATTTGACGGAGATAGAGAGATCACAAGTAAACAGAGCAGCAGGCAGAAAGAGAGGGGGAAGCAGGCGACCTGCTGAGCAGAGAGCCTGACACAGGGCTCGATCCCAGGACCCTGAGATCATGACCTGAGTCGAAAGTAGAGGCTTAACACACTGAGCCACCCAGGCGCCCCATATATATGTATCTTTAATATAAAGATGAAACTATGGCTTGATCAATAGAAAACAAAATGTTACCCAGCCCAGAAAAGTTAATGTTATTAAGGGCTATTATGTAGGTGTTAAGTATTCAGTTTTGTAGTACTACCTGTGTTCAAAAATCAAGCTTCCTTTCTAACCAATTAGTATACAGACAGCCTCCCCTGTGCCTGGGGAGGCTTCCAGAAAACTTATATCAGATTGGGAATAAAGAGATGAAAGGACAACTTCAGACCCTGGGGGCCACCCCCAATAACTTACAAAAGTACTCCACTGAGAGGGTCCAAATCTCCTTAGAGTCCCAGGTGCATTTCTTCCAGGCAGGAGACTCAGTCTGGGTCAAAGATTTAAAAAGTACCCCACAATACAAACCACAGTAAACAGGGTCAGTCTCACACTGTTCTTCTAACCACACTTACTGCCCATAAGGTCTCTGGTGTCACCCCATGGGTCCACCACTCCAGAGTTTAAAAAAAAAAAAAAAAAAAAAAAAAAGCTCATCACTCAGACTAAGAACTGCACCAATGGAAAATCCTCCCAAACCCCACAGACCCTTTCCAGCTTCGCCTCCCATGACACCCCACTGACTAATGGACATCTGCTCACTGCGGTCCCTAGTTTTCACTGGCACAACATCCCTTATCCTAGGGGCTGGACTCTACACTGTCGACCCTTCTGACTGGACTTTCCCCCAGAGACTTGCTTTGTTGTTATTTATTGGATAACCCTGGGGTGTTTTACTACACTTACTTATCTACAGGTTTTATCTGCTGTCCAGCTAGCCACAATGGCTTCCTCTAAGGCCAGGAACCCCACTTTCGTGGGCCCTCTACTGTCTATTCCTAAGCCCATTTCATATGGTTTTCCTGACTGCAGTCCTGGCCTTCTGCTACCTGGTGTGCTGTTCCTCCTCACTGCCTTCAGCTTGCCTGAGCGCGGCAGGGGTGGGGGCGGGCGGGGACACAACACTCCCATTACTGTTACTGGCAAATGATTACCTTGGTTTGCACCCCCCATCGGCCCCCTCCTTATGCTCCTTATTCACTATTGCCCTATAGATAATAAAGATGATGCCCTCTAAACCAGGTATCTAAAAGGGCATAAAAGGGGGGAATTATATGCAAAATCTGTGTCCTTAGGTAGCCAACCAATCCAGCAGAAAAGTCCCAGTCCTGGCCCCAGGACCATTCCAGTCTTTTCCCTAGCCCCACTGGGTGCAGCACCAAGGGTGGCACAGATACAGAAGTAAAAGGTGTATAAATTAACCCCTTTGTTTTGCTCAGGCCTCAGACCTGGAAATTACTCTCCTCTGTGCCCTGGCATAAAATAAATCTCTGATCCTCCAAAGTCTCCAAGTACCACTTGTTTTTTTAGCCAGGATCCAGTGGGTGTTTGATAACATAAGGTACAACTACCCCTTTGTGCCAATCTTGCTTATTTTCATATTGATTTGAATCCAACACATTAAGTTTGCTGGGACTACAAAAACCACATTTTAAAAAATAAGCAGATGAAGGGGTGCTTAGGTGGCTCAATTGGTTAAGGGTCAGACTCTTGATTTCTGCTTGGTCATGATCTCAGAGTTCAGAGATGGAGCCATGTTGGGCTCCAGGCTAGACATGAAGTCTTCTCAACATTCTCTCTCTCCCTCTCCCCTTTCTGCTCTAATAATCATAATCATAATCATAATTATAATAAATAATAAAATGAACCAAGTATTCATAGAAGTCAATCTAGGTTTGAGTACTTAAAGTAGTACTTAATTTTTTAAAAAGATTTTATTTATTTATTTGACAGATAGAGATCACAAGTAGGCAGAGACAGAGGGGAAGCAGGCTCCCCACTGAGCAAAGAGCCCAATGCAGGGCTCGATCCCAGGTCCCTGAGATCATGACCTGAGCCGAAGGCAGAGGCCCAACCCACTGAGCTGCCCAGGCACCCCAGTACTTATTTTAATTTAATTTTTTTTCAGTGTTCCAAAATTCATTGTTTATGCACCACCCCCAGTGCTCCATGCAACATGTGCAAAAAGCAGTACTTATTTCTAAAGTGGTATTTCCATTGCTATTTTGTCTTTAGCAATTTTGACTGTAGAAAGGATACAGTAAGAGGTCTTATGATAGTATCCATATAGTATCTCCAAAAATATCAAAGCATTGCAAAGTGCGGGGAATGTATTAATAGAAAAACTGAGAGAATGTAAGTAACTTTGTGCAGTGTGTGAGAATCAGAATGTAATAGGCTGAATAATGGTCCCCAAAGATATCCATGTCCTCACAATCAGAACCTGTGAAAGTTACACTATACGGCCAAAGGGCTTTTACAAATGTGATTAAAGATCTTGAAACAGGAAGATCTCCTTATGTTATCCAGGTGCACCCAGTCTAATTTCAAAGGTCCTAACAAGAGGCGGGCAGAAGGACATATGGCAAAAAAAGAGACGAAGTTACTATTGCAGCAAGATACTATTCTGCTGGTTTTTGTATTGAAGGAAGGGGCCATGCACCAAGGAACTTAAGGAATCCTGCTCTAAAAGCTGAAAAAGACAAGGAAATAGATTCTCTCTTCAAACCTCCAGAGGGGAGCAGATCCTGCAGACAACTTTCTTTTTATCTGCAAAACTGTAATGATAATTTTAAGTTTTTTTAAGTCATCGATTTTGTCCTAACTTGTTATGACAGCCATAGGAAAACAGTACACAGGAGTAGCACATAGATTTTCAAATCCCTACCCCAGCACTCTTTTGCTCTATTTTAACAGGCTACTTCTTTTCTACTATCAGACAAGTATAAAAGAAGTAAAGGTATTAGCCATCTGGCTAAAAAGTGTTGCCAAAGCTACTGGTAAAGTTGCCTCTCACAATCATGAAGATGTGCCCTAACACTGTAGAAAGAAATTTGGGGGAAAAAAATCTGTTATTTTGTTCTGTATGTCTGTATAGAACTGACTGTTCTATCAATAACCATACTTCTTTTGTTGTCCTCTGACAGATTTGTAAAATGAGGATAATACCTACAGTATCAGGTTATTTTTGGAATTAAAGTAACTCTCACACTATGTGTAAGATGTTTAGCCCGTGTTAGACTTCCAATAATCTCCAGCTATACCTGAGGTAGATAAGAAGCTTGTGACTGACATGCCCATGAATGACTGGGGAACCTGGAACTCTGAGACTAATTGTTAACACAGATAGTGGATACAAGAAGTAGGGCTGGAACCTGAAGATAATCTCATTAAGTCATTTGCCACTAATTTATGAGCTCAACTTAAACCTTAAGAAAATTACTAAGAGATTGCTCCTCACAGTTAAACTGAAATATTTGTCTACAAATTATATGAGTTTCTTATTCCAAATAATATCTGAAACCATTAACAATCAGAATTTTTATTTTAAAAAGGCTCTTATGTTAAGGGGAAGAGTTCAGATGAAGCAACCACAAACCAGATCTCAGTTCAAGGGGGAATCCACAAAGGGTAGCCACATAAAGGGCCATGTTTATTCTGATTTTTGTTGGGGGCTGGGCGGTAAATGGTAGGCATCTACACTCCTTTCCCAAGTGAAGTATTCAGATTCTCCAATGTAGAGCCTAATTGTTTAAAGTTCTTTCAATTATTTCTTGATTAAAATGTTACATTAGCCAAGAGGTAAGAGGTTTATGAATTTTAAGGGAGTATTTGGTGATCTTGCTTTCATTCAAGTTTAGTTGAACTTTATGAGGATCTGCTTTTGTTTTCTACAAGGTTGGGCTTAAGTCATTGATGGTATAAGCTGGATTGAAGAAATCATGTGCAATACCAGTTCCATCTCTTCTTGTATACTGCACATCCCTAATACAGGAATATTTCTTCTGGAGAGCCTTTCAGTAAATGCCCCTTACCATGTAAAATTATATACCCATATGTGCCCATAAGTTCTTTAAGTAAAATACAAATGTGATCATTCATTCTAACACATTCAGGTTGGGCATATTTTATTTAGGGCACTTCACAGGATAAACTGATTTATAATTAATTTTTTGTTTCTTAAAAGAATTCCATTTTAATAACAAGACAGGGAACAACAAATGTTGGCAAGGATATGGAGAAAGGGGAACCCTCTTTACACTGTTGGTGGGAATGCAAGCTGGTACAGCCACTCTGGAAAACAGTATGGAGGTTAAAGTTAAAGTAGTTAGAAATAGAGCTGCCCTACAACCCATCAATTGCACTACTAGCTATTTTCTCCAAAGATAGAGATGTAATGAAGGGGCACCTGCACCCCAATGTTCATAGCAACAATGCCCACAATAGCCAAACTGTGGAAGGAGTTGAGATGTCCTTCAACAGATGAATGGATAAAGTAGAAGGGGTTTATATATATATATATATATATATATATATATATGATGGAATATTACTCAGCCATCAGAAAGGATGAATAACTACCATTTACGTCAAAGTGGATGGAACTGAAGGGTATTATACTAAGTGAAATTAGTCAGAGAAAGACAATTATCTTATGGTTTCACTCATGTTTAATAAAGAAATAGCAGAGGGGATCATAGGGGAAAGGAGGGAAAACTGGGTGGGAGGAAACCAGAGAGGAAACCAAGCCATCAGAGACTCTTGACTCCAGGAAACAAACTGAGGGTTGTGGAAAGGGAGGTGGGGAAAATGGGGTTATGGGGTGATGAGCATTCAGGAGGACATGAGATGAGCACTGGGTGTTATATGCATCTTATGAATCATTGAAGACTACTATGCCAAAAACTAATGATGTACTATATGTTGGGTAATTAAAATTTTTAAAAATGCATTTTAAGATAAAATGTATGCATAAATTTAAAAGAATTATTACTTTGCTACTATTACCTCATAATACTGGGTATGTAGCAGACAAAATTAAAAATTGTTATATCAAAACAATTTTAATGCATGCTTTCACAGGAAGTAATAGATAATGGGTTGTTAATTATTGAAAACTGCCCATTATGATTTTTTTGCCACTCTATCAGAATGATGAGTTAGAGTTTATTTCCAAAGGGAAATTAAACACACAGAATTGAAGTAATGAGACATCAGCCAGCTTCAAAGCATCTCAAACATTTGTCTTAGTTTTCCATGAAATTACATAATCAATGGACTAAATGTTTTTTAATTTTATTGAATAAAGTATATATGAACTTATTTGTGTTTTAATTCAGTATTAGCTATAAATTTAAATTAAAGAATTTAGTAGCATCTTTATACAAAATATCTTTAAGTTGTAGGTTTGCAGGTAATACAGTAATTCTTGTTAATGCTGATTACAGATAGACTTGCAGTGGGTACAGGTTAAAATAACATACTCTATGATCAGCCTATTGGGCTTCAAATCTATGTTTCAACAGTTCATAAGGCTGGGTGAGCCCAACAACTTGGGCAAGTAAAGTCAAATTTTATTATAGGGCTTTAGCAGGAAGGTGTTAGCAGAGTTGAGGTTGTTTAGGATTAGTTGGTCAAAGTCAGTTCTCTGGAGAGGGAGGAATTTTTCTTATTATCAGCCATTTGGTGGTATTTAAAATTTTATCAACAGGGAAGGAAAAAAGGAGTGAATGGCTCAAGACATATGCATGAGTGGGTAGGGAGTTTATAGGGAGACGTAGGCCACAAAGGCAAAAATAGGTAAATTGTACTATGTCAAGATTAAGAACTTCTGTGCATCATAGTATACAACCCAGAGAGTGAGAGGACAACCTAAGGGTAAGAATTTGCCAATCATGTATCTGATAAGGGATTAATGTCCAGAATATATAAAGAACTCCTAAAATTCAACAATGCAACATGACTGAGAAATGGGAAGATGACCTGAATAGAGATTCTCCAAAGGACATATACAAGTGGCTAAACAACATGAAAAGATGTTCAACATCACTCATCAGGAAAATAACTACAAAAGATACTGTCTCACACAACTGAGGATGGATACTATTAAAATAAAAAGAGGAAATAAATAGAATATATGTACCAGAAAACTGAAAATATGGCTAAAGATGTGAAGCAATTGGAACTCTAGTACACTGTTGTTGAGCATGTAAAGTAGTATAACTATTATGGAAAACTACTGTGTTTCTTAAAAAAATTAATAGAATTACTGTATGATCCAGCAATTCCACTTCTGGGTATATATCTTTAAAAAATTCAAAGCTGAGTCTCAGAAGACATTTTCACACCAGCTTATTCACAATTACTAGAAGTAGAAGAAGCCAAAGTATTAATTTATGAATAAATGGATAAATAAAATGTGGCTTACATATACAATGGAGTATTACTCAGCATTAAAAAAATAAATTTTGACGCAGGCTACAACATGTCTTGAGGATATTACACTAACTGAAATAAACCAGTCACAAAAAAGCAAATACTGTTTGATTCTATCATGTACCTGCAGTAGTTAAATTCATGGAAATAAGAAGTGGAGTGGTTGTTGCCAGAAGCTGGAGAGAGAAAGGAAACAGGATCTGTTTGATGGGTCTAGAGTTTTAGTTGTGCAAGATGAAAAGTGTTGTTGGAGACTGGTTTGCACAACCATGTTCATGTACTGAACATTACTGAACTGTAAACTTAAGACAGTGATGTTTATGGGTATTTTACCACATTTTAAAGATGTGAAAATAAGTAAGGGTGGTTGGGGAGGAAGAACTTTGGGGACAGGCAGGAACTTGCAAGATCTTCAGTGCAAGATCTCAGACGTCCCTCATCTCACAGTAATACAAGTAAAAGACATGTTACTTAACCTTCTGCCTCAGTTTTTCCTATTTAAAGTAATAGCACCTTGCTGAGAAGACTAACATGGTTATACGTGTAATACCCTTCAGACAATTTTTGGAATGTAATAGCACTAGTAAACTGTTCACAGTTACTATTACTATTCAGATGGAATTACTATTAGCAGAAATAGTATTTTTAGAGCATAGCTGGAGGGAAGACTGGTTATTGCAGCAAGTAGACCTAAAACCATTAAAAGCCAAATTGCCATCTCACTAGCATGGGAAAGTTATGTCTTTAAGTAGTCTTTATCAATTTATAATAATTTTTTTAAAATTCATTCCCCCTAAAATTCATCTGCCTTAGATTTAAGAGTACTTGCCAAAATATGCTTATTAATACTTCATTTCAACCTCCAAATTCATGCTTCAAAAGTTTACTATTTCAAAAGAACTTTACAACACAATTTGACTTCTATTTTAATTCACTTCAGATAGAAAACAGACTCATGGATACTCCTAAGTCAATTTGACATCTTGAGGGCAAAAAAAAAAAAAAAAAAAAAATAGTGCCAATATTATTTTCAGAAAATTCAAGCTTGGGAAAATACTACTTGCTATCATAGCAAGTCAGTACAGAGTAATTGGTTACTGAGGCCTAAAATTTCCCAAAGAAAAGTCCGTGGATAACAATATTAGCAGTGGTGGGAATCATTTATAGGGAATACTTGCATGGGTATTAACACAGTCAATAGTTCTCAAAATGTTGAAAAATTTCACTGTGAGATATAACAGGTAACAAATAGCTTTATACTATTTTTATCACTTTAGAAAAAGGTCATATTAATCTATTCTAATCTTGTTTGGAGTTTATAAATAGTAATCTCAATAATATATGACCTTATGTATCTTCAAAAGCTGTAATACTATTGTTCTGTGCCAAGTATTGTGAGATTTAGCATACATTTATTTCTTCAATGTAGTCTTACAACATTAATAAGCTACTCATTACAATTTTAAAGGAGCTGGCTTTTGAAAGCAACCACTTACTTTTATCCATCCCATAAAATTCAACATCCTTTTTCATTAAAGGTTTTTATGAGTCCATAATGAGGACTGAATTGGGCTGTTTCATGTATTTCCTGTGTTTACCCTTTGACAGAGGTGTGAATGAGCAACAAATTAGAACTAAAGTCACTGGAGGGAGGAAGCAGGAATCAGACTGGGCTGAAAAATTTATCAACAGAGTAAGCTGTCCCTAAAGAAGAGATGGTAGTTTACTTCAGCATCCAGTCAAGAAGTTGGTGCTCCTGAAAGTACATGTACACAGGATTAGGTGGCCACTGTCACATTTTTTTAGAATTTTTTTTTAGAGGGTGAACATCACTGATGTTATCTCTCAAGAGAAAACAGGTTCCATCAAGACATAAACAGTGTTACTGCTTCACCTGGGCAGCTTTTAAGGAGAGGGCTAATCACGATATTTGCTACCAATGTATTTAGAAGAGTCTCAGAGGTTTGGGGTATTCTCTTTTTGTTGTATTGTAGTTGGAATGTACAGTCAATATGGAATTTTTTAACATGTTGAGCCTGGGTCATCTCTAGGGATATTGGTGTGAAGTTGTATTTATAAAGACCTATTTAGCAAGAGGCTTTCATTAAAATGTCCCTGCTCCCTTTTCCCCAGAGGATTTACTTGGAAACAAGTCCCAGAAACCAGCTCCAGGTAACAAAACTCAAATACAGGGGTGGGTCAGGCCAGGTGGAGTGGGGGGTCTGATCAGTGGGGGGTTGCATACTGTTTCCCTAGCTACCAAGGAGTTTGAGCCCCTGCCCTTTGGGACCCCTTTTGGTGCCAATCCTAATCAAAGTGTAATAGGTTGGTTCAAATGTTTACTAGGGTAAATTTTAACTCAGTTGGTCATCTAGCATCACTGTGGAGTTTCCTGTGTGTGTTACAATCTCATTGGTCACCTGTGTGTGGCCAGGCCTGACCACATGGCCTTTGCCCTTAAAAGCTAGTCTGTGAAACAGAGAAGGGTCGCCCTCTCTTGTAAGAGGTGCATCCCTGAATGTTTGGTTATATTCTTGATGCTTGGCATGAAATAAAGCTTTGCTTGACCTTCACTTTATATCAATCTCGCTCCTTTAATCATGGACCCATTATTGGAGCATAACATATGGGGGCTCGTCCGGGATTAAACGACGAGAACTGAGCCAGCATCAGAATTTCTGGGAAAAGCATCAGAGGTAAGATCTCACAGATTTTACTCTGTGGGATCCACTGATCTCCAGGTGCTGTGTGACATTGGTCTGTCTGTCCGGGTGGAGCTCCAGGTATAGCCCACTGGGGTGAAGCTGGAGGCGGCCATGCTCCCCAGGGCTGGAGAGGATGCAGGGATGCCCCTTCCTTCCACTGGTAGATCACCAGGGGGTTCAAGTCCCCCTAGGCAGCCAGGGGTTTTGAGTCCCCCTAGACAATCAGGGGGTTTGAGTCCCCCTAGACCATACCGTCGTGGGGGGTTGAGTCCCCCTAGGCAGTTGGGGGGATTCGAGTCCCCCTAGGCGATCGGGGAATTCGAGTTCCCGTAGGCGGTCGCCTAGACAGTCAGGGGGTTCAAGTCCCCCCAGGTGGTCACTGGGAGTTCGAGACCCCCTAGGCAGCCAGGAGGTTCGAGTCACCCTGGACGGCTAGAAGATCAAAAAGTCCCTACCGGTGGCAGGTTCTGGGTAAGAACTGCTGGGCCTGCGGTTGTCTTTGTCTTGTCTTTTTGTTGTCTGCTGTGCTGTTTGTTGTATTTGAAGGAATGGGGCAATCAGAGAATAAGGGACTCTGACTTTTAATGGCTATAACTGGAGCCACGTGGGGGTAGTCTAACTCAAGACAGAGACTTTAAGGAATATTCCCAAGTAGCTGCCAAAACAACTTTGTTTCGGGGACATTCCTTGCCCTCTCTGGCCTGAGGGAGACTGCCCAGCCCCTCCCCCTTGCTTGTAGGAAAGCATGGCACCTGCTCCTCTCTTGGAGCTCATGAGCCCTAGAACTGGGAACCCTTTCTCTGCCTTCTAGTGGCACTTTGTTCTGCTCTTCACTGTTGGGAACCAAGAAGAGCAGCCCTGGACCTAACACCCCCCCAACTCTGGATCTTCCCACCCGGGTCTCAGGTAAACATTCGAAGTGGAGTGGGCCCAGGTGGAATGTAAATCAGTATTTGAACTAAGTTAAATTTGTTGGGTTTATTAGGATAAACGCGTCTTTTGAGTTAACAGTAGTAAATGTGAAACTTCAGAGTTTTTACTTAAAGTCAAGCTCATGTTGTTAAAAGCTGTTGAAATCTATTAGCAAAGAGATGACTAAACTGATGGTTAAATTGTCTATCTCAGAGTTTTAATGGGTAATTGTTAGAGTAGCTTTCAAAATCTTTGCTAACCTGAAATTTTAAACCAAATGGGATAAAATGCTAGAGCACTGGTTGCTGGAACTAGGTTTGTGCTTTTGAAATCTATTGGTAAACATGTTTTATGCTTAACTGATTCATAAATTTGCCATCTAAAGAATTCTGTTGTAACAGTTCACAATTGGTTTATATTTAGTCTTCAATAGAAGCTAAGGTATTTCTAAGAGTACAGAATTCTGCTAAGTGTAACTAAGACTGATAGAAATAAGAAAAGCAACTCTGTATGTAAAAACTGAAAAAGGAAAGACCAGATACCTGATCCTGTTTGAATAAGAAAGAAAAAACAGGCCCGGGGCCACTGTCTGAACTAGATCCATTCCTAAAGAATGGAAGGGGAGATCTGGAAGTGGGCATTGGGTGGTGGTGGGTGTCCAACCTGTTTGAATCTGAAGAGTGTCTGACTGTGTGAATGTGTCTGTATGACTTCACTGCTTCTGCTACAGAGTCTGAGTGGGCTCCACCCTCAATCTCGCGGGGCATCATATGGCATAACAGTCATCAACTCCACGGAGTAGCCTGGTCCGGGGTTTATACGGACGGACCTTAGCTAAGACGCTCCTAAGTTCCCACGAGGGACACAAGCAGGACAGCACCTGAAAGATCCCCCTCTCTTTGTCTGCAACATCATTCACAATGGGAGGGAAACCCAGAAAACTCATCTTAAGATTGCACCCTTAAAAATAAAAAAAAAAATTTAAAAAAAAAGGAAAGGAAAGACACTGGTATAGAAAAGCTGGTTTTCTCTCTGTTTAAAAGGGCAAAGTTTTCTTCGGTTAATGGAAATGTAAATGCTTTTCTCTTTGCTTGCCCAGAGTTGTAAATGAGATCTCTTTGAGTCATAAGGCTTTTCCTTGATATGCTAAGTTACTCAGGGAGTACTGCTAAACCAATGATAAACCTTGGGTTAGATTTGGGTAAATGCTGTAGCTACTCTAGAGGTTCTATACATTTCCTAGAGTTTAATGTTTTGGTAAGGGTCATCACTTGGCATTTAACCATATCTATTCTGAGTTTTGGTCATTTGTAATTGTTTTAATTCTCTTGTAAGATGAATTCTGCCTTAAAGGAAATTCATATGGGAAGACTTTCAGGACAAGTGCAGGTCTTTGATATGTTAAAATCCTGGGAACTGAAATGCTTAAGAAGTAAAAGCTGTATTTGGACTAAACCAGAATTAGTAACATGGGACTAGATGAACTGAAAGGTTGTAATGCGGTGTTTCTTAATGTTTTGTCTTATTTTAAACATGACTGGTTCTGTAATGTTTGCTCCTCCAGACTAGGGAAACTTTTTCTTAAGTTACCTGTAACTTACAGAGATGTAAAAGTACTCATTTGTAACCGAATCAAGGCATTCAACTTTTCTATCTGAACCCTCTGAAACCAAGAGGTCTCAGGTAAGTATTCTTTGCGAAGGAGTAATCAGTCATTTGCATAAGTTCAATGAGAATCTGTCCTTGTAACAGGACAGCATTGGAAAAACTGGTCATTTTACCTAGGCTTTGACAGGAATGACATATTTGAAAAGACTCAGATATGACCAGACAACTTAAAGGAACTAAGGTTGACTTTATAAAACCTGGAGCCATAAAGCCCTTTGGAAGTATTGGCCTGATACCTTGCTTACAGAGTTCCAGCAGCCTGGCCAGTCACTGCAGGCATTACAGTCTGTCTTAAAAAGAGCCCATGCAGGGATCTGGACTGCCCACGCTGGGACAGAGACTGAGGTGGAGCCACATCCCCAGGGACTTAGTTTGGATGTGCTGCCGCCAAGTGGGAGGCTTGGAGCCTTGCTGGAAGGGACTGTTTAGTGTCATCCTGACCACCCCCACGGCAATAAAAGTAGATGGCTTTAGGACCTGGATTCATATAGGTCATGTCAAACGAGCCCAGGATGAGAACACCCCCTGGAGGTGGATGCCACTTCCCATGGACCCCACTGATCATGGACTAAAACTAAGACCCAAAAAATAATGAGTTCATTAAATTCATTGTTTCCCCTGTTGTTAAGATATAGGCGGGAGGGATAAGCAATTGCAAAATAAAAAATTACTATTTCTAATAAAAGGAAGTGGGGGGCTCTGATAACCTTAGGAGAGAAATACTGTTTCTGGGTAAATCATACTGGAGTCATTAAAACAGTCTAGCAGCCGTTAAAAGGACGGTATAGAACTGGCTAAAAAGTCAAAGATTTGACTAGCCTCCAAAGAAAAGGGGGGAATGTAAGGACCTATTTAGCGAGAGGTTGTCATTAAAGTTCAAGTGTCCCTGCTCCCCTTCCCCCAGGGGATTTACTTGGAAACAAGTCCTGAAAACCAGCTCCAGGTAACAAAACTCAAACACAGGGGTGGGTCAGACCGGGTGGAGACATCCGATCAGTGGGGGGTTACATACTGTCTCCCTAGCTACCAAGGAGTATGGGCCCTGGCCCTGTGGGAGCCCTTTTGGCGCCAATCCTAATCAAGGTGTAATAAGCTGGTTCAAATATCTACTAGGGTAAAATGTAATTCATTTGGTCAGCTAGCATCACTGTGGAGTTTCCTGTGTGTGTTACAATCTCATTGGTCACCTGTGCGTGGTCAGGCCTGACCGCATGACCTTTGCCCTTAAAAGCTAGTCTGTGAAACAGAAGGGTCACCCTCTCTTGTAAGAGGTGCATCCCTGAACGTTTGGTTAGATTCTTGATGCTTGGCATGAAATAAAGCTTTGCCTGACCTTCACTTTATATCAGTCTCGCTCCTTTAATCATAGACCCATTATTGGGGCATAACAGTATTTAGTGCTCTTTTCTCTCATTTCTATGTTCTTTCTACCATTTTATAAGTTTCACAAAACCCTTTTCTCTTTTTTAGTAATTTATAGTCTTTGCTTTTTAATTCTACTTTATCCCCTTATTATCAAATTATATCTTCCAGTAGCATCTTTTACCCATCATATAAATCTTAAGGTAATGTTCTAAGTTTTCTAATGGTTTTTACAATTGTCTTTCTAATTGTAATAGAAAACATTCATCTTCATCAAGACACTTGCAGTCATAAATGTACATTTAACAAAATTTTTGGACTGGTGCTATTGTGGACTGAATGGTGTTCCTTTACCCCTAAATTTACATATTGAAGCCCGAATCACCAGTAACTCAGAATGTGGTTGTACTTGGAAATAGTGTCTTGATGTAAGATCATTAGGATGGGCCCTAATTTAATCTAACTGGAGTTTTGTAAGAAGAGGAAGACCACGGAGGACATGAGGAGAAGACAGCCATCTATAAGCTAAGGACAGAGGTTAGGAGGAGATGGTTACCTCAGAGTTCTCGGAAGAGATCAGCCCACTGATGTTTTGATCCAGCTCTGCTGTTTAAGTCTGCCTAGTCTGTAGTGCTTTTTTGGGTCAGCCCAAGAAACACGTGTTTATTTCAATGGTCCTAAAAATCACATCACATCACAATAGGTCTGTAAGTATAGCTAATTCTTTCAGGGAGGCAAGCATTGCAGTCTCCTATTCTTGTGTAGGTAAAACACTAGCAAATAGAGTTCAATATATACTTATTTATGTACACAGGTATGTATATATGTATGGCTACAATGTATAGACCTGAGTAACACCATGGAGGATACAAAGTTCCTGCTCTCAAGAAACAAAACCAGAGTGAGGAAGACAAACATAAAAATGAATCATTTATTCCTAAATATGTGCAATTTTAGAATAACATTGATGCCAAAAGATTTACTGCTTGACAGATCAAAACTATTTTAGAAGTGCAGTTGGGGTAGAAGGATTGGGGGAAGCTTAATTCCAGCCGGATTTACTGTGACAGACTTTTTAAAAGGACACCTTAATTTAACCTTATCAATAATTTTCTGCTTCCTAAACTGACTGGAACGATCAGACAGATAAAAGGAATGGCCTGTGATAAATTATCAATTTTTTGTTAAAACAAGGCATCTTTTACAAAATAGGACTGGTATTATGGGCAAATAATGGAAAAAGGAATGAAAATAAATACCCATTTAGGACAATTAATAAGATAAAACTTCTTAGAAATAAGGCAGAATATAAAAAAAAATAATAAGTAACAATAAAGAAATCAAGTGCTACTTAGTACTAAGTACCAAGCAATAACCTTTTTATGTACAATGCTTTTTAAATCTCACATAATTTGTTTATAAAAGCAGGTTTCTATCCTTCACACACAAAATCCAAGTAAAATGCAGTATCAAATCAAAGTTTGAATACCAAGATTGGAAGTTTCCTGTATAGACATTCTGATTCTTCTATTTGAGGAGACAAGAATGTTAATAGGTAAATTAGTAGGCTTAAGTAATGATAATTTTGTTTGTAAGAAAGTTCTTTGTCATGACTACCATTTGGTAAATGCAGTCATTGTAGCTTCAGTAACTTTAATAAAGTCTTTTAATTATATTCATGCCCAAATTTGCATAATAGGGATACGCTTAATTTTGGTTTTTATTTTTGTTGTCTACATTTCCCTTTGTATCTCCTGAGGTCTTGATAGAGAAGAAACACATCTAGTTAAGGCAAGGCAGTAACCAAGTCTAGTTTGGTCACCTTATCCATGTTGGGTCCGTAATCAAAGGAGCGAGACTGATACAAAGCGAAAGGTCAAGCAAAGCTTTATTTCACACCAAGCATCGAGAATCAAACCAACTGTTTGGCTGTCTCTTGCAAAGAGGTGACCCCTCTCTGCCTTACCAACTAAGTTTTATTTATTTATTTTTTAAAGATTATTTATTTATTTATTTGAGAGAGATTTATTGAGAGAGATCACAAGCAGGCAGAGAGGCAGGCAGAGAGAGAGGAGGAAGCAGGCTCCCTGCTGAGCAGAAAGCCCGATGCGGGGCTGGATCCCAGGACCCTGAGATCATGACCTGAGCTGAAGGCAGCGGCTTAACCCACTGAGCCACCCAGGCACCCCCCGACTAACTTTTAAAGGGCAAGGGCCATGTGGTTGGGCCTGGCCACACACAGGTGGCCAATGAGATTGTAACACACAGAGAAAGCTGCACAGTCATGCTAGGTTACACACGGGTGGTCAGTTGAATTACAATTTATCCTTGTAGATATTTGAACTAGTCTATCACCTTGGTCAGAATTGATGCCCAAAAGGCACCAAAGGGCGGGGCCCATACTTCTTGGTAGCTAGGGAGACAGTAAGCGCCCCCACTGATTGGATACCTCCGCCTGGCCTGACCCACCCTTATATTTGGGCTTTGCTACCTGGGACTGGTTTCTGGGACTTGTTTTTAAGTAAGTTCCCTGAGGGGTAGCAGGGTCAGTTTAAGTTTTACTGAATAAACAACAACAGAATCACTGTTTAACCAGATGGAGCTGCTCTGGCTAAATAGGCCCTTACAATCCATACATTATACCATGTGTTGTTAGTTAGAACTCATTGTTCAGACCTGGCAGTTAGTAAATCTTCAAATATTTATATTCATCATTTCATAACCAAATCTTTAAAACTGTGGCAAAAGGTCAATGTCATTAGAGGACAAAAATAAGTGATCCTAGAATAGAAGGATAAGGAACATTATTGGGAAAAGTGACCAAATTGGAATATAGAGTATAATTTTGTTTAAAAAAATGCATCCGGGGCACCGGGGTGGCTCAGTGGGTTACAGCCTCTGCCTTCGGCTCAGGTCATGATCCCAGTGTCCTGAGATCGAGCCCCGCATTGGGCTCTCTGCTCAGTGGAGAGCCTGCTTCCTCTTCTCTCTCTGCCTGCCTCTCTGCCTACTTGTGATCTCTGTCTGTCAAATAAATAAATAAAATCTTTAAAAAAATAAAAATAAAATAAAGGCGTCAGTATTAAATTCCTGAATTTGATAACTGCAATGGGTCATGTGTTCACTTTTGGTTAAAAAGGTGAGATATGCAATGCACACTCAAACACAAAGAGGGGTGAGGAGGAAGGTATGAAAAAGTAATAAATTGATGTATCTTAGTAAGCTTTATCTAGGAGTTATTATTCTGATGGAATTTCTGTTTAGAATTGTTTCAAAAGTGAAAGCATAATTATGTAAAAAGTATTCACAACTAGATAAAGTTTATCACTTCTCTCTTTGGTGATTCATTTGCTTGATCTTATATCATGTTTTGACCATTTTAACCCTAATGACTAACAGTTTTAAGAACAAAAGCCAGTAAGGAAAAGGAAAGTCTGATACTTCTCAATTAGTGTTACAAGAGAGTAAAGCTTTCCCAACATCCTTATTTGGGTGGTTAAGTCCTATGTTGTTTTGGAGAAAGGTATTCGGAATTGCATACCTTATTGTTTTTCAAAAGCAGAACAGCAACAACAAAAAAATAATTTCCCTGGCCTCTTAAGGTGTTAATTTTTTTTTTTTTTTATTTTCACAAATTTGGCAAGAGCAAGTCATAGGAGATTAGAAAATCTTTGAGTTGTCTTGCATTCAGTATTTAAACTGAAAACTGGCTGCATTCCTACAACTTTGTTCTGAAAATCATGGTTCTATGAGTGGGTACATTGTATGTAGGCCTCTGGGTAAGGAAAAAAAGTCCATCATGAGAAGTCTGGCATTTTTAGCCTATCTGTAATATAGACATTTTTCACCTCTGTTTAAAACAAAACAAAACAAAATCAACAATGAAACAAAACGACAACAAAAAACCCACACCAGATTTCCTAACTTAATGAATCAGATACATAATATGTTTCTTTTTCATTATGGAATTATTTCATGAAGAAAAAATGAGGGTAAATGGAATTACTTATTTCCTACTTTATTCAAGAAATGGTATAAAGCTCAAGTGGTTTATATGATTGGAAATAGAAAAACCTTACTAAATTTAATTAGAGTCACTCTATACTTTCTCATTTTCTTTTAATACAAGTATTTGTCTTACTCAAGGGCTTAACAGAAATATAAATGTCAATAAGGAAATGAAACCATAGTCAAATAGATAATGGAGAACTAGGTCTCCAAGCTGGAAAATGAGCTGTGGGTCAAAAAATAAATGGAACTGGGGGCGCCTGGGTGGCTCAGTGGGTTAAAGCCTCTGCCTTCGGCTCAGGTCATGATTCTAGGGTTCTGGGATCAGGCCCTGCATCGGGCTCTCTGCTCAGCAGGGATCCTGCTCCCCCCTCCCTCTGCCTGCCTCTCTGCCTACTTGTGATCTCTCTGTCTGTCAAATAAATAAATAAATAAAATCTTTAAAATATATATATATATATATATATATATATATATATATGGAACTAATGGCTTTGGAACAGTTTTATTGTTTTAGAAATGGAAGTTCAGAACTTTTACCTACATCAACTTAGAGCTGATAACTCTACAGTTAAGTGTTGAAAGTTCTTTATTTAACAAAAAAAATGATTTAAGGTCTTTAGAAATACTTCTAAAACAGCAAATAAAGAAACCTCTGTTCAAGAAACTTCATGAAAATTCAGTAATACTGGAGAACCTGTAGTATTTAAACCAAGAGAACTTTCTCCTTCCACCTCCCAGCTCAGCAAGGTGGAGACTTCACACTAGTGTATTCAAGAATGCAGGGCTCCCTATTCTGCCAACTCCCAGACATAGGGCTTTATTCCTGGGAAGAGCAAACATAGGCATTTCTCAACACGCGCTCTGTTTCTTATTGCTGTTGCTAACTTCTAGGTGAGCATGGTTGAGAGATGGAATTCTTTCCTCCTGCCCAGCCTCCCTTTACGGAATACTCTATCTTACTCATGGCAACGAGAATATTGGATCCCTAAGCACCCTGTCCTGACTTCTAAAGCAGTAGTTCCATGGCAGGAAAGGTGAGCCACAAAGACCTCAGGCTTTTGTTCACCATTCAATTGAACATTTAATATTTAAAGAGGATCTGTCTCTCCAAGAAAAGTATGCCATTGTGCCTAATTGCAAAGTCCCAGCCTTGGATCTGAGATTTTGCCCGGGGTAAGAAGCAGGACAAAAACAAGATAGCTCCTAATCTGTTTCCAAAAGTGAAATAAGTCAATCAGAGAAAGACAATTATCATATGATCTCTCCAATATGATGAATTTTAGAGGCAATGTGGGGGCGTTTTGGGGAGAAGAGAGTGGGGAAAAAATGAAATGAGGTGCAACTGGGGAGGGAGACAAACCCTAAGAGACTCAATCTCAGGAAACAAACTGAGGGTTGCTGGGGGGTGGGTGGGAGGGATGGGGTGGCTGGGTGATGGACATTGGGGAGGGTATGTGCTACGGTAAGTGCTGTGAATTGTGTAAGACTGATAATTCACAGACCTGTACCCCTGAAGCAAATCATACATTATGTTAATTTTAAAAAAAGATTAAATTTAATTTTCAATAGGTCCTAGAGATGTTAAAGCTTAAGGATACTCACTGAACATTGGAGGTTGTGGTGAAAAACAATAGGGAGGAGTTTGTAATATTAATAGGTATAATATATAAGTCACAAAAATATTATGAAAAATAAGATTTCTCACTGAAAATTAAGGTAATATAAATGCTAATTCTAGCAGTTTAGATTAGCAGATATTAGCTAATTAGCAGATAATTTGCTAATGAGCAGATGCTAATTCTAGCCAGTGAAGATATGTATGATAAACCTTAAAGCAACCACTAATGACTCCATAAAGTATAAAAAATATAAGGTACAATTTTTCATGGGAAAATATTCACTTAATGCAAAAGAAGACAGTAAAGAAGGCATAGAGGAATACAAAGGAAATGGGACACACAGAAAGCATGATGTTTAATAGACAGAAATCCAATAATAGCAGTATCATGAAATGTAAATGGACTAAAATCAAATTAAAAGACAAAGATTTTAACACTAATTTTAAAAAATTCACCTATATGCTCTCTACTACATTCAGATTTAAAAATATAAATAGAAAGGAATAAATGAAACAAGATGGGATTGGGAGGGAGACAAACCATAAGAGACTCTTAATCTCACAAAACAAACTGAGGGTTGTGTGGGGGGGGGGGGGGGGGGGGAGAGGGGGGTGGGGTTATGGACACTGGGGAGGGTATGTGCTATGGTGAGTGCTGTGAAGTGTATAAGCCTGGCGATTCACACACCTATAACCCTGGGGCTAATAATACATTATATGTTAATAAAAAATATTAAAAATATAAATAAATTTCAAGTAAAAGAACGAATAAGATATATATACAAATAGCAAACATAAGAAAAGTGAAGTGTCTATATAAATACCAAACAGATGTTAAAACCAGTTTTTATTACAGATTAGGAGGGTAACGATAGAAAGGTAAATAGGGTAAAGCCAACAAAAGAAAGAAGTTCTAAGTACATGCATCTTATAACAGAATGCCAATTTACACCAAAAAAGCAGATAGAAATAGAGATACCAATTCAGAAATAATGGTTGCATACTTCAAAGCTCCATTTTTAACATTTTTATAGACTTCATAGGCATTTATAAAATACTCCAGTGAATAAAATATACATTCTTCTCAAGTGCACATAGAACATTCCTCAGGACTGACCATATCTTCCTTCATAAAACAAAATTCAATTAATTTAAAAAGCAGAGAAATACAAAGTATGTTCTTTGTTCATAATGGAATGAAATTCCAAACCACAAAGAAAAGATTTGGGAAACTAACAAATGTGGATATTAAACAACATACTTTTAGTAATGTTATTTAAATAACTAGTGAGAAACAAATAAAAACAAATCAGAAAAAATTCTGAGATGAATGAAAATGAAGGCAGAAAAATAAATTCAAAATGGATGAAAGACCTAAATGTGAGATAGGAAACCATCAAAATCCCACAGAACACAGGCAGAAACCTCTTTGACCTTAGCCACAGCAAATTCTTACTTTACACTTCACCAGAGGCAAGGGAAACAGCAGCAAAAATGAAGTAATGAGATTTCATCAAGTTAAAAACTTCTGCAGAATGAAGGAAACAATCAACAAAACTAAAAGGCAACCTATACAATAGGAGAGGATATTTGTAAACATATTTGCTAAAGGGTTATTAGTTTCTAAAATCTACAAGGAATTTATCAAACTCAACACCCCCCCAAAAAAATAATCCAGTTAAGAAATGGACAGAAGACATGAATAGACACCTTTCCAAAGAAAACATACAAATGGCCAACAGACATATGAAGAGATGCTCAAAATCACTCATATGAGGGAAATACAAATCAAAACCATAGTGAGATACCACCCTACACCTGTCAGAATGGCTAAAATTAACAATACAAAAACAACAGGTGTTGGTGTGTATGTGAAGAAAGAGGGACCCTCTTGCACTGTTGAGGGAAATGCAAGCTCATGCAGCCACTCTGGAGAACAGTACCCATGTTCCTCAAAAAGCTAATAGACCTACCCAACCATCCAGCAATTGCCCTACTAGCTATTTACCCAAAAGATAAAAAATACAGATTTGAAGGAGTGCATGCACTGCAATGTTATAGTAGCAATAACAATAGCCAAACTATGGAAAGAGCCCAAATGTCTATCAACTGATGAATGGATAAAGAAGAGGTGGTATATGTACACACACGTATAGATACACACATGTACATAGACACACACACACATACACACATGCATGTATGCATGAATACACATGCATACACATACACACCTACATGTTTATGTGTCTATATACATATATATACATAAAATGGAATACTACTCAGCCCAATGCCCAACAACTGATCGATAAAGTTGTGATGTTTCACACACACAGGAATACTACTCAGCCATCAAAAAGAATGAACTCTTGCCATTTGCAATGACATGGAAGGAGCTAGAGTGTATTATGCTAAGTGAAATAAGTCAGAGAGAGACAAATACTATATGATTTCACTCATTTGTGGAACTTAATAAACAGAATGGATGCACATATTGAAGAGGGGATAAAAGAGGGCAACGAGCCATAAGAGACTCAAAGAGAACAAACTGAGGGCACCTGGGTGGCTCAGTGGGTTAAAGCCTCTGCCTTCAGCCCAGTTCATGGTCCCAGGGTCCTGGGTTCGAGACCCGAATCGGGCTCTCTGCTCAGCAGGGAGCTTGCTTCCTCTTCCCTCTCTGCCTGCCTCTCTGCCTACTTGTGATCTCTCTCTCTGTCAAATAAATAAATAAAATCTTAAAAAAAAAAGAGAACAAACTGAGGGTTGAGGGAGGGAAGGAGTGGGGATGGTCTAGATGGGGGATAGGTATTAAGGAGGGCACTTGTTACGATAAGTACTGGGTATTATATGTAAATGATTAACCACTGAACTCTACTCCTGAAACCAATACTGAATTGTATGTCAACTAACTACAATTTAAATTAAAAAAATCAAAATTAAAAAAAATAAAAATGAAGGCAGAACATATCCAAAATTTAATAGAATGCGATGTAACAAATCTTCAGAGAAATTCATAGCTATACCCATATATGTTTTTAAATTTTTTTTCTAGCATAATGCCCTCAAGGTCCATGTATATTGTTACATTCCTATAGCTGATTAATATTCCATTGTATATACATATACTACATGTTCTTTATCTACTCATCTGTCAATGGACACAGGTTGCTTCCATGTCTAGACTAATTTAAATAATTCTGTAGTGAGCATGGGGGTGTAGATGTACTTTTGGGCTACTCTTTTCATTTCCTTTTAATAAATACCCAGAAAAGAAAATGCTGAAACATAGGGTAGTTTCATTTTAATTTGAGGAACCTCGATACTATTTACCATAGTGGCTGCATCCATTTACATTCCCACCAACAGTGTGCAAGTGTTCCCTTTCTCCACATCCTTGCCAGCATTTTTTTTTTTTTCGGTCTTTTTGATAATAACCATAATGACAGGTGTGAGTTAATATTCCATTGTGGTTTTGATTTTCATTTCCCTGATGATTAGTGATGTTAAACATCTTTTCGTGTACTTATTGGCCATCTGTTATGTCTTCTTTGGAGAAATGTCTATTCAGATCCTCTGCCCATATTTTTAATCTTTTTCTTTTCTTTCTTTTTTGCTATTGAATTGAAAAAAATTATTTTTTAAATGTATATATTTTTAATTTTATTTATTTGATAGAGATCACAAGTAGGCAGAGAGGTAGGCAGAGAGAAAGGGGGATGCAGGCTCCCCGCTGAGCAGAGAGTCCGATGGGGGGCTTGATCACAGGACTCTGAGATCATGACCCGAGCTGAAGGCAGGGGCTTTAACCCACGGAGCCACCCAGGCACCCCTGAGTTGAAAAAAATTTAAAACTTAACCTTCCATCTGAAGACATTGGGGAAAAGAGCAGACTAAAACAAAGTCAAGCATAAGGAAGAAAATAAAGATTGGCACAAATACTAAAGAGAGAATAGAAGGACAATAAAGTTAAAGAGTCCAAAAACTTATAGTGAAAAAAACATAACAAAATTGACAAACTTTTAGCTTGATTCATCAAGAAAAAAGTGATGTATCAAATGATTGTAATCAGAAATGAAGGAACATTATTACTGACCATAGAGAAATCAAAGATTAGAAGGGAACATGAAACAGCTATATGCCAAATATTAGATAACTTACTGGGAAAGGGTTTTCTTTTTTAAAAAAAGACATTAACTACCCAAACTGACTTACAAAGTAGTAACAATGTAAATAGGCTTAAAACGACTGAAGAAATTGAATTAGCAATCATCACCATCATCATGAACCCACAAAGAGAATCTCAGACCCAGAAGGCTTCAGGGCTATCAACTACCAGATCTTTAAAAAAATAATTTTTGAACAATTATTCATAAACTCTCCTAAGAAGCACAGGTAATACTTCCCAACTCAATACCCAAACCAGACAAAGACATCACAACAAACAAGAACTACAGACAGATACTGTTTACGAATATGGACACAAATCCTTACCTAAAAATCAGCAAGGTAAATCCAGCTACATACAAATGTTAGTTGGACAAGTGGTATCTATTCCAGTAATATAAAGTTGGTTTAACATCTGAAAAGTAAACTACTGATTGCAGTAGATACCAGGGGTTGTGGAAAACCAAAAGGAAAATGACTAACAAAAGACTCCTGATCACAAACTCAGTGACTTACAACACCTTTATGATCCTAGAGTTCGGCAGGTCATGAATTCACAATGACTGCAGGTCTAAAATTAAGCTGCCACTTGGTTCCTCCCTGAACTTCTACAGGAGCATTTGTGTCCTTGCCCTTCTCTGGTTTGAGACACTGCCCCAAGTTCTTTGTCTTATGATCTCGCATGGCTCTAACCTCTGCTTCTGTTATCCCATTGGGTTCTTCCCCTCTGCTTCCACTGCCATATTCCCAAGCTATCTCCTTCAGTCCAAGAGGACTGTTTTTTTCTGGTATTACATGCTCCAGAACTCTGTGTCCTATATATGTCATAGGAATTCCCTTAGACAAGAAGGACAAGAGCCTTCTCCAGCAACATTGTATGGTTGATCTCATCCCCTTTCCTGGATTCTGCTGAGATGATGGAGATCCTTGAGTTACATTCAGATTCTCTTCCAACAACTCTCTTTCTGACTGAATACTTTATTTGATTCTTCCACAGTACTAATAAAAGTATACCCAGCTACTCCCTTGACTTTCTCTTTAAAACACACTTCTCTGACACATAATCTCCTAATTGCAGTATCTTTTACAGTCCAGGTAGGCTGCTGTAACTCACCATCAAATCCTTTTCACAGAGAGCAAAATGGTGTCTCTCATGTCAAGCAAGAGCCTGTGTCAAGCAATGACACAAGCAGTTAAGTTACTGCAGTGACGGGATATCGCCGGGACCAACATCAGCTGACCATCCAGAACTTATAAAGAGCATAACCAAAGGAAGACTGCAGAGATCCAACACTGATTAAATACTTTTAAAAAGAGAAGGATTTTGGCAGCAAACTGTCAGACTCTTCAGACCTGACCCCTCTATGTCTGACCTCTTAAAAAAGGCAACTGTGGCCAAAGACTCTGCCTGACTCGTCTGGGAACAGAGCCTGAGATCCCTACTGCTTGACCATAAGCAGGAAGTGCCAAGAGCCAACCATGTGCCCATAGACTGACTTTGCATTTGGTTCCTTAACTTCCTATACCCTTCTGTCATCTTGTTTGCTGTGTGGTCCGTCTTTGGTACTGCTCTGTGTTCTGTGTAAGAAGTCAAACTGAATCACCTGGTGAAGGGTCATGGAGTTTGGAATCCTGAATCTGCTTTAGAGCTGTGATTTACCTTTGCTTTATGATTGACCAAAGCTGACAATGTGGACAGACACAGTTCCTGTGTGCGCCTTCACAGCTGCTCATGGCACATTTCTTCCCTCAATGTTTCCTTTTCCTCATACTGTAAGCAGCAAGACCTCCTCCAGCCACACTTCCAATACTTTACTTGGAAATCCCCTTAAATATCCAAGTTTACTGCTTACCCGTTTGGATTTTCACGTAACTGCAGGACACAGCCGAATGAAGCTTTCTATCACTAATTAGCAAGGATCCCCTTGCCTCCACTTTCAATAACATGTTTCCCATTTCCTTCCGAGTTCTTAGTGGCAGAATCTTCAACATCCATAATCCTAACAGTTTGTTCGGGATTATCCTGGCCTTTTCTATCATGCCCTTTAAAAATCTCCCCACCTCTACCAACGGCCCAATACCAAAGCCACTGAAGCCTTTCCAGATATAGTCGTACCCCACCTCCAGATATTAAAAACTGTATTAGTCAGGGTTCAGCTAGAGAAACAGAACCACCTCCAGATATTAAAAGCTGTATTAGTCAGGGTTCAGCTAGAGAAACAGAACCAATGCTGATATATGTTAAAATGTTTACTTTGAAGAACTGGTCACCATGATTGTGGGGCTGCCAAGGCAAGTCTGAAATTCATAGCACAGACTGCCATAAAGTGCAGATGAAAAGCTCAGGCATGATCTAGACTATCATCGGCTTAGTCTGGGCTGCTGTAACAATACACCACAGAACAGGTAGCTTATAAAGAGCAGAAATTTCTCACAGTTTTGGAGGCTCGGAGTCTGAGAGGAGGGTGCCAACATGGTCTGAGGAGTCCTGGAGTTCCCGTTGTAGCCTCGCACAGTGCCAGGGAGCGAGTGAACGCTCCAAGTCTTCTTTTATAAGAGCTACTCCCATTCATGAAGGCTCCACCCCATGACCCAATCACCTTCTGGAGTGGCCACCTTCTAACACTCTCATCTTGAGGTTAGCTTTCAACATGAATTTTGGAGGAACAAACACAGATGATAGCCGCTACAGCCCCCCAGTTATTCAATCAAACACATTCCTAGGTATTGTCATAAAGTTATTTTCTAGCTATCACTAAAGTACTCAGCAGCCTTAAATAAGGAAGACTGCCAAAATCTAGTAATGGTCATCAGGATGGTCATTGAATCAGCTGCAAGGCTTTAAGACCAGAGCTGGGGCTTCCCTGAAAAAGAAGAAACTCGGCCAGTGGAAGGAAGTTTTAGTTCACATCCGAACGATCCAGCCTACCCTTCAGGCTGCCAGTCCTGTAGATTTCAGGCTTCCCTAGTCAGATCTCACAATCACACAAGTCCATCCAAGGCAATAATTTTTAAATATATAACTGCTATTGGCTCTGTTTCTCTGACTGAATCCCAACTGATTCCCCTGGATTCAGAATATTTGTTCTTACAACGTAACATAAATCAGTTTAAATAGATGACATCTGTTTCCAATAATCAGAATCTTACCTGAATTTGATTTAGAAAACTTCAGTTTCAAAGATATGAAATATCTACTTATAACACTTGCCAAATCAGAGTTAATGTTAAATTTAAAGTGGCAGGGGTGCATGGGTGGCTCAGAGGGTTAAGTGTCTGCCTTCAGCTCTGGTCACGGGCTAAGGGTCCTTAGATGGAGCCCCATATCAGGCTCTTTGCTCAGCAGAGAGCCTGCCCCTCTCTCTCTGCCTGCCTCTCTACCTACTTGTGATCTCTCTCTCTCTCTCTGTGTCAAATAAATAAAATCTTAAAAAAAAAAATTAAAGGGCATATCCAGTTTCTGAGTGGTTTTGTTTAATCATGAAAAGTAATCATTAAAAACCTTATAAATGTCCCTGAATATTAGCAAAGTGTCTATATTTGTGTCTTAAATGAATTTATTTTATTTAAACTGATGTAACTGGTCACACACACACACACACACATCAACGCTATTTTTCAGCAGAAGTGATCTAGAGGCCCGTTAAAATGATCTTATAAAGATCACCTTAGGGGCACCTGGGTGGCTCAGTGGATTAAAGCCTCTGCTTTCGGCTCAGGTTAGGGTCTCAGGGTCCTGGGATCGAGCTCTCTGCTCAGCAGAGCAGAGCCCCTCTCTCTCTGCCTGCCTCTCTACCTACTTGTGATCTCTCTCTCTCTCTTTCTCTCTGTGTCAAATAAATACATAAAATCTTTAAAAAAATCTTAAAAAAAAAAAGATCACCTTAGACTGATTATTTTCGAGTGAGGAACCATTGAGATCCAATTTGATTTCATGGTCTTAATGAAGAAAACTAAATGACCTTTTCCAACTATTAACATTTTTCCCTGCCTGAGGCAGAAAAGACTTCTCGTTGGGCCACGACTAAAACAAAGCAGCAAAAATCATCTCCTTATTTTTCTTAAACTAGAAATTTTATTTTATTTGTAATGAACTGATTTAGAAGAGAGTCATTAAGCCTCCACATATAAGCAATTATACTATAATTCTGTTCTTCAGGATCTATTTTTTTATACGCAGTTAGATTAGGAATGTACATGAATAAAATTTGAAAAACAGCAGTAATGAGAAATTACTCTCAGCTAGTTTAGTTAAAAAATATACATATAAACTCATCTGGACTGAGGTGGTTTATTTGAGAATTTTGATGATGCCAAAGAAGTTTTGCTGAGCAAAGGTATACAAAATGTCATTCTGTATAACCAATATACGATTTCAGATAGAAAAATAAACAGCAGAAGTCCTCTGCTTCCAATCATGACACAGTAACTGGTACTAGACTCACTTTTCCAGGAAAAACAAACAAACAAAAAACAACAACAACAACAACAAAAAACAAAATATTTGAGGCAACGACTGTTGGGCAAAGAACAGGCAGCATTAGCACTCTGATTTTCACACAAAGGCAAACACAAGATGTGACCCATGTGAATCATCTTAACCCCTTGCATGGGGATGCTTTTCTGCAATGAGTTAAGGAGTGCCTAGGCTGAGCTAAGGAGGTAGAAATTAGACTCCATTCCCACTAAAATGATAAGATCCTAGGGAAAATGATTTTGCATGGAAATTCACCACAATGACTTCACTAAAGGCTGTGCTTTTTAAGTATAAGCAAAGACTTCATGAGACCTACAGCTATCACTTACCTTCTGGGCTGAGAACTTGCTGATGATACCAGAGGTTATCCATCACTAGGGGATACTAGAGTTCTGACCCAGTAGAGGTGGGGAGTTCTCATGGAGCACCAGGTACATCCAGATTAAATCCTCCAGTAAAGGCAAGCCTAATAGGAAGGAGCATACACTAGAGTGAGGGCCACTCCCTAGGAAAGAGCCCCACACCACTGAAGCCTTGCTCTAACAAAGGATTAAATCCATCTGAGAGGAGCAAAAGGCTGTTCTGGTAACTTAACCATGAGCTGAAACAGACCTCAACACTTCTCAGAGCAAAACAACATAATCCAGACACCTTAAAATATATCACTCAAATGACCAACATAAAATAAGAACTTACTGGATATATGGTGAAGCAGAAAAATGGAGCCTATAATCAAAAGTAAAAGCTGTTCATAGAAAAGACCAAGCATTTCCCCAGATGTTTAAATTAGGAGACACTGAATCTGAAGCAATTATTATAATGTCTTCAAAAAGGTAGTGGAAAAGATGATCCTAATGAATAAACTGCAGAATTTAAAAGGAAAACTATAAATTCAAACAAACGGAAAAATGTAAATTAAAACAAAACAAAATCTACACTTGGAAAGTTCAACGTCTGAAATGAAAACTTCATTGACCAAGCTTCATAGCAAGGAAGAAAACAAAGTATTTGCTGAACTTGAAGACATAGGGATGTAGTGTTCCCCAACCTAACAACAGAGAGCAAGGAGATTGAAAAATAGGAAGCATGTCAATGACTTAGGTACAGTATCAAATTAAATATATGTGCAATTTGATTCTAAGATGGAAAAGATAGAGAATAAGAACAATTTTTCAGAAAATATTTCAGTAATACATGTAGAGGTTTGTTTTAGATGGTCTAATATCTGGGTGCTTTGCACTGAAAAGAACATTCAGAATGTCTAGTCTGCCATAAAGCCACAAATAGAAGTTCAGTACCTTAATTTTTGAAAATTGAAATTAGTGTGTTTCAATGTTTTCCAAACCTGTCCACTTCTACCCTTCACAAATGACAGATTGTATAGAGACACAGAAGAGTTAGTGAAATTTCCTAATATACCAACAGGGGATAAAGTAGATGCTTGATGAGTCAAACATCTTTGGGTAAAAAATACATGGTATTCTCATCTCAGTATATTTTCCAATGGTATAATAAAGACATCAACTAAGTATTGTCACCACTCCGCATTTTTCATGTACAATAATGATACTTATGGCTCACTGAATTGCTTTTCCAGTAAGAGAGGCAAAAGAACTGCAATGATATACTAAACAAATTGTTATAAAGATAGCAAATGCTGTTTTAGATGAACTTTCTGTCTGTAACCATGAAATATAGGCTAGAATGCAGTGTGACTTCAGCTATCTCCCCTTATTTTTGAACATAGTAGCAATATTAAAATATATACTATGCATGACTCAATGTATTTCTACCTATCACAGTGTCACTTGCAAATAGTTAATAAAATCATCAGGCTATGAGTACATTGTGGCTGTAATCGCTTTCAACACTGATTATTTTTTCTCTTTGCCCACATTACTGAGTGCTTAACACAGTGTGTCTCACACAGTGGTCCTATCCCTATCATGGTTTCTGGGTGGCATGCTAGGACTCAATGCCTAAAATGACTGTGTGCACTTGTCCCCCTCCTTGAAAGATAACACAACTGAAACATCAATTTTAGAGTAAATTACTTCTAAGAGACATGGGATAAAATGCAAACTTCCTCTGTATTTTCTAAAATGAAAGCCAGTGTTCAAAGGCATCCTTTATTCCCAGCAGAAGCTAAAAGTACTGGGTTAAGGGAGTATATTTCATTTTGTTATTTAATCTTTATTTTAAAATATTCAAGTGGCTTATCATAAAAATACTGCATAATATAGTTATAAACACAGAATTAGAAATTTTAAAAAAACAACAAAAAACTAAAAAATGATTTCAGTAGAAACAACAAAAGGCTCAGGTAAGAACAATGTATTTCCTTCTGAACCTGATCTTCTGTAACAGAGAGGGTCTTTTCAAGGGTACACATTCAATTTGGGCCTTAGGTCCTTCAAGCACCCTCAAAGCAAATTGAGTAGATTTCTTTTTTGTATAAACATAGTTTTTCTGTTTATGTAACTCCCTTTTGAGGAATTAAATGTGATCACTTTTACATAAAAAGAAAAAAATGAAATGCAAATAAGACCCCTTAGGTTACTTACTTACCTACATACCTCTTGCCCCCTTACAAGGAAAACTAAGCTGAATGATGAAAGAAGCGCTGATATATATGTATCTATTGGCTAATAGAGCCTTAAGTCTCCTCTGAAAATAGGTTTTTAGCTTATAGTTAAGTGTGTATGGTTTCTCTGAGTTTATGCAGATTCAGGAAGAGACTCCCAGACACTGCCCTAAATATACTGGCAGTAAGAAAAAGTAAAAGTATTAAATAGAGTTTACTACACAAGGTCAGAAACAGGGGTCCCCTGGGTGGCTCAGTCAGTTAAGCTTTTGGCTCCAGTCATGATCCCAGAGTCCTGGGATCAAGCTTCCCATCAGGCTCCTGGCTCAGCAGGGGAGTCTGCTTCTCCCTCTATTCCTGCCTTTGCTCGTGTTCTCCCTCACTCTCTCTTTTAAATGAATAAATAAATAAATAAATAACATCTTAAAAAATATCAGAAACAATATCCATTACTTTGTCTAATGCCAAAAATTTTAAATAGATTTGTAATTTAATAGTAATGAAAAATAAAAAAAAAATCCCATAGTTTAAAAGCTGAGTAAAGTAAATGCGACATTAAAGTTGGAATAAAAATCCAATGCTGTTTAAAAGGCCCTTCGATTTAAAAACCATAAATTGATAAATTATCTTGACTTCATGAATTCTATTAGTGACAAGTTTCCAAAATAATAAGTTATAATCATTTCATCACATTCCCTTTTGCTAATATCTGATGAATTATTATCAATGGAGCTAAAAACTGAACCTTGCTCAACTATATACTTAAACACAGATACAGAAAAACAAACAGATCACCCTCTTGAATATACTCATTCGCCATGGAAATTCATTGAGAAATAGGCTCACATTATAAAGAGTCGGTAGGTTTACAAGATATGTTAGATTTATTTTGAAATATTCTATATTCAAATTTAAGTTTTAAATTGACCCATACCTTTCTTAGCTATGACTTGCTCAAGTATAAGAGAAATATATAATATTTAGCTTATTCCTGTTTCATACACATCCTTTGCTCTCTCTAAACTAGTTTCAAAACTCTTCTCAGTTTCTCCTCGGGTCCAAGGAAATGAAGGAGACTCTGGAGGGTGTATCTCAGCCACTGCTAATCTCCTTCTTTGATTTCATGACTTTACTCATGGGTATCCATTCCCTACTTCTCAGTAAATTATCTGCGTTAGCCCTGGGTTGTCAAATTGCAGTTATCAAAAAGGATTCATGTACTTACAAGTATCAGGAAAAGGATTAATAGAAGCACAACCGGTCTGTGACCAATCCAATTTCAACTGAATTGTACAATAGAAAGACATAGTTTATTTTCTGCGTCTGTGTCTGTGATGGTGGGGAAAATTGTAGAAGAAACAGGAATTTCTGATTCTTTTTTCACTCCGGAATTGAAGTGAGATTAATCATTACAACTACATTAACATTTCTTTTCAACTGAAGCTATAGTCCGTGTCAGTGTAGGGCACAATGTACGCTGAAGATATCTTTCAGCATGTGAAATAACCTGAATCTTTTCCAAACTGAAACCCGTCACTGGCTCTACAATTACAAAACTTACCATCAGCTAACTCCAACACACGAGTCTCCTATTATCCTTGAGTAATAAAGAGGAGACAAAGTCCTCACTGATATGGACGCATGGGACTAGAATGCTTTTAAAATTTGTTAGTATATTTACTTTCCTAATTATATTTGCTTAAGTGAATATCACAGCTGGCTTACACACAAGGTCAGATTATCCGCTGGGAGTAATAGTACCGTACAAATCTGACAGGATTTTTGTAATCAACAACCACAGATAAAAATTGTTCTGAACAACTGATCAAAAACTGTTCCGTAAAACTCATATGGTGCAAACACACAATCAGAAATTAGCTATCTTTGTGCAGTAAAATACCATTTCTCAGTTTTTAACATTTTCCTCATTTGTTGAGAGAACATGAAATGTCATAAGAGTACAGGTCCGTGAGCCTTTAAAGAGTTGTGACATAATCTTAGTCATTTCTGTACCTTTGGTACACCTCCGTGCAGAGCATATGTATTTCATCAATTTTACAATGCACATTTTTAATAATTTAACATCTTTGAAATTAGAATGTCTTATAATCAATGGCATGTCATAGTTTCTTTTTTTTCCTTTTTAACTTCTTAGTGGAACGTACATATTAGTGCATGTTACGATCAATGATACCTTTTGATCCAATTGAATATATGGTAGTTAGACATTGACTAAACATTTGTTGAACATGAAAAGCAACATATTATGGTGGAAAGATAGTTCAAGGATCCAGCTCAGGAATATATTGCACTATAGGCCCTGAAGCAATGACATTTGTGAAGAGTGGGTGTTTTTACAAGGCAATAAGCTACTACACAAAGAGACTCAGTAGAGTCGAAGACAAAATAGAAATTTTGCTTAGGGGAAAAGGAGTGGCACATCGGCCTCACTTGTAGAATGAGGATTGGAGAAGTAAAGGGACGTAAAACGCAGGGAAAGAACAGGGGTGATCGGGAATAGAACTCATAACTCTTGGATATTTTAGTTAAGTGAAAGGCAAGATCATATATTGAGGATGAGACCAGCTTTAGACATGGATCTGAGAAAGCCTGGTTAATAATTTGGTTCTTCAGGCATACAAAAAAATGAGAATCCTAAAACAATGTTTTGTGAGGTTCTGGTCAGGATCACCCAGAGGAGAGGTGCAGTCCTATAGCAAAAGGAGTTGAGAAAGAGGCCTTCATAGCTTCTTTATTTATAATCCAATGTTTCATCCCCATTCAATAAAAGCAAAGCCCTCATATTGAAAGTAATAGTGAAAAACCTAAAAACCAGCCTCATGGTACTTTTAAAAATGAATGGACATGCCTAAAATTAATCTAGTCAATCTGGTCAAACCAAAAGTCTTAGTACCAACTGACATTAGCAAGAGAGACTGGGAAGGAAAAAAATCCAGTTTTTATATTAAAAGGAATTAGTAAAAAAAGAAAGAACAGACCTAACATAACTCCAGGTTAATAACCTAAGGTCACCCCAAGGATGATTCTAAGTGCGAAGCTAGATTGGATAAGACAAATAAAACATTAAAAGTGGAGCTTAAAATTCTATTTATGTAAATCCAAACTGTTATATGTCAGAATTCTTGTGTATTACAATCTTGGCTTCTGGTCAGGTTGGCCAGATAATAAACTATGTAGTTTTGCATTCATTCATATGGAAGCATTCGCTATATTAAGTTGTTTAGCATCACTGCTCATTAGAAAACCCAGCATCATAAGCTGGAAAAAGTCCAACACTGCCATTCTTCGTCTTGGATAGAGGATTCTGGGATAGGAGCAGTCTTGACAGCTTGCTGTTTTTCATCATTGTCCTGGTTTTGCCAGAGCTCAGGAGGGCTGGCCCCACTCATGTTGAGGAAAAGTGGAAATACCACCTTACGTTGAGCGATTGCACACCTCAAATAAACAGTTTAGTTTATATTTTTGGGTCTTGGATCCATAATAATCAGATTATGAGATAAATCCATCCAAATACCTATATGACTTTTTTCTGAGACTTAATGCAGTTTTTTTTTTCCTTTAATCTAAAAACATTTTTAGGATTCTCTAAAGTATCCACTGGTGCTCTTGTATTCCTTATTCACTAGTACCTTTGGAAGCCATATTTTGTGTGTCCCTTATTCTGCCCTTAGAAGAAGAAAAAGTGAAGAAGTGGAAGACATATTTGACCCATGGTTGGCAAGTGGAAAACCAGTTGTGTTAGAACAAGGAAGGGAATCTCTTGTGCTAGCAAATGTACCATGGATAGGGTTATTACATAGTTGCACATCGTCAATGCTGTTTGGATTGAGAAATAAAATCAGAATGTGGTTGATTTACAGGTGAAAAGAAACAATTAAATAGATACTTTGTAATAGGTTTTACTCTTGTGATAAGTTTAGTGAGAAAAAGCAGCAAGTGGGGTGCTTGGGTGGTTCAGTCTGTTGAGCCTCAGACTCTTGGTTTTGCCTCAGTTCATGGTCTCAGGGACTTGGAATTGAGCTCTGCCTTGGGCTCAGGCTCAGCACGGGGTCCACTCGTCCCTCTCCCCTTGCCCCTTCTCCTGCTCGTGTGCACTCTCGCGCTCTAAAATAAATAAATAAATATCTAAAAATTTTTAAAAAGATGATGTAATTTGTTCCTAAAATTGCACTTGTACAAAATAAAGAAGAATGATGATCTCATAATGAAAACAAAAAGCAGACAAGAGGAGGAGCTTGTACCTGGCATGTGTGTGCCTGATTGGGTGAGTATGTACCGGCTGAGAAGAGCCCACTGGCCACCTGTTGTGGAAAAATAAAGTCAGAATTTAAAAAGATAAGCAAAAAAGATGTCAAGTAGGGTGATCTGAAGAATGACTAAGTTTCATGCTCAAAGTCAAACAAAGCAGAAAAAGCAGCTTTTCCCTGCAGCATAGCTCAAAGAACAGCATTACATACTGTATCTACCTGTTCACCATGTGATTCTTACAGAAGTCATATTAGGAACCATAGGCTTTCCATATAAACCCTGATCCCCAGAAATCACTGATTTTCTGAAAACAGCAATAATTTCAAAATTCACAGCAACCCATTCATACAATATAAATTCCATTAACAATTTTTAGCTGTCCATTTAAAACAAATTGAAGCAATTTTTCACTGTGTTGGATATTTTTTAAAATGAATATTTTGCTTGTTTGTTTCCACTAATTTACTGGTAAATTTACTTGAAATGGTCAACCCAGCTCTATAATTATGCAAAGCTAATGGATTTCTTGGACTAAGTCATTAGATAATTATATTAGTTAATGTTCTTTTGGTTGCGAGCAGTGAAAGCTGTCTCTGTGAGCTCAAACAAACAGGAACCTTAATGGCAAGACACGGAAATAGTTTATGTCATCAAAAGAACCGTTGTGCAAACAAGACTGACAAAGGGATTGAGCCACACAGGCCAGAGGCCACCTTAAACACTCATAGTCCTTTCCTCTAGACTAGAGCAGAGACAGCACACTTCTTTTTTTTTTTAATTAATTAATTTACTTATTTTTACCATAAAGAAACAGACAGAAAACATTTTAGGCTTTGTGGGCCATACAATCCCTGTTGCATTACTCAGTGCCTCCATTGCAGTGCAAAAGCAGTCAACCACATACAGGCCACAAATGAAGGAGCATGGTTGTCCTCCAATAAAGCTTTACATACGTACACTGAAATGTGAATATCACAGAATTTTCATGTGCCATAAAATATTATTCTTCTTTTGACTTCTTCTCCAACTACTTAAAAAATACGAAAACCCCAAAATAGGCAGTAGACTGGATTGGCCTGAAAGTCTTAGTCTGTCCACTTTCCTCTGAGAGGCTGCCAGGAACTCTCAAGGACTTTCAACCTCTCTTTGTTCAAGGTTTAAAATGCTGGAAAAGAGGATCCTATTGTCTTATTTGAAGTTGGTTTTATACTCTTAGATCAAATGATCTCTGCCAGATGGGAAAGGCCACACAAAGCAGGCAGAGTCTCTGGAAGCTTACCCTCAGTACCAGATGCAATTATCAGAAAAGACTGGGCAGAGGAGTGTTAAGAACTAAGCGGCCCCCTCAACAAGAAACCTACAACAGCAACATTGTTTCATTGTATTTATCTTCAGACTATTAACAATTGTGAACTTAGTAGACAGAAATTTGGTTAATCAGTGCATCCAGACTTAAACTTTGTTTTGTCTATCTTTTCTTGTCTTTGAGATAAGAAATAAATTCCCCCAATGGGACACTAAAAGCCCCTAAATATCAGTGCAACTTGGCTTTGATCTACTCCAAGTTCCATGAGATCTAACTTGAAAAAGTTTTGGAAGCTTAAAGAAAAAATTTCAAGAGGTTTAAAACTACGACCTACCTGAAAATACGTAATTTGTGGAGAGGAGAAGGGAGTTGAGGGAAATTGGAAGGGGTGGTGAACCATGAGAGACTATGGACTCTGAAAAACAACTTGAGGGTTTTGAAGGGGTGGGGGGTGGGGGGTTGGGGGAACCAGATGGTGGGTATTGGGGAGGGCATGCATTGCATGGAGCACTGGGTGTGGTGCAAAAACGATGAATACTGTTACACTGAAAAGAAATTAAAAAAAAAAAAGAAAGAAAAGAAAACACGTAATTTGTGAAGAATGATATAGAGATCCTTCATAATCTGACCACAATATACACTAATCATCTGCCACCCCTTATTATGTCCCATGTCCCTACTCTACTGTTCTCTAAACATACTGTCTGTACATAATTTTGCATCTTGCTGCAAGGTCCATCTAAAACAGGTTTCCTCTTTTCTTTTCTTTAAGAAGCCTGTTTGGCATTCATTAACACACACAGAGTTAACTGTGCTTTTAAAATACTGTTAATCCTTGGGGTCCCTGGGTAGCTCAGTGGGTTAAAGCCTCTGCCTTCAGCTCCCATCATGATCCCAGGGTCCTGGGATCAAGCCCCATATTGGGCTCTCTGCTCAGCAGGGGGCCTACTTCCCCCTCTCTCTCTGCCTGCCTCTCTGCCTACTTGTGATCTCTCTCTCTCTGTTAAATAAATAAAATCTTTTAAAAAATACTGTTAATCCTTATTATAGCTATATCATATCTGCCTAATTTTTCTTTACAATATTGAAATACAACTATTAGTTTAGAGTTTTATTATTTCCTCCCCCCTTGGTCTTTCCCATGAATATATATATTGATTAAATACAAGATGCTCTAAGTTCTCCCACATTATGCCATCTACATACTCTCTGCTCTCTCTCTTAATCCAAAATTACATACCCCATCGATTCTTATTGATAATATTGGAATTACATTTGAACTACCTAAAAATAAGACATATGAGTTTTTTCCCCTGCCTACATGCATTAAATTTAAAATAGCTTTGAGGAAATGACTGTATTTTTAATAGCCTATTATAGTAGGCATAATGTTTAAATGACCTTGAAGATTTTCAACTGCATACCTATTTTATCTCACCCTTCAAGTGTGAGCTCAACCAGTAAATATGATGGGCTATAACACTCCTAAGTATGTCATATGAAAAATAAATTTTGTATATGTAGGTAAGATCTCTAATTAGGTGGCTCTAATTTAACAAAAAGGGATTGTATCATGGTGGGCCTGAACTAATCAGGTAAATCCTTTGAAAGAGTGAGAGATTTCAGAGATATGCTCTTGTGCTAGCTTTGAAACAATGAATGGATAAAATAAACATAATAAATAAATAACTATTTCACCCAATGGGATATTGTTCAGCCATTAAAAAAAGGGAAATCCCGCCATTTGCAACAATATGAATGAAGTTAGAGGACATTATGTTAAATGAAATAAGTCAGACAGAGTAAGGATAAATACAGTATGATCTCACTTATATGTGGAATCTTAAAAAAAAGAAAGAAAGAAAAATGTCATACTTATAGAAGCAAAGTAGAATGTGGTTGCCAGGGACTGGGGGTGTGGGTGGGGGAAAATGAGATGTCGATCAAAGGTATAACCTATCAGTTACAAAATAATTAAGTTCTAGAAAACGAATCTACAGCATGGTGACTGTAGTTAACAATATTGTATTGTACACTTACAATCTGCTAAGAGAGTAGATGTTAAGTGTTCTCACCACACACAATTAACTTCGTTGTGGTAATCATTTCACAAGGCATATTAAATAATCATAGTGAACATTTTAAATATTTACAATTTTTGGTCAATTTTACCTCAGTAAAGCTGGGGTAGGGCAGGGGAAGATGGTGGAAGAAGGGGCAAATTTCCATTTTGTAATAAAACTATGGATGGGACGAGGTGGAAGGAAACAGATGGAGAGTATTCATGCCTCCAAGGAGCTATACTAAAGAATTATAACCAGGAGTTTCAACTGCATCTGATTTAGACAATGATGAGATTTTGGACTTTAAAATGATAATATTTATATTTGATTTTAAACTCAAGTTTAAAGTCGCAAATATTATGAGATTTAGATTTAGTTTATGAGATTTTGGACTTTGAGCTGATACTGTGATGCATTGAGATTTGGGAATCGTGATAAAGAGTGGATGTATTTTGCATCTGAGAAATATGTGAATCTTTGGGGGCTCGAGGGCAGATTGTGGTGGCCAGAATTCTAACATAGCTTCCAAGATTCCTGCCACCTGTAATATATATTTGGTAATATCACCTTTCATTGGGAATGTTGTTCTCATGATCAGGTTACTTAGTAATAGCAAAGGTAAAGGCATTTTCACATAATTCACATCTCTAACTCATTGACTTTGAAAGAGATTCTCCTTGGTGAGGCTGAACTAATCAGATGAGTTTTTAAAAGGAGAACTCTCTATTGAAGAGGCTGTCTTTTTTCCATTGGACATTCTTTCCTGCTTTGTCGAAAATTAGTTGACCATAGATTTGAGGGTCTATTTCTGGGCTCTCTATTCTGTTCCATTGGAAAAAAGACAGCCTCTTCAATAA
>NC_081565.1:40409112-40431095 GCF_022355385.1 Mustela nigripes | reverse complement strand
CAGGGAGACAAACCATAAGTGACTCTTAATCTCACAAAACAAACTGAGGGTTGCTGGGGGGAGGGGGTTAGGGAGAACAGGGTGGGATTATGGACATTGGGGAGGGTATGTGCTTTGGTGAGTGCTGTGAAGTGTGTAAACCTGGTAATTCACAGACCTGTACCCCTGGGGATAAAAATATATGTTTATAAAAAATAAAAAATTAAAAAAAAAATAAAAAGAAGTAATCAAAGTGTCAGTTCCCTTGGAGGATAAGTGAAATCCATGCTTAAAGAAAATAATTATGTAATTGTTGTAAATCTTTCTTTGGAAACATTTCTATTATAAATACTGTGATGAAAAAGCAAATTATGCAAGCTTTTTAAACTAAAAGTTGTCCACAAAAAAAAAAAATAAATAAATAAAAGGAGAACTCTCTTGCTGGACTAGAAGAAAGGACATAAGCATATGCTAAACTGCTTATGCAATAGGTCAGATGGCTAGGATCTGACAGGTGACTCCGGGAGTTGAACGTGGTTCTAGTTGACAGGTAGAAAGAAAAGAGGGAACATCAAACTTATAGAAGCAAGGGACTGAATTCTGCCAATAACTACATAAGTTTAGAAGAGAACCTGATTTAATTCAAAAAAAAAAAAAAAATGGAATTCCAGCTCTCATCTTGGGTTAAGCCTGATAAGATCTGAGCAGATTTAGCTACCCAGTACCTGAACTTCTGACCTACAGAAACTCTGAGATAATAAATGGGTGTTGTATGAAACACTTAAGTTTGTGATAATTTGTTACACAGCAAAAGAAAGCTAGTACAACTGTGTTATGATCATTAGTCTCAGTTCCCAGATGCTAGCCTGGTGTGACTGCTGACCGTATTTTATACCCTGTATCTAATTGTAAGTCGCCCAAAGAAAATTAAGTGCACATTTGCATAATTCTCTCCTGGGTAAATTAAATACATTGTTTCTCTTATCCTTCCTTTATAGGAAAGCTCAAGTGTTCCTATATTCATTGTCTGTTCATTGTTTCTATCCTTGCACTAAAATTAGTATTATTTTTCATTTGTTTTTAAGTCTTTTTTCCTCACAATTTGATAAATGTTTATGCTTGCTTAATTGCTAATCCAAAGGAAAAAAAAACATTATTAGAACTTTCATTTGTATAAGAGACTATTTTATGTCCCTGTTGTATAGAGCAACTAACTACATTCCCTCAGCAGGAAAAAGATCCAGAAACAGAGCCAATTCTGATTTCATTAAACACTTGTCCTCAATTAGTTTCCTTCAGTATCTTGAAATCACATGAACTGTGCATGAGTTTATTTCACCAATTATTGCTTCAGCTGAGAGACAGGAGCTACTATTCCCATGATCCCGTTTTTCTTAGAAATTATTTTTTTTGTCAAAATATCTCAAAATTTCAGTGTATAAAATTAAGAACATATATATAATATATTAACATATAACATAGTATATAACATATTAAGAAAAGAATCACAAAATAATATGTGAATTCAAATAAACTACAGTTATAAATCATCCTTTCTGAAATTTTAGAAAATGCTATTCCTAAAATATCTGTAATTTAAATATATAAAGGGCATTTTAAATAGAATTGTACATGATTTTTAGGAGAACATGTATTTCGAATTTCCTTAAAAATCAGTAATATATATTGAAGTAGTTATGGTTAAAAAAAAGAGAGACTGAAAAAATTTAAGACTAACAGTACCTCCACGAAAGTAGAAGGGACACAGTCCAATGGCAATCAGGGTTAGTAAAACCTGGGTATTTTTATTTTTTTAATATTTTATTTGACAGAGAGAGAGAAATCACAAGTAGGCAGAGAGGCAGGCAGAGAGAGGGGAGAAAGCAGGTTCCCTGCTGAGCAGAGAGCCCGATGCTGGGCTCAATCCCAGGACCCCGGGATTATTACCTGAGCTGAAGGCAGAGGCTTTAACGCACTGAGCCACCCAGGTGCCCCAAAACCTGGGTATTTTAAAGGTGTCATGGATGGTGAAGAGAATGTAAAAGTTCAAAACATTTTCTGACACATGAATATAAGAGTGGTGTGGTGAAACCATGTAAGGAGATATTATTTACTAGGGCACAGAATTCTTCCCACATCCCAGAAGTTTCATGGCAGCCTTGCTTTCCTAAACCGGTGAAATGAGCGCTGTCTCATCCTTTCCTCAGTGTGCCAGGATTTTGTGTCAGATTACATTTACTTTTACTTTAATACCATTTTTTTTTTTTTACCATAATACTTTGAATCTACTCTCCAACTCTCACCCCTAGCAGTGTGGCATTAAGTGCAGTGCTGGTCTGATGGAAGATATCACTGGCTGTGGATTCGGGTCTCATTCAGAGGACATCAAAGGCAACCTGACTGGGTCTCAAAGTCTGTTTCTGAGTTGTTCCCCAGCAGCCAGTTCCCTTGCCAAGCAAGATCCTAGTTCTTACTGTTGGCTTCCATGATGCTGATTTCTCTCTGTACTATTCACCCCACACACATTTTTCCTTCATTTTCTCCATGCACTGCTAACACAAGCTGCTGTGTACAGAAAAAACTGACTAAATATATGGGAACTTAGAGTAAATTTTAAATACCAAAATAATAATAATAATAATAATAATAATAGTAATAATAATAGAACCATATCATAATTTGCTTCCTTTGCCTCAGGTCAATTTTCCTTTCAATATTCCTCCTGTATGATTTTCCAGTTAAGGTTTTATGCTCCTGGGGCACCTGGGTGGCTCAGTGGGTTAAGCCTCTGCCTTCAGCTCAGGTCATGATCTCAGGGTCCTGGGATGGAGTCCTGCATCAGGCTCTCTGCTCAGCAGGGAGCCTGCTTCCCTCTCTCTCTCTGCCTGCCTCTCTGCCTACTTGTGATCTCTGTCTGTCAGGTAAATAAATAAAATCTTAAAAAAAAAAAAGAATTTTATGTTCCTGATCTGTCTTTTTTAACCTGAATAATTTACTTTTTCAGTCTCTGTCTTCTGCATCCTAGTCTCAAGTCTCTTAATTGATTTCATAATACACTAATGGGTGTTGGCTTATAGTGTACCAAAAAACATATTCAAGTCATGCCCCACAGCCTTCAGATATCACACACACAAAAATACTAAACAAGTTATTTTCCCAAAAACATCAAAGCGTCTGCCTCTGAAATGAATCAAGTCTCTGTACCTAGAATATGTTAACATTAAATATTATTGAAATAGTATTGTTTCTTTCTCTTGGATTACTAGTATCATTGGAACTGTTGTTACTAGTTCTGTTCTTACAACTATTAGCATAATTGCCACACTACTGTTATCATTACTACTAATGTGTTGTATTCCGTTGTTATGTTTGATTCTACAACAAAACTTAGCGATTTTATTGTTTTGCTGTCCTCTGATACTCGTTATTAACATCTGTGGTAGGGAGCCTCTAAAATTTCTCACAGTGTTTCCTGTCTCTTGTTATTCATGACACTGTTAATCCCTCCTATTAATTGTGGGTTCCACTGGTAACTCTCTACTAAAAATAGATGGGACAAAAGATGCTTTGAAGACCAGGTCACAGCCAGACTCTGGCTCCCGTCTTGCTTGTCCTCTTTTGCGCTTCTGCTTGCTGGTTCTGAGGGAAGCCTGCTGACATGTTGTGCGTGGACCTACGCAGAAACCACATGGGAGGGGACTGAGGCAGGCCTCTAGCCACCAGCCAGCAAGGGCATTAGGCTCTCAGGCCAACAGCCTTCAAGGAACTGATTCCTGCCACCAGTCACGCAATTGGACTTGGATGCAAATCCTACCCCAGTTGAGCTCTGATAGGATTCCAACTGTAGCTTACACCTTAATTACAGCCTTAGGAGAAACTCTGAGTCAGAGGACCCGGCTGCATATCATGTATAATGTGCTACTACACTGTACAGTGTGTAGACTTCTGAACAACAGAAGCTGCATTGGCTTAGCCTGCTGTGTATTGGGGTATTTCATTATGCAGCAATAGATAACCAAAAAATTACCTTTGATAACTGAGTTTGGTATCTCTTTTCATGGCCCTACGTTCTTTTTACATGGGAGAAACTGAAAAGACTGAGTAAACAGATATGAAAAAACAAAAGAAAGTGTGTAGTTTGTTCATTAAATCTCAAAAGGTAAAAACCATGTTGAAACAGATGAGTTTTATCAATAGTTAACCCTCTTATGTGTTTTATAAGACTGGAGCCTTAGGCAGCACTCCAACGCTTGGGGGATAGAATTGCTGAGAGCCCAGGTTCCTAAGTCCCACATGCCCTGGGGAAGTTACACTTATTTTCTTCTCAGGGAACTAGATATTGAAAGACCTGGAGTTTCTAGCTCTCCGTTCACCTTCTCTCTGTAAGGGCCTATTTAGCCAGAGCGAGCCATTTTGTTGTTTATGCAGCAAACTTAGATTGACCTTGGCCCCCACCCCCCAGAGAAGCTTACTTGGAAACAAGTCTGGGAAACCAGAAAAATATGACTGACCAGCTCCTGATAACGAAGCCCAGACACAAGGACGTATCAGGCCAGGTGGAAACGTCCAATCAGGAAAAGCGCACCATATCACCTCCCTACCCGCCAAGGATGAGCCAAGCCAGGTGGGGACAGCCAATCAGGAAAGCACCTCTCTAACCACCCAAGAATGCGGGCCCTACCTTTTGGGTGCCAATTCTGACCAGAGTGATAGGCTAGTTCAAATAACTACTATAGGATGGATTATAATTCAATTGGCCACCTGTGTGTGGCCAGGCTCAACCACATGGCCTTTACTCTATAAAAGTTAGTCTGTGGGACTGGAAGGGGTCACCTCTTTGCAAGAGACGACCCTGGCTGGTCAGCTTGATTCTTGATGCTTGGCGCGAGATAAAGCCCTGCTTAACTTTCGCTTTTTATCAGTCTCGTCCTTTTGTCTATGGACCTTTTCACTCTCTCCATTCCTATGTTTTCAGTTACCTCTGCATTGGATTTTAGGAGTGACTCACCTGATATAGAAAGGAAAAGGGACCTTTAATCAATATAGTTTTCCCAGGCTGGCGCTCCCTCTACTTCTAGTCCACCTAGAGCCCTGGTCAGTGGAGGATACAAACCTCTGTTGGCTTTTCTGTCTGATGAAAACTGCCAGGAATATAACCATTGGTGCTACTTGAGTCAGAAGCTCCCAGCTGCTTTTTTTGGGTTTTGTTGTTGTTGTTGTTGTTTTGAGACAGAGAGGTGGGGAGGGGCAGAGGGAGAGAGACAATTTTTAAAAATTTTTTTAAAAACTTTTAAATTTATTTGACAGACAGAGATCACAAGTAGGCAGAGAGGGGGGGGGGGGAAGCAGGCTCCCCGCTGAGCAGAGAATCTGATGCGGGGCTCGATCCCAGGACCCTGGGATCATGACCTGAGCCAAAGGCAGAGACTTTAACCCACTGAGCCACCCAGGTGCCCCAGGGAGGAGACAATTTTAAGCAGACTCCACACCCAGTGCAGAGCCTGACACAGGGCTTGATCTCACAATCTGGAGATCGTGACCCCAGCCAAAAGTCAAGAGTCAGAGGCTTAACCAACAGAGCCACCCAGGCATCCCTCCTAGCTGCTTTCCATGATGACTTATTTCTTCCTCAAGTCCTGGATGCTTTCACATCAGTTTCTTCTTTCATTGCCCATCTCCAGATTTCTCTTTAAGCACTATTCAACAATTGCCCCTATGGTAATCTAAGATTACCAAATTCCTCTGTTATATATTCTGATTCTGTAGAATCTGTATGTCTGACAAGTATCTCAGGTGATTCCTACAAGGTTCCAAAATCCCAGGAGGACAACCTAAACCCAGGCCTGTGCTGAAATACTACCTAGAAATACCAGTGGTACCATGTAGTTCTCCATTCTAAGCCATTTAAATTTTGAACCACTTTACTCCACACAATTTACTAATAAGCAATATCTTCTTCTTTAAAAAAAGACTATATTTTTAATATTTGCATAAATGAAATGCAACACATCTATGCTACAGGCACTGTAAGACATTGGGACCCAGATGAGTCAGACATCTCTCCTGTCCTTGAGGAGCTCATACTCTGACAACACAGTTCAAATGGAGGTAAAAATTGAGAAAAAAACACCTTCAGCAAAGGAGAATTAGATGTATCAAGAATCTTATGGGGGGGGGTATGAGTTCCACAATAATTTTATCTAGGATTCTTAAATTTCAAGTCTAAAAGGAAGCATATGAAGTCATAGCCTTCTCTTTATGGGATGGGGTAGGAAATTGGTGCTCTGGAGCAAATCTTTATTTTACCCATACACTGCAAAAATTAAATTCATAGTGTTTTTACATATTAAATGACATAAGTCGCATTTATGAATAGAAGAAAAAAGGGTCATTCCTGATGGTTTTGACTCTGATCCGGGAAACAAAAAAATGTCAGCGGGGAGGAAGAACGGTGGTTTGGAGAAAGGAGTTGGTAAAGAGACAATTAAATACTGAATAGTGGTTTATGCTTTTTAAAGGTGCTTGCAAGTCATGTGTCTGTAACTCAGCAAGTGAACATACTTATTACATGCTAATAAGCTGGTCAATAATGAAAGTCAATATGAGTAGAAGATGAGAGCCTTTGCTTTTTTGTGTGTCTGACTCTGAATTCTAAAATGCACCTTTGACATTATCTTTAACCATACATTTTGCCAAGTGACATAATTATGACCATTATAACATTAGGATATGTCAATGTCTCCATTTCAAATTTAGGAAATGCAGATTGCTTTTTTGCCAGCAATTCTCAGAGTAAATCAGTAAAAAGCCTATTGACTTCCGAGATGTAGCTGTGCCCTTTATACGTTGTCATTATCGAGAGGACTTATTTCAGAACCAAATGAAGATTCAGTGGTGAATCTCCACCAGCAGTTTATGAAACCTAAGTCTTGGAGTTGCTGAGGTATAGGGTTCCCATTGAGTCCCCTGTATAAAATGGATTGGAATCTGTTCTGGTCTTACATCTCTTTGACAGTCAATTTTGTGCCTTATTCGCAAATGTAGCACATTGTGTGAAGCCGTTCGCCATCGATGTTACAAATCCTAATGAAGTGTTTTACCTCCTGCCAGATTTCAGTTGGGAAGGCTTTTAAATGTCTTTCCATTTATACATGCCTGCTTTTTACCCTTGGTGCACAATGAAATCCTACTGAATAATGTGTTTTATTTTCTATTTCCTTTCTCTGGGATATATGTTGAAAGACAGAAAGTAGATTGGTGTTATAAATGCAAAGAGAGAGAACCAATTAAGTCATAAAAAATTGGATAGGCTTTGCCTAATATAGATGTATTGTTATAAATAAGAGATGTGTAGAAGTCTGTAGACTTTGGGATTTCGTTCCCCATGCCACTGATTTTAGTTTTCTATCAATAGTGAGACAGCAAGGATTCTATTTTCTTTTCTGCCAGCACCTGCTGGACCTCAAAAACTGTACACAAAAGCTTGTAGTTTCAGTGTTTTACAGAGCTCATTCTGTATTTTTCACCTCTCTGGCCCAAAGCCATTAAGAACTGCAAACTCCAGGAACCAGAGGAAAAGGTATTACAAATGATGAAAACATTAAAAAGATAAATTATGCCAAATAAATAAAAATCAGAAAAAAAATCACGCAAAAAATATTTAAGCAAATCAACTTCACCCTTGGACTCTTTGGCACCCTTTGTTATGACAACTGTAAATCTAAGCCTGATTACAGTGAGAGATGAGCTTTGGTAAACTGACAACAAATGTCCTGACAGTTATATATTTGGCTTCCATCTTTCAATATTTTTAAACTAAAGCACATGGTATCCTGAATGACTGTTAACATGGTTTTGATTCAAACAACCAAAGTAGTCATGAAATATATACTTGTTTTATCATCCAAAGATAGAGAATTTAAAACCATGTTCATAAACCATAGTCTTTATCATTTATTCATTTTTATAATCATCAGTATCATTTGAAACCTTACTAAGAGAGGCATATATCTTTGGCTTCTGTGGCTCTAAGTATGATCAAAGTATAATTTAAAAAATGCTAAACATAAGTTTCAAAGCAATTGTATAAAATTATACTGTTGGTCTTCAAAGACAACAATAATAATAGCTCTACAGAATTACTCTATGTGGGTGTTTCTCTAAATGTTTTCCCCATTACTTTGTCACATCCTCTCACTGATGTTATTTTACAGATAAAGAAAATAAAGCCTAGAGAACAGAAACATACCCAAGGTCCCCAGTGTTGTACATCTAGTAAAACAAAACAAAACAAATAAACAAATAAAACAAATGGTGATTTGAATCCAGACAGTTTGGTTCCAAAATCAGGTTTTTAAATGCTCCAATCTACTCCTGGATCTCTCGGATTCTAGCCTAAGGATTCTCCAGCCAAGGTAAGAAGGGAAAAAGAAAAAAAAAAAAAACCTATAAGCTGGGAGCCATTCAAACACTATTAGTTTTACTTATTAACCATCTTTGTAACAATGATAAATGACTAAAAAAGAAAAAAATATTTTTAAGAAAGCAATGGGTTAGCAACTCATGATAATCCCTGCCAACGTCCCTATAAATGTCTGTGTAGGCACAAAAGAGTGTGAAAACACACAGCAAAATTCTTAGAAGATTAGATATGTAGGTCAGTTATTATCATAATATATGAGACAGTTCATCAGCCATGGAAAATGGAGCTAAACACACATGGACTTCATATCACAGGACTGGTGTACTTAAAGAAGGGGGGAAATATAATATTCACATGGATAATGTGCTGTGAATTCCTAATTATTTAGTCTAGGCCTTTTTTGTCATTAGACATGGTCAGCATAGTGTCTAATCCTCTAGGATTTCAAGGGCCTACAAAATAATTGAAAACAGAAGAGATTATTAACCATAACATATAAAATAAAGAAAATAAAAGTTGTGTTCAATACACAACTCATACATTCATAAAATATGACATCACATGAATTAATTGCAACAAACACATGAGCCACGTTTCCAAAGATAGAAAATAGGAGAAATACCATAGAGGCCAGTGCATTCCCAAAAGCATCCTTGGTTTGATAAGCCCTTACCAGATTCTTAGCCCCTGACTTTGTCACCCCCAGTTCTTTATATTCAATACAACTGAGCTCCTTTCCTTCAAGGTCAGCATCACTCAGTTTCCATGGCTAAACAAGACTCACAAGAACATAACCAAAGGCAACTTCTGCCTCCCCAGAAGTTGAGAGTAATTATTCTGGCATGGGGCAAAAGTTTCACATCTCTGCAAGGTACCTGCTGATACCCCAGCTCCAAATTTCCCATTTTATTCTTTACTCTTGGCCATTTCCATATGTCTAATACTAGGCATTATATTTCAGCTATAGTCCCCAATATCATTTCTCTTTCACTAACCAGCCCTTATTAATAAAGATTCTCTGAAAAGCTTGAAGGATAAATACTGTTAAATCTTGGGCTCCAAGTCCCACATTACGTCCCAATTTGTGGTCAGGACTGAACTTCTTTGGTGATCCCCTTGTAAGCTACTAGTTGAGTGGCTTCTCTACTGCCACAATCTCCTTCCTCTTTCCTAACCCCTTTTATTCTCCCCCAGATTCAGAGCATGACTCCTACAGGATCCCCTGTTATCCCTGGGTCCCTGTTACCATGGATCACTCTCTAGTTCTTGGGTCTTTGGAGATCTCCATTAATCTAACCCAAGATGGGAGAATCCCGTCCAGCTGAATCTCTAATTGGTCAGGCCCAAAAGCATTCCTAGAATAATACAAGTCCCAAGCTTTTGCTATTGCTGGACATAACTTCTCATAAATCAAAAGTATACTTTACTGAAACTTCCTGAGATTTTATCAACTGAATTCTCTTCTATGTTTTGATACTTTTCTAATGCCTCGTCTTCTTTCAATTCCATTTTGGGAGCACATCAGGGATTCTGCTACACGAGGTGAGAGACATATTCTTCTACTATTCCTAGAGAAAGACTCATACCTTTGAGAACATATGTGGGATGCTCATATCTAAGGTTTTTTTTTTTTTTAATATGATAGTATTATATAAAATAATTCAAAGTCCATTAAAGTTTATCAGGCTTGGAATTAGAATGATCTTCTACATCAATGGCTAGAAATTTTAAAGAAGAAAGAGAGAGGAAAAAAAAAAAAAACCCTTGAAGTTCTGAGTTACCAGAACTGTGGAGGGTATAGGGAACATTTTGGTCGAGAAATCTGAAGAAAAACTAACTCATTAGCAGGGTGAAGGATAGTCCTTGGATAGGGAAGATATCCCTCTTCTCTTTTTCCCCTGTCCTCTTCCACTTCTTATATGAGGTTGTTAGATAAGATACCCTTTTTGCAAGAGGCCACCCACAGAGATGGATTGTAAAGGTAGCTTTAGACAGTTGTGGGTTTGGATAGCAAAGATTCCAATAGTCTTTACACACAGAAAAACTGGATACTTTATTTTTCAGTTATCCATTTTGGTCTAGTGTATCAATCAAAATGAATGGCTCATAAAAATTAAATAGAATGTCCGTGGGCTGCAAAATATTGTTTAAGGTGAAGATGTGAAGATGAAAGCAGAATTACAAGAACAATGTCTTGAGGGCCTGTTTTCTTCCCATGGTGTTCTTTTTTTTTTTTTTTTTTGCTTCTTTAAAGTATAAATGTTATCAGTGGGTACTGATATGAGGTATGCTGGCCTCTGGTATTTTCTAGCTCAGCAAAGAGGATATTGCTGAGATGTGCACAGCTGTAACAACTATGCCCTACATAAATGCATCTAGCCTGTCTTACATGACTTTTTATGTTCCCCAGGAACTGGGTCGATCTTATGAAGTTTCTAATCTCATGTGTGTATGTGTGATATAAATTCCAGGGCCATTGCAAAAATCTGTAAGTATACCTATAGTTTTTTCAAGGCAGTATTATTTTCAAAAAATTTTAAAAAGCCTATTCTTATGAATCAATTAATGGCACAAACAAGTTCTGTCTTTGCACAAATTCTGAAAACCCAATCTCTTTTTTTGGGGGGCAATTTTTTCCCCAAAGTCGTCTTTCTTAGTTAATACAATAGAAAAAGAAAGGAAGAAAGAAAAGGAAAAAAAAAAGGAAATACTTTATGTATATCAGAAATTCATAAATTTAGGAGATGCTTTATATTTATCTTTAAGATAATTTTTATAAAAGCAACTTCTACGGGACATTCTCTAATGTGCTTTTGAGTAACTGTATATCACTCTAAAGGTTTATTTGCTATACTTCTAAAACAGTTTCTAAATATTTGTAAGTCTACAAACAGTGTATGATAATATCGATTATTAACAACATTTGCATTGTGAGCAACACAAATTACTCTGTTTCATTTTAAAAATAAATGTCCCTCTGCCTTTCTCGCTGGTATACCTTTTCTTTTTAGTTTCTTTTCCATTTTTTTTTCATTCTTACATAACATTGGCAGAAAATTCAGTGAAGAAAGAAATACATATGAAGAAAGAAATGTATACACTTTAGAAATAAAATCAGCAATAATAACTAATAAAACAATTGTTATAACTGGCTAAAGTTTATACCTAAGCAAAAATTCTCAAAAACACAAATGGAATTTTGATGTTGTATACATTCTGAAAGGACACTGATTTCATTATTTTGGATGTTGAAATCCTTTAATGGGTAAGTTTTCTTTTTCTCTTTCTTGGATCCTGTGCTAAAGCTCCCACATGAGAGTTATTGAAGATATCCAGGACACATTCCCATTTATGGGTCCCTAGCTCTATGGGACTTAATGACACTCACAATAGCTATTAATTGGCAGGACAGACACAGTGTTCATTGATGAATGAATAAATAAATGATATTTTATGTATGTGGCCTGCTGTTTCAGAGAGAGATGGAGAAAAGAACTGTCCTATGAAGAGAGTAACTAACTTAATAATTATTAAGTAATTAACTTAACAATGAATACTGGAAAGGAAGTTACAGAAAGTACTGGTAGAGGAAAAAAATATGGTAAGATACAGGGAAAACAATATTAAGGAAATGATTTATAACCAGGATGAAAAGAAGGCAGAAGATCCTGCCATTTCTGTTCAAAAGTCCACAGGAAAGTGATGTGTTCTCACTGTCCAAGTCTGTAAGATAGTAATTCCCAATTTGAAAAAACATACTATTGTACAGTTTTATCTGTGTAAATTCCAAAGATATCCTATGAATGTATGTGTAGGCTGTCCTGTGTGTGTATGAAAATAAAGTTTAACTCTGCATATCTCAGTATAGGAAAAACACCATTATATAGTAAATATTTCAGAGATTTTGCTAATTTTAGTTAGCATCATTGAAAAACAATGTTTTTATTTTAAAGAAAACTTTAAATGAGTAAGTTAGAATTTATAAGCAAATATGTTCTGAACCCAGCTATCTTTATGTACAAATGTATATCAAATATTTAGAAGGGAATGTGGAAGATAGTAACAAAAATAATTCCAAGAAAATCCAATACTATAGTACATTTACAAAGAAGGCAGAAAACTCTGTACATTTCTGTACAACTTTCTGTGGCTATATCATTACTTTAAAACAAAAAGTTTTTTTTTAAAAAAAAGACAACAACAAAGGAAGGCGAGGTAGATCCACCTTTTCTTCATGCACAATCTGACTTGAAAGTGAGAGAACTCATAGACATTTTATGCTAAGCTCACGGTATTTATGATAGATGCCTATGTAAGAATAGTTCAAGCTACCACACATGCCATGTAGACAAGAAGGCTCTAACTGGTGCAGATAAATTTCACAGAAGCTAGTCAAAAGAACTTTTATTCATCTGTAGAGATATGCAATTCAAAGAACAACAGTTGCTATGTTTCTGAGTATTTATGACAAGGTCTGGAAAACTCATTAAAGACTTTGGATCAAGGCAAGGAGGTAAACTTAGCACTGGGAAATTTTCTTCCAATACAACTGAATAATGATCATTCCAATAAAAGTGTTGAAATAAATTATAATACATACATATAATAATAAAAACAGCACAGCCTCAATAAAAAAAAGTTCCCATGGATTCTAAATGCACAGAAGTATACTGGGTTCGGAGTAGCACAGTACATCAGTAGTAGATATAAAAAAACCTTTGAGTGTCAAGGTCTGGATCAAAACTGACTATTTGAATTAAGGAGGCTAAAAACAAGTGGGAAATGCTGCCTGGGAGTACATTTGATACAAATCAGTGTACTTGTGGTTGCAGGAGAAATTATTGCAGATGAAGCTCGGGTACAAGCCATCCCTTGGTTGAATAACTAGGGCTGGAATATCAACATTATTACTATGAGACAAAGGCTTTAATTACTGATAGTATACCTGACTCTGGACTTGGAGTCCACTAGCAGTGCCACTAAAGCATATAAAAAGGAAAAAAAAATTGCAAAGATTGAGTGCAAAGACCTTTAAGCGCAAAGACTTTCAAAAGAAAGTCTTCCAAACTTCCAGGGAGAATGACAGAGTAGGAGGAGCAGAGGCTCACCTTGTCACATCGATGCAAGTAGGTAACACTCACATCAATGTAAACAACCCAGAAAACAGCCAAAAGACTGGTAGAATAAGCTCTACAAGTAAATGTAAAGAGGCCACAATGAAGAAGGTAGGAAGGCTGGAGATGCAGTTGGGAACTAAAGGGACTTGTGAGACTGTAGGAGAGAAGGATTCCACAGACACAGAAAGGGAAGAGAGACTACTGCGGGAGCCCACATGGGGGAGGCAAATACCCATAACATTCAGCTTAGAAGACCAGAGGGGCCAAATTTCACGAGTTCTCACAACCAGTGGGACTTAGAGCATGGAATTTAAAAAAATCAGTGAGCTCACTCTGAGAGCTGGGAGGGCAAAAAGAAACTGGGTCCCTGCTCATAAAGAGTACAACAAACAGCCTGGAGACACAACATAAAAGTAGCAGTTGGAAAGGTGCCAGGGGCATACAGGAGGGAGAGTTATTTATTAATCTGAGAGCATGTCTTGTAGGGAAAAAATCCCTGGGGTACTCCACCAGGAACAAAGGGACCAGCAAGTGTCATCTGGCCCAGCATAAACAATGACCATCTGCAGGACTCACTACCTAACTTGCTCATGTTGCCATCTTGTCCCATCATGCTATGCTTCTGGAGATATCCCTGCTCTGGACAGGCTGCCCCAGTCCCTGCACAGCAGGACCCCTCCCACAGAGGGCAGGTTCATGCAAATTTCCCCAGCACTCCTACCCTACATCACTGCCCCCTGCACTGTGCTTTGGCAGATCTATCCTCTCTAGTTCCTTCTTGGCTGGAGCCTATACGGAGTAGTGTCACAGACTTGATAGTTAGCAAGCAGCTCTTACAGTGGCAAGCACCACACAAAATGATTCTTGACCTGGAGAGAGGGAAAGACAGCCACACTGTGGGTTGGCAGCAGACAACTGGTCTGGCTGTAGGCCCCACCTGCCAATAAAAATTTCTCAGGAGACAACACAGGGAAAGTGTTCTCCAGTTTTATGCTACTGCATCTCAGATAAACACATACTCAAGTAGACTAGCCCACTAACACTAGAGTTACCAAACACTGCCCACAACCAGCAAAAAGAGCTACTGCAAATGGCTGGACTGAAGGAAAAGGGGCTCAGCCACAAGAAAAGGCACACACATCACAAATAGGAGACACCCCTGAAGTGCCAGGTCCTGGTGAACAGGAGACACTGCATGACAGGGCACTAAAGGACCCCTTCTTCATAAGACCATTACCTTCAAGTGCAGGAGACATAGCTGTCTTTCCTAACACAGAAACAGACATAGAAAGTTAGACAAAATGAGGAGAGAAGAGAAATATGTCCCAAATGAAAGAATAGGTGATCACAGCAAGAGCCTTAAGCAAAATGGAGATAAGTAATATGCCTGATAGAGAATTTAAAGTAATGATCATAGATACTCACTGAATTTAAGAAAAGAGTAGAGGACATAAGTGAAACCCTTAACAATAAAATTAAAACAGAACCAATTACATAAAAAACTAATGGCTTACTGTATAGTGACTAACATAATATAATAATAATTTAAAAAGAACCAATTAGAGATGAAGGACACAATAAGTGAAATTAAAATACACTAGATGGAATAAATAGTAAACTAGATGAAGAAAAGAAATGATTCAGTGAACACTGATGGAGGACACAGTAATTGAAAGTAATCAAGCTAAGCAGTGAAAGGAGAAAAATATGCAAAATGAGATTATATTTAGGGAACTTAGCAACACCATCAATTGTAATGACATTTGCATTATAAGGATCCCAGAAGAAGAAAAAGAAGAGGGGACAGAAAATTTATTTGAAAAAAAAAAAAAAAAGCTGAAAATTTCCCAAAGTTGAAAATGTCCCAGAAATTCAGATCCAGGAGGCACAGGAGATCCCCCAACAAAATCAACCCAAGGAGGTTCTCATGAAGACACAGAGAAGATAAGATGACAAACAATAGTGATAAAGGGAGAATTTTGAAGTCAGCAAAAGAAAAGAAAGCAGTTACGTACAGGGGAAACTCCATAAGGCTATCCACTGATGTTTTAGTAGAAACTTTGCAGACTGGAAGGGTATGTCATGATACATTCAAAGTGATGAGTGGGAAAAATCTGCACCCAAGAATGTTCAATCCAGCAAAGCTAACATTCAGAATAGATGGGTAGATAATTTTCCAGACAAACAAAAGTTAATGCATTTACAATTGCACCAAAAGCCATAAGATACCTAGGAATAAGCCTACCCAAAGAAGTAAAGGATCTGTACTCTAAAAACTACAGAACACATACGAAATAAATAGAGGAAGACAGAAAGAGATGGAAAAGCATTCCATGCTCATGGTTTGGAAGAGTATTTTAAAAATGTCCTGCTATCTACACATTTCATGCAATCCCTATCAAAATACCATGTTGATGGTATATCATCAACATGGTATTTTGATAGGGATCCAAAGCAATCTACACATTCCATGCAATCCCTATCAAAATACCATCAACATTTTTCACAGAGCTGGAACAAACAATCCTAAAATTTGTATGGAACCAGAAAAGACCTTGAAATCATCTGGGGAATGTTGAAAAAGAAAACCAAGCTGGCATCATCACAGTGACTGACTTCAAGCTATAGTAAAAAACTGTGATCATCAAGACAGCATGGTACTGGCACAAAAACAGACACATAGATCAATGGAACAGAATAGAGAGATTAGAAATGGATCCTCAACTCTATGGTCAACTAATCTTTAACAAAGCAGGAAAAAATATCCAATGTAGAAAAGACAGTCTCTTCAATAAATTGTCCTGGGAAAACTGGACAGCCAAATGCAGAAGAAGGAAACTGGACCATTTTCTTACACCACACACAAAGATAAACTCAAAATGGATGAAAGACTTCAGGTGAGAAGGAACCCATCAAAATCCTAGAGAAGAACAAAGGCAGCAAGCTGTTTGACCTTAGCTGCAGCAACTTCTTGCAAGACATATCTCTATAGGCAAGGGAAACAAAAGCAAAAAGGAAGTATTGGGACCTCATCAAGATAAAAACTTCTACATAGCAAAGGGAACAGTCAACAAAACTAAAAGGCAACCTACAGAACGGGAGAAGATATTTGTAAATGACATATCAGGTAAAGAGCTGGTATCCAAGATCTATAAAGAACTTATCAAACTCAACACCTCAAAAATAAATAACCCAGTCAAGAAGTCAGAAGGCATGAACAGACATTTCTCCAAAGAAGACATACAAATGGCTAACAGACACATGAAAAGATGTTCAACATCACTAACCACGAGGGAAATACAAATCAAAAACCTCAATGAGAGGGACACCCAGGGGGCTCAGTCAGTTAAGTGGCTACCTTTGGCTCAGGTCATGATCCCAGAGTCCTGGGATCGAGTCCCACATCAGGCTCCTTGATCAGCAGGAAGCCTGCTTCTCTCTCTGCCTGCTTTGTCTGCTGCTCCCTTTGCTTGTGCTCTATCTCTGACAAATAAATAAAATATTAAAAAAAAAATCAAAAACACAATGAGAAACCACCTTATACCAGTTAGAATAGCTAAAATTAACAAGACAGGAAACAACAAATGTTGGTGAGGATGTGGAGAAAGGGGAACCCTCTGATACTGTTGGTGGGAATATAAACTAGTACAGTCATTCTAGAAAACAGTATGGAGGTTCCTCAAGAAGTTAAAAAGAGGGTTACCCTACAACCTATTAATTGCACTACTGGCTATTTTCCCCAAAGATACAGATGTAGGGAAATGAAGGGATACCTGCACCCCAGTGTTTATAGCCTCAATGTCCACAATAGCCAAGTTGTGGAAGCAGCTGAGATGTCCTTCAACAGATGAATGGATAAAGAAGATGTGGTTCATATATACAATTGAATATTACTCATGCATCAGGAAAGATGAATACCTACCATTTACATCAAAGTGGATGGAACTGGAGGGTATTATGCTAAATGAAATAAGTCAATCAGAGAAAGACAATTATTGTAGGGTTTCTTTCATATGTGGAATATAAGAAATAGCCCAGAGGATTATAAGGGAAGGGAGGGAAAACTGAATGGGAGGAATTCAGAGAGGAAGACAAACCATGAGAAACTCTTGACCGGGAAACAAACTGAGGGTTGCTGGAGGGGAGCGGGGGGATGGGGTAACTGGGTGATGGTTATTAAGGAGGACATGTGATGTAATGAGCTCTGGGTGTTATACGCAACTGATGAATCCCTGAACATCTGAAAATAATAATATCTTATATGTTGGCTAATAGAATTTAAATAAAAAATAATAATAATTTGCCCAAGGTAACTAAGCTGGTAGGCACTAGAGCTGAACACCAAAATTAAATACACTAACTCCAAAGTGCATTACTATTCCATTATGTTATACTGCCTAATCTTATTAGAGATATGATAAGTATAATAATATGTGTTAGAGCTAAATAAAAAATATGGGCTAGGTGTTAAAACAAATTTATTAACAGACAAATGAACAACCAATTTTCAGAGAGGATTAATCAAGTGATATCAATTAATAAAAGAAAATAGAAGATACATTCTTTGGCTCTCTGCATGTATTGCTGTTTTTACAACAATGAAATCAACAACTTGGGAGACATCATTCTTAACTCTGTGGACTGTTGTTTTCATTTTTTATTTCCCATATACTGCAAATTACACTATTTCCCTTTCTTTCATTTTCTGTTTCTGCTGTGTTGATGGAAATCACTGTTTTGGTTTAAATTCTAGCTTTATCATTGTTCTACAAATTAATTGACAGTCCATTAGTTCAATCAATGAACAGTTATTTACTACCCACCATGTGCCAGGCCTTTTGATGGGTGCTGCAAATAGAAATAATGGCCTCTGGCCTCATGAAGCTTAGATCTCCAAAATACTGTTTCTTCATGCATAAGGCAGAAATTGTACTCCATGCCTAAAATTGTGAATTAATGAGCAAATGTATCAAAAAATGTTAGCACAGTAGTGGCTGTCTTACTTAGTTATTCACTCACTTGTTAATATTTTTTATCCCTTTATAGCCTGTGCTTGCTATTTTATTTTACTAATTGCTCCTGAAATAACCTCTTTTAAGTATCTGGAGTTATGTTTTTGAATCCCAGATTGTCCCAACCCATTACTAAACATTCTTGACAACCTACCTAACATTGATGGTGATGTGTCTAGGCTGTCCTGTCCACTGCTCACCTCGAGTACATTTATCCCATATTCCTTGATGAACTTCTTTGAAGGACTAGTATGTTTTCCTCCTGCCTAGAAATAAATTCTTCAGATTCTTTTATCTTCTGCCTTTCCAAATGTCTTCATTCCTTTCCCTCTGAGTCTGCTCCAGAAGTTTGTAAATTTGGGGGTTTATATGATTCACCTAAGAAACTAGTTCAATTGCATTATTTCACCATTACCCTCAATTGATATATTCCGATTGTTGGGCCAATAAAGAATAATCCTTAATCTGAGAAATTCAACAGTCAGATCTATAGCTTTAGGAGGATTAGTAGAAACTAATTTCTGTTGAATATCTACCATATATAATTGAATATCTACCAGATATAATAGATCAACCATATATAAAAGGAATTTTAGCTGATAGTTTCTGTGGTTTGATTCATTTAGGCCAGGTGAAACTCTGAGAGTTGAATACTGTTGTTGCAATTATGTAGATATAGCAATATCAGCTGAATTGTGTCCCTCTAAAATTCCTATTTTGAAGCCCTTCTTTTTTCTTTTTAAGATTTTATTTATTTGACAGGGCGCCTGGGTGGCTCAGTGGGTTAAGCCGCTGCCTTCGGCTCAGGTCATGATCTCAGGGTCCTGGGATCGAGTCCTGCATCGGGCTCTCTGCTCAGCAGGGAGCCTGCTTCCTTCTCTCACTCTCTATCTGCCTGCCTCTCTGCCTACTTGTGATCTCTGTCTGTCAAATAAATAAAATCTTTAAAAAAAAAAAAGATTTTATTTATTTGACAGACAGAGATCACAAGTAGGCAGAGAGGCAGGCAGAGAGAGGGGAGGAAGCAGGCAGCCTTCTGAGCAGGGAGCCCGGTGTGGGGCTGGATCCCAGGACCCCGAATCACAACCCCAGCAGAAGGCAGAGGCCCAACCCACCGAGCCACCCAGGCGAATGTAACTGTATTTGGAGATAAGGCCTTTAAAGAGGTAATTTAGTTAAAATGAGGCTATTAGGGTGGGCCCTAATCCAATCTGACTGATGTTTTTACAATACAGGGAAATTTGAACATCAGGATGCACATGCACAGAGAAAAGATCATGTGAGGACACAGCAAGGAAGCAGCTATCTCTAAGCCAAGGAGAGAGGCCTCAGAAGTAACCAAACCTGTCCATACTTTAATTTCAGATTTACAGCCCCCAGAACTGTAAAAAGAAAAAAAAAAAATCTGTGGTTTAAACCAGACTGCTTATGGCAGCCCTAGCAAACTAATACACATTATAAATGAAGCCCAGAGTTACATACATGTCTAAAGTCAACATACTTAGATAGAAGTAGAGAATATGATCCAATCAGAGATTGTTTAATCTAAGTAAATGCGCTTTTGCCTTACCCCATGGTGGTTCACATAAGCAGCAGCAGTAATATCATCAGGTTACAGTGAAAGTTCTGTATATTCTCAAGGGAGATCATGACATTTCCAATATAGAGTTGTATATGTCGAGACTGAGTACGGGTGATGGGACAAAACAGCCTGCCTTTCAGAGTCCATTCTCCTCTTCCTAGTCTACGGTTCAATGTTTCCCTCTAATGTCTACTGGCCATACAGTCTTCTTTCTCTGACTAATTTTCTAACCGATGGGATTCCTTGTCAGCAAATGAAGGAATTTACTGATTTACAACTGTCATTATTTCTTATCTTTATTGCATTAGAACAAAGAGGGCAGAACCATCATCTTTTCTGTGATCTGTGCTATAACTTCCACCTGCCAGGTTTAAATCACTGTGAGTGGTCAGTCAGTCCACAGGCTACACTGGAACCCGATTACTATTTCTTATCATTCATCTAACCTTTACTGTGTAAGAAAAACTCAACTCTCATTTCACATTTTTTTGCAATGTTTTTTAGGCTTGTAGAAAAGTCCTTCAGTTTTGCCTATTTTTGTGGGTGTCAGCATTTTCAGAGACATGATTCACAGAGGATAGAATCACTTTCAAGGAGTGTGAAATTCTGAGTCCATAGCCTCATACTGCGAAGGTAAAGAAAAGGAATGGGGAAAATCTCTTGTGCCTACAATGAATTTCAAGAGGCAAATTATAAATAACTCAGAATTTTCACCCAGTTATTACATAAGCTTACATTTTGCTATTCAAGTACATAATCAAAATAATGAAGGTGAAACCTTTTATTAGAAAATGATACATCCTTTAGATTGAGACACTGAACTGCACCCAACTGCAAAAACAAAATGTCCTAATGAAGCTGAAGTTGTGAGATTAATTGCTGCCTTATATTCATTTTTAATGAAGAGTAACAATTGACTTGACAGGCTAATTATTATAACATCCTAGGTCCACAGTATGTAATAAGAGTTATAATGTACCAGTCAATCAAAATCTTTCACTTCTGGTATTGTGCTTGAAATCCTCAACTTTCTTTGTTTGTCACATTAACTGGATGACATATGGAAATTACTAAAGGTGTTATCCTCAAGAGAGAAGAAAAGCATGAAATATTCTGCTCATATTTCTATTGCAATTGATGTTGTAAAATAGCTTTGGATACATTGAACATGAATTTTTCCAATATTATAATAATTATATTACCAGGGGGCATACTGAAATGGAAATTTTGATAAGAAGCACTAAAGCTTACTGCATTCTATTGTTAGACAGCATATGTTCTGATAGAATGGAGAGAGATTAGATAAATTTTACAATGCAAAACTCTAATGAAAGGTAGGTTGGAAGATACAATGATAGGTAAAAGTTATTGCTGATGTTGCTAGATTGTTTTAATATAAATTTTCAGTAGCTCCATGTTTGCTGTATAAAAAGTGGAAAAGGTACATTTTGTCATTTTTAAGAGCTTATATTTATAATTTGTTACCCTAATGTGTGTGATTTGTGTGTGATTCCTCCTTCCATTTGTAATTCAACCTTTCTGGCGTGCTTGCCCAATCATGTTTTTACAGTACTCCCACATTTATACTGAGCTCCAGCCATCAAAACAGAGAGAGGATGCTATACTGAAAAAGATGAAGGCAAAGTTATTGATCCAGAAGTCAACAAAAAAGAGAATGATAATTGAAATCCTGTTGGCAATATAGCATGAATGAGAATTCAAGAAGATTTTTTTTTTTTTTTTTTTTAAGATTTTATTTATTTATTCGACAGAGAGAAATCACAAGTAGGCAGAGAGAGAGAGAGGAGGAAGCAGGCTCTCTGCTGAGCAGAGAGCCCGATGCGGGACTCGATCCCAGGACCCTGAGATGC